>NC_042619.1:264364918-264685904 GCF_901001135.1 Rhinatrema bivittatum
GCAGGATGTAGTCCTCACAGAACCCGCCCGCCTCCCCGCGGAGTTGGGTATGTTACCTTTTATTATTTTATTTTGCTAAAGCTTATTGCTACATACGAGACTAGAGTGAGACCCCTGTGGCAGAGAATATCATGGTATGCTGGGCATGCTCAGTGGCCTCACAGGGCCAGTCAAAAGTTTCTAGAAACTTTGACAGAAGTTTTTCCCGCACTAGGGCTCCGTTACTGATGTCACCCATATGTGAGGACTACATCCTGCTGTCCTGGGATAACACCTATTACAAGGTAAGAATTTTGCTGAATACCCTTTGGACTTTTTTGTTAACACCATATATTCAAAAGCTGTGTTCATCCCATCAAGCTCATATAACTCATTAAAGAGGTAAATTAAATAACACAATAACTTTGTTTTATTATTGTTACTCATAAATTATAACAATAACATTAATCTTGGAATATTATATATTTTTAATATAAATGAAAGTTTTTCACAAGATAGGTTGTGTCGTGAAACATTTTATTATGTATATATTTAAGGAAATACATAAATTGACGAAATACATTTTGTTCGTTTAACTTTTAACCTCTGGTTTGCTAGTAGACTGAATTACTGTGTCATGAAATTATGTTTGTCTAAAAAGTGTGTCACCAACATGAAAAGTTTGGAAAGCTCTGATCTAGAGCGATGTCAAAGAGTTTGCACAGGGCCTTCCAGAATCTTGGCGTGAACTGTGATCCTCGATCCGAGACTATGTGCTTCGGTAGGCCGTGGAGGCGAAAGATATGGACTATGAAAAGCTTCGCAAGTTCCGAGGCTGAGGGTAAGCCAGGTAGTGCCACGAAGTGGGCCATCTTGCTGAAGCAGTCGACTGTTACCCAGATGGTATTCATACCTCCAGAAAGAGGTAGATCAACTACAAAATCAGTAGCGATATGCATCCAGGGCTGTTCTGGAGCTGGAAGTGGTTGCAGCAACCCCCACGGTTGGCCAGAAGTAGGTTTGTGCTTGGCACAGTTGGCACATAATGCCACATAGGAGAGTGTATCTTCCTTGATAGTTGGCCACCAATAATACTTCTGTAGCTTCAGCAGGGTACGGCGTTGACCAGGATGACCAGCCAGCTTGGAATCGTGCGCCCAATAGAGCACTTTCTTTCTGAGATGCTTTGGCACGATGGTTTTACCAGCGGGCACAGAATGAGTGGCCGCTAAGATGACTTTCTTCAGGTCGATTATGTGCTGTGGCTCTTCCAGAATATCCTCCGAGAGAAAGGAGCGTGAAAGGGCATCAGCTCTGGTATTCTTGTCTAATAAATAATAAAACAAATTTGAGCATGAAGTCAAAGCGGTTGAAAAATAAGGACCATCTAGCTTGTCTATGGTTAAGATGTTGTGCATGGCGGAGATACTCTAGATTCTTATGGTCCGTAAACACAGTAATTTGATATTGAGCGCCTTCGAGCCAAGGCCGCCATTCCTTGAATGCCAACTTAATAGCCAGGAGCTCTTTGTCACCGATGCCATAATTCTTCTCTGCCGGAGAGAAACGTCATGAGAAGAAGGAGCAGGGACATAGGAACTTTGAATCTCCAGTCTGGCTCAGAACAGCCCCCACACTGATGTCAGAGGCGTCCACCTCTTCGATGAATGGCTTGTTGGGGTCCGGATGATGTAGGCATGGTTCCATGGAAAAGACAGTCTTTAAATCTTCGAACGTGGAAATGGCCTCCGCAGACCATTTAGAAGCATTGGCCCCTTTCCGGGTCATAGCAGTCAAGGGCACAGTTAAAGAAGAATAGTTCTTTATAAAGCTTCTATAGTAATTGGTGAACCTCCAAAATCATCTCAGGGCCTTCAGGCTGGTAGGTTGGGACCAATTCTTGATACTTTCTAATTTTTGGGGATCCATTTGGAAGCCATCTTTAGACACAATGTAGCCAAGAAAAGGCACGGAGTCTTTATGGAATTCGCACTTGGATAGCTTGGCATAGAGTCGATGTACTCGGAGTCTTAGTAGAACTTGCTTGGCATCTTCTAGATGAGTAGACAGATTCTTTTTTTTTTTTAATTTTCTATTTATTAAACATTTTCAAAGATACAAACGTATACATTTGGAAGGAAAACAATATTTGACCATAGGTAATAATCATTTAAACAATATGTCATAATAACCATAGCCCTCAATTTGTAGTGAGAGACCCTACTCAAGAGACGTCTTTAAATTAGGAAATAACAAAACGGACTATTCCATTTATGAAAGTACTATAGAAGGTGTTGCGGTCTCTACCGCTTCCCTCCGGTTAGGGCCCAAACCCGCCTACCTCCGCTTCAGGGATCTCTGCATTCCGCCCGCTCCGGACCCCGGGGGCGTCTCTCACTCCACGTGGCGGCCGCCATTACGTGCCTGTTTCCCTTCAGTCTCACGCGCACGCGAGGACGTCCGTCTTGAGCGCTCAGCTCCCGGAAGCCTGTCCCAGCCCGTGCTGCTGACGTCATGCCCAAGTCCCGATATAACCGGCGCTCAAACTCTCTCTCATCGCCTTGCAACGAGGTTCACAACTCCATAGTTGTTCTTAGTTGCGTTCCTGGTGATCTCCACGTTGCCTGCTTCTGACTCCAGTTTGCCTCTGACTCCGCTTCTGCCTGCTGCCTGCCTCTGACTCCGGTTTGCTTCTGACTTCCGCTTCAGCCTGCTGCCTGTCCCGACTCCGGTTTGCCTCTGACTCCGCTTCTGCCTGCTGCCTGCCTCCGACTCCGGTTTGCCTCTGATGCCGCTTCAGCCCGCTGCCTACCCCAACTCCGGTTTGCTTCTGACTCCACTTCAGCCTGCAGCCAGCCTCTGACTCCGGCCTGCTTCCGACTCCGCTTCAGCCTACAGCCTGCTTCAGCATCCGGTTTGCTAACGACTCCGCTTCAGCCTACAGCCTGCTTCAGCCTCCGGTTTGCTACCGACTCCGCTTCAGCCTACAGCCTGCTTCAGCCTCCGGTTTGCTACAGACTCCGCAGCCGCCCGCTGCCCTGCCTTCAGCCGGCCCTCGGCCCTGTACAGCCGGTCCCCTGCCTCCCGGGTACCTTGGACTTCCTATTCTCCTTGCTTGCTCTGGTCCCGGTCTAAGCCTATCACAGCCCCTGGACTTTCTGTCTCATTTCCGAGTCCCGGGGACCCGGTGCCCTAAGGGCTTTTCCCGGGGGGTCCCTGGTTCCTGGGTGAACACCTCCTGCTTGTGGCTCCGCCCCCCGGCCTACCCTGTCTCCCTAGGTAGGCCGGCCCAAGGGTCCACTATCTCTCCAGCAGTGTCCAACTGCAACAGTTTGCAAGGCCATGGACTCGGCGGAGGCCCCAAGCCTGCAGGCCATCCCGGGGATGGCACAACGCCTCCAGCAGCAACAGCACTGTATCGACACGCTTGCTGTTACTGTGGAACAGCTGGTCTCCCGCCTGGAGGCCTCTCCTCCGGAACCGCCTCCAGCCCCTCCTCCGGCTCCAGCACCCAGCTCAGCTTCAGTGACTCAGCTACCCACGCCGACCCGGTATGCCGGGGATATCAAGACATGCAGTGGCTTTTTAAATCAGTGCTATGTGCGTTTTGCCCTCCTGCCTGCACAGTTTCCCTCGGACGCAGTTAAAGTAGCATATATATTCTCGCTACTGGATAGTAAGGCCCTTGACTGGGCTTCACCCATGTGGGAACGTCAGGACCCCTTGCTACAGAATCTGCAGGAATTCGTCCTCAACTTTCGCCTCGCTTTTGATGATCCTGCACGCCAGACCACCGCGGCCTCGGAGCTGTTGCACCTCAGGCAAGGGACACGCTCGGTGGCCGATTACACCATAGACTTTCGCACGCTGGCCATGGAAGTTGGCTGGCGGGATGATTGCCTTAGGGGAATCTTCCTGGAGGGGCTTGCCAGTCGCATCAAGGATGAGTTAGCAGGCCGGGACCTCCCGGAGGACTTAAATGACTTGACATCGCTGGCAGGGTGGATCGCCGCCTTCAGCAGCGGGATAAGGAGACCCGCTCCTACCGTAGAGCATCACCACAGTCGTCCACTGCCACCAAAACCCCGGCTCCTAAGGCTCTTCCGGCCTCTGCGA
Organism: Rhinatrema bivittatum; assembly: GCF_901001135.1. Taxonomy (NCBI): domain Eukaryota; kingdom Metazoa; phylum Chordata; class Amphibia; order Gymnophiona; family Rhinatrematidae; genus Rhinatrema; species Rhinatrema bivittatum. The sequence continues at coordinate 264,369,014 of NC_042619.1, forward strand.
GCAGTGGAGAACCCATGCAATTGGGTAGATCTCCACTAACTCCCGAAGAAAGGAGGAGGCGCCGCTTGCTAGGCCTCTGTCTCTACTGCAGAGGCAAGGGGCACTTCCTCGCCAATTGCCCGGAACGTCCGGGAAACGCCCGTGCCTAGGTTATACCGAGGAGCTACACCTAGGCTCTACAGGATCAGCTCCTCTATGTACTTTGCCAGTGACTCTGAAATACCCCAGTGGGGAACTCCAGATCCGGGCTTTCATCGACTCAGGTGCTGAGGGGAATTTCATTGTGGCCGATCTGGTGAATCAGCTGTCTCTCCCCACGCAACAGAAGGTTCCTCCGCTACGGATTTCCTCTATCCGGGGCACGCTGCTCCCTGGTACCATCACCTGCTCCACAGCCCCTTTGACTCTCCAGACAGGCTTGTTTCATTCGGAAGAAATCTCCCTGCTAGTCTTGGAGCGAGCCGTGCACCCCCTGGTTCTTGGACTACCTTGGTTGCGACAGCATTCACCTGTTATTCAGTGGGATAACTTTCAGCTAACCCGATGGAGCCCCTTTTGTTTTGAACATTGTTTACGTCTCCCATGTCCACTGAAAACCTTGCACCTCTGCTCCTCACTTCTGCTGCCCGAGCCATATCGAGACTTCGCTGACGTTTTCTCCAAAGAGATGGCTGAAATACTCCCTCAACACCGGCCTTTTGATTGCCCAATTGACTTGTTGCCGGGCACCACGCCTCCCCGTGGCCGGGTGTATCCTTTGTCTTTGCCAGAGACTGCTGCTATGTCTCAGTATGTGACTGAGAACCTTGCCAAAGGCTTCATTTGCCCCTCTCGTTCACCTTCCGGAGCCGGCTTCTTCTTTGTGGCCAAGAAGGACGGCTCCCTCCGTCCATGTATAGACTATCGTGGCTTGAATGCCATCACCAAGCGAGACCGTTATCCGCTACCCCTGATTCCTGAGCTTTTGGACCGCCTTCAGGGAGCACGCATCTTCACCAAGCTAGACCTCCGAGGGGCCTATAACCTCGTCCGTATTCGCCCCGGGGATGAATGGAAGACGGCCTTTAATACCAGGGATGGGCATTACGAGTACCTAGTAATGCCCTTTGGACTCTGCAACGCCCCAGCCATCTTCCAGAATCTCATGAACGAGGTCCTACGCGACATGCTCCACTCTCATGTGATCGTCTATCTTGATGACGTGCTCATCTTCTCCAAAGACCTGAATACTCACCGTCGCCATGTCGCCAAAGTCCTGCAGGCTCTCCGGGACAATCACCTCTACGCCAAGCTTGAAAAATGTGTTTTTGAAGCTGAGTCCCTGCCCTTCCTGGGCTATATCATCTCCTCCACAGGATTCCGGATGGACCCTGAAAAAGTAGCTGCCATAACTAGATGGCCTCAACCCAAGGGTCTCAAGGCCCTCCAGAGATTCTTGGGCTTCGCTAACTTTTATAGACATTTTATTCCACAGTACTCGCATCGGGTCGCTCCCCTTACTGCCCTGACCCGCAAGGGAGCCGACGCCAAGAACTGGCCTGACGCTGCGGTCGCAGCCTTCACCGACTTGAAAGAGGCGTTCCTCATGGACACCTGTCTCTGTCATCCCGATCCAGCCAGACCTTTCATCGTCGAGGTTGATGCCTCCAGCATTGCCGTCGGAGCGGTCCTCAGTCAACACTCCGAGTCTGGACAACTCTTGCCATGCTCTTACTTCTCCAGGAAGTTCTCCCCCGCCGAGACTAATTATTCCATTGGCGACAAAGAGCTGCTGGCGATCAAACTCGCGTTTGAGGAATGGAGGCAATGGCTCGAGGGGGCCCGACACACGACCACCGTATATACGGATCACAAAAACTTAGAGTTTTTGTCCCAAGCTCAACGGTTAAACCCTCGCCAAGCCCGCTGGGCCCTGTTCTTTAGTCGCTTTGATTTTGTCTTACAGTTCCGGCCGGCGGCCAAGAATCTCCGAGCTGATACTCTTTCTCGGACCTCCTTATCCGAAGAAGACCAAGAACCTCCACAGTACATCCTCGATCCTAGTAAGGTTCGCCTGTCCGCCCTGACGGTCCTCTCCCAGGATAGGACCGTGGTTCCCCAACGAGACTGTTTAAAGACACTACGCTGGGCTCATGACTCCCTCACTGGAGGGCATGCAGGACGCGAGAGAACCTTGGAACTCCTTAACCGCTTCTACTGGTGGCCCAACATGCGACAGGATGTGCGCACCTATGTTAGTTCCTGCCCTACCTGTGCTCGTCAAAAGCCCAGTCCTGGACCCCCGTGCGGCCTCCTACAGCCTCTGCCAGTTCCCACAGAGCCATGGACCCATCTTGCTACAGACTTCATGGTGGACTTTCCCCCATCTCGCGGTCAGACGGTTATCTGGGTTACCTTCGACCGCTTCTCTAAGATGGTGCACCTTGTTCCATTGACTAAGTTACCCTCTGCACCCGAGTTAGCTCTCCTCTTTGCCCAGCATATTTTCAGGCTACACGGCCTCCCGCAAGACATAGTTTCCGACTGGGGGCCCCAGTTTGTCGCACGCTACTGGAGGGCTCTCTGCAAGTGCTTCAAGGTAAAGCTCAGCTTCTCTACAGCTTTCCACCCACAGAGTAACGGACAGTCCGAAAGGATGAATCGGTCTCTGAAAACCTACCTTCGAGCCTTCATCAATGAGAAGCAAGACAACTGGTCAGAACTACTGCCCTGGGCCAAGTTTGCCTATAACAATCAAGCTCATGCTGCCACCGGGCTCTCACCATTCCAGCTAGTCTACGGGAAACAGCTGAGAACCTCCGCTTCCCATCGCTACCTCCAGCGCCTCTCCAGCCACCCAGCTAACGGCGCGTCAGCTACAGACCTTGTGGCAGAAGACCCAGAACAAACTGATCCGCTCAGCCTCCTCCGCCAAACAGGCGGCTGACTGCCACCGACGACCGGCTCCTACCTATCAGCCAGGAGACCGGGTTTGGCTTAGCACCAAAAACATTCGTCTCCGCCTCCCCTCACGAAGATTTGCGCCCAGATTCTGTGGGCCATTCCAGGTCGCCGAGAGAGTGGGCTCAGTCTCCTATCGGCTGAGGTTGCCGTCCTCTCTTCAAGTCCACAATGTTTTCCACATATCCCTGCTAAAGCCCGTAGTCCTCTCTCGCTATCACCGAAAACCTCCAGATCCTTCATCTACTACCATCGACAATGATCCCACTTACCAGGTACGTGAGGTCCTGGATGTTCGCTTCTACAACCGCAGGTGGGAGTATCTACTCGCATGGGAGGGTTGCGGCGATGAGGACAACACCTGGGAACCCAACCGCAACATCCTAGACAAGTCCTTGTTGCAACAGTTCCACCGTGACCACCCGGAGAAACCCGGTCCTCTCAAGAGGGGCCGTAAAGGGGGGGTACTGTTGCGGTCTCTACCGCTTCCCTCCGGTTAGGGCCCAAACCCGCCTACCTCCGCTTCAGGGATCTCTGCATTCCGCCCACTCCGGACCCCGGGGTCGTCTCTCACTCCACGTGGTGGCTGCCATTACGTGCCTGCTTCCCTTCAGTCTCGCACGCGCGCGAGGACATCCGTCTTGAGCGCTCAGCTCCCGGAAGCCTGTCCCCACCCGTGCTGCTGACGTCACGCCCAAGTCCCGATATAACCGGCGCTCAAACTCTCTCTCATCGCCTTGCAACGAGGTTCACAACTCCATAGTTGTTCTTAGTTGCGTTCCTGGTGATCTCCACGTTGCCTGCTTCTGACTCCGGTTTGCCTCTGACTCCGCTTCTGCCTGCTGCCTGCCTCCGACTCCGGTTTGCCTCTGACGCCGCTTCAGCCCGCTGCCTGCCCCGACTCCGGTTTGCTTCTGACTCCGCTTCAGCCTGCAGCCAGCCTCTGACTCCGGTCTGCTTCCGACTCCGCTTCAGCCTACAGCCTGCTTCAGCATCCGGTTTGCTACCGACTCCGCTTCAGCCTACAGCCTGCTTCAGCCTCCGGTTTGCTACCGACTCTGCTTCAGCCTACAGCCTGCTTCAGCCTCCGGTTTGCTACCGACTCCGCTTCAGCCTACAGCCTGCTTCAGCATCCGGTTTTCTACAGACTCCACTTCAGCCTACAGCCTGCTTCAGCCTCCGGTTTGCTACCGACTCCGCTTCAGCCTACAGCCTGCTTCAGCCTCCGGTTTGCTACAGACTCCGCTGCCGCCCGCTGCCCTGCCTTTAGCCGGCCCTCGGCCCTGTACAGCCGGTCCCCTGCCTCCTGGGTACCTTGGACTTCCTATCCTCCTTGCTTGCTCTGGTCCCGGTCTAAGCCTATCACAGCCCCTGGACTTTCTGTTTCATTTCCGAGTCCCGGGGACCTGGTGCCCTATGGGCTCCTCCCGAGGGGTCCCTGGTTCCTGGGTGAACACCTCCTGCTTGTGGCTCCGCCCCCCGGTCTACCCTGTCTCCCTAGGTAGGCCGGCCCAAGGGTCCGCTATCTCTCCAGCAGTGTCCAACTGCAGCAGAAGGAGTGGTTACATTTCTAAAGAACAGAAACACACATATTAGGTTACATGTTCTGGGCTAGAGCTGGCAACCATTTCATTAGGCAATTTTTCAGAAAGAAATTTACTTAACTGATCGGGTTGAAAAAAAGTATGTCAGGTCTTTAAATTTAATAACACATTTACAGGGAAACTTAAGAAAAAATAACGCTCCCGACTGTAGTACTCTAGATTTTAATTCAAGAAATTTCTTCCTCCTTAACTGAGTGCCTTTAGCCAAGTCTGGAAATATTTGAACATTCATACCAAGAAATAATTGCCGCTGATTCCTGAAATACATTTTGAGAACCCAATCACGGTCCGAATCTAGTAAGAAGGATATTATAAGTGTAGCTGTTTGAATCGCTTCTTCAGTAGATGTTTCCAAAATTTGAGATATATTTAATGGAGACAACTGCTGCATTTCTCCACCTTCTATAAGAATCTTTTTTTTAGAAGGAAGATAATAAATCTTTGATAGAGGGAGTAATGTGGCCTATGATATTTTTAAAATCTCCAATGCATATTTTGACCACATCTCATTTGGTGTAACTGTTAGTTTCTTAGGAAAATTTATTACTCTTAAGTTTTTGTTTCTTTGATTATTTTCCATATTTTCCAATTTTCTTAATAAATATAAATTGTCTTTTACCAAATTTTGACAATATCTTTTCGTTTCTCCCAATTCCAATTTCAAAGCGTCAATCTCTTGTTTTACTTCAATTTGCTTCTCTTTACATTTTTTAACTTGCTTCTGTAACTGCCCCACTTTCTTAACAATAGGGCTGATCTGTGCGGTCATATTCTTATTCAAAGTTTCAGTAGCCAACCAAATTGCTTCCAAAGTGAATGCTTCAGGTCTTACCAAAGATGATGCTGCTATTTCACACTCAAAGTCCCCTTCTTCCAATTCTTCTCCATTATGCCATGATTCCAGCTCCTCCAGCGCATGTAATTCTCCTTCGTGTGTTTCTCCACTGTCGAACTCTCAGGCTCCTGGTTGAGACGCTCTAGCCGGCTCTTCCTCCGACCTTTGTGAGTCCCCCTCCCTGGCGTCATCCGGAAACAATTCCATCCGGGTCAGGTTAGCCGTTCTACTTGCCGCAGGGTTCTCAGGGGCAGTCCTTTCAGCCGGTGATAAAGATGTTAATGAATCATGGAGGGCGCCGGCTGTTAAAGCGTCTCCACAGCTACCCTCCTGTGATTCAGCCCCAGGCTCTCCATTCCTCCTCGTGATGTGCGCGTCCATCGGTCCACGTATCTGGCCAGACGACAAGGCTTCCGAATTCAGCCTTTTGCGGGCCCTCTGTTTTCGCCCCGAATGAGGCATTAGGAAATCAAACAAGGTAATAGTGGGAGAGAGACGCAGCACAGCCACCCTCCAGTGCGCCATCTTGAGTAGACAGATTCTGAGAAAATATCAGAATGTCATCTAGGTACACTACGACACTTTTGTACAACAAATCCCACAGAATGTCATTCATTATGTTCTGGAACACAGCGGGTGCGTTGCACAGGCTGAAGGGCATTACTAAGTACTCAAAATGACCGTCTTGAGTGTTGAAAGCCATTTTCCACTCATCACCACTGCGAATCCGGACTAAGTTGTAGGCCCCCTTCAGGTCCAGTTTCGAAAATATCTTGGCCCCCTGAAGCCGGTCAAACAGCTCTGAGATTAAAGGCAGGGGGTAATGGTCTTTAATCGTAATCTCGTTCAGACCTCGATAGTCGATACAAGGATGTAAGGTTCCGTCCTTCTTCCCCACAAAGAAGAATCCTGCGCCGGCTGGCGACTTTGAAGGTCTAATGAAACCTTTCTGTAAATTCTCCTCGATGTACTCGGACATAGCCTTATTCTCTATTGCAGAGAGTGGATAGACACGTCCTTTAGGAGGTTCAGTGTTTGGTTTCAGCCGAATGGCACAGTCATAAGATCTGTGTGGAGGGAGGATATCAGCAGCTTCTTTGGAAAACACATCACTGAATGATGCGTATTGAGGCGGCAGTCCTGCCATCACTGGAGTTGTAGGCATGCAGAGAACAGGAGAAACTTCCTTGAGGCAACTGCTATGTCATCCTGGGCCCCAGAGCTCCAAGAGGACCAGTCGAATTGAGGCTGATGCAACTGCAACCAGGGTATCCCCAGAATGATAGGGTGCATGGCCTTCTCTAGCACAAAGAAGGGAATTGTCTCCGTATGGAGGGCTCTGGTGCAAAGAGTCACTGGTTCAGTGCGACAAGTCACATCACCGGGCAAAGGCTGTCCATGGATAGATGACAAGAGTAGTGGAGCTTCTAAAGTAACGAGGGGAATCCTCAAATGTTCCACTAGGCGTCGAAGTATAAAGTTGCCTCCTGCCCCCGAATCCACAAGGGCAAGAGTTTGGATTGTAGATGGTCTGCAAGTCAGGGAGACTGGTAGAGAGAGCGGAGGAGAATGTGTGGTAAGGCCTAAGAACAGTCCTCCTGCAGGACACAGGCCCATCCATTTTCCAGACGAATAGGGCATGTTGGGACATCGTGACCAGCTTGTCCACAGTTCATACATAGGCCGTGCCTCTTCCGAAGTCTTCTCTCTTTTGAAGTCAAATGACTGCGACCAAGTTGCATCGGTTCTTCTCCACTGGCAACAGGTACTGCTGGAACCATCCGAAGTACAAGTTTAGCACGAGTCTTCTTCTGAACCGGTCCTTTAGTAGGCTTGAGTTCTTTCACCTTATCACAAAGCTGGTGGTCAATTCTAGTAGCCAAAGCTACTAGTTCATCCAGCAAGTCAGGTGTCTCACGAGCGGCAAGCTCGTCCTACAAGCGGGTATTCAGATCTCTGAAGAAGAGAGTTTTCAGGCATCTAGGTTCCCAGCATAATTCTGTAGCAAGAGTCTTGAACTCTATTGCAAAATCAGCCAGTGGTTGGTTGCCTTGCTTCAGGTCCACCAGGTCAGAACCAGCAACAGTCACTCGAGCAGGATCATCAAAAATGGATTTAAATAATTCTAGAAATCCATCAATATCCTGCAGGATTGTATCCTTACGGTCCCACAGCGTTGAAGCCCAAGACTATTTTATTTATTTAATAGCTTTTATATACCGGCATTAGTGTGAAACATCATGCCGGTTCACATATTAACAAAATGAGTGGAAAATACATTGCAACAAGGAGATAAGGGTGGGGAATCAATGCCAACTGGGCAACGATAGTACAGGTTTGAAGAAGAAAGAATAAATAACACAATCAAGTAGTAAATTCAAAACTGAAATTACAACAATTCAACATGATAATTACAACAGAATAGAGAAGATGATACTCAGAGATTACATTGTGTTAAAAGGGGGGAACTAAAAGGAGAGAGCATGAGGTTCACAATGTAGAAGCTTGGATCCAGAAGTACAAAAAGTGGGGGTTAAAAGCCTAGGATCAAGAAGTACAGTAAGAGGGGGGTAAAAGCTTCAAGGAAGTAGAAGAGGGGTGCCTAAGGGCAAGGATGAACAAGTCAGAAGAGCCTAGAAGACGGGCCTGGAGGCAGGGAAAGCAAGGAGACTAATCTGGGTAGGCCTGTTGAAACAGCCAAGTTTTTAATTTCTTTTTTAATTTATTTGGGCAGGATTCTAAGCGTAGCATCATGGGCATGGAATTCCAACGTGTGGGGCCGGCAATAGAAAGAGCTTGTTTCCTAGTAGTTGAGAGGTGTGCTATTTTTAGAGAAGGGACATGCAGGGTTCCTTTGTGAACTGTTCTCGTGGGTCAGTTCTGTTACACAGCACTGAACAGTATATCCAGCCACAAGGAATTGTGAGAGTGAATGGACTTGTGTATAGTGGTTAGTGTTTTATAAGTTATTCTGAAAGGGATGGGGAGCCAGTGCAGGTCTTTCAGAGTGGGGGTGATGTGGTCTGTTTTACAGGTATTAGTTATGGTTCTGGCAGTTGCATTTTGCAACATTTGGAGCGGTTTATAGTCTCATAGGGGAGTACTAGAAAGAGGGAATTACAATAGTCAAGTTTGGATAGGAGAGCAGTTTGAATCACGGTGCGAAGGTCTTGAGAGTGTAGCAGGGGCTTAAGTTTTTTTAAGACATTGAGTTTATAGAATCCATCTTTGAGAATGGAGCTCACATATTTTTTCATGTTCAGTTGTGGATCCAGGAGGACTCCAAGATCTCTGACAAGGCCCTTCCATCAAGATAAGATAGAATATAAGTAGTCTTGGCATAGGCTGTGGGGAAGTGTGCAGGCTGCAATGCGAAATGCATGCAGCATTGGTTTAGGAAACCTCTAGTTCTTTGAATCTCTCCAGAGAAACGAACTGGAGCAGCCAGAGGTACCATAGTCTTTATAGTTACTTCAGGTAACTGACCTTCATTACTGGAAGTAGCGCCTTGCATCTTCTGTGCTTGTAGCTGATGAAACGCTGAAGTGAGTTTCTCCAATGCGTCTTGTAGTTCAGCAGTGCGTAGGGCCAGGCCTGGAATGGCCTGCAAGGCATTGAGCTGTGCTGGATCCCTGGAATTAGCAATCTGTTATAATTAGTGAGGTTTGGGTGGACCCTTGGACACTGTGGCAGCTGACCACGCCCACGGGGGGAAGTCCCATGAGGGGCCACAGGTCAGGCTCAGCTTAGGACACACAAACACAGAGATTGATCTTTTATTAGACAATGTGGTGAAGTCACGAGAGGTGGCAGTAGTGAGCAGCAGAAGTAGCTCGGCTGTGCTAGTATCCCTCAGGCACTGGAACAGCGACTCCTCCGGTAGCAGTGCTGTAGAAAGAAATGAGAATAATGAGTACAGTGGAATATGCACAAAGCCCCAATATGGAGAACCCCAGGATAGGGAGAGCAAGCCCTCAAGGGGTGAGTACCTGATCCCTGAGAGCTGAGAGGCTTGAAGGTAATGTACTCACTCAGCGGTTCCACGTAGGAGATGGCACTAGGGCTGGAACGGAGGCAGGCCCTCGAGGAGCGAGTACCTGCTTCCAGGGAACAGCTCTGAGGTGAAGATGGTAGTACTCACTGATGTTGAAGATAGCGAATCCTTCCAGGCAGAAGAGAAGGTAGGAACAGGCAGCGAGTCAGGGAACATGGGCCATCGAGGAGCGAGTACCGGTTTCCTGATAGTGACCTGAAAAGCAAGTGAGGCCCCCGAGGAGCGGGTACCCCGTTAATGTTAAGAGTCCAATGGAAAAATGGAGAGGCAGAGTAGCAGGGTACGGAGAGCGAATCCCATCCGTAAAATTACCCTTTGCTAACTCAAAGGCTAGCAAACATCGTAGGCTTTAAATATCCGGGCAGCGTGACGTCATCACAGGGGGACGCCTTGATGTTCGCGCCAAGTAGGAAATAAGAGTGAGGGCCATGCGGCACGCATGCCCTAAGGTACCAGTGGAGCATGGTGGGAGGCAACACCCAAGCCGGTTTGGGGACGCCGGAGAGGACGGCAGGCAGATGCCGCGGCAGCCAGGCGTCCATCCATAGTGAGAGGAGGTACAAAGAAAGAAAGGTAGGCGGAGTGAAGCCGTCGGGAAGGGACGGTTGCAACACCTGTTTCCAACAGTGGCCAATCCAGGCCACAAGAACCTGGCAAGTACCCAAAAACTAAGTCTATTCCATGTTACTGTTGCTAGAAATAGCAGTGGCTATTTTCTTAGTCAACTTAATAGCAGGTAATGGACTTCTCCTCCAAGAACTTATCCAATCCTTTTTTAAACACAGCTATACTAACTGCACTAACCACATTCTCTGGCAATAAATTCCAGAGTTTAATTGTGCGTTATGTGAAAAAGAACTTTCTCCGATTACTTTTAAATGTGCCACATGCTAACTTCATGGAGTGCCCCCTAGTCTCTCTATTATCTGAAAGAGTAAATAACCGATTCTTCTTGAATGGTGGTAATTGGTCTCTTTCCTGGGGCTCGCTTAACCCTTCTCGGCCCTGAGGTCTTATGCTTTGGTGAAGGGCTCCTCCCTTCACCCAGAATTCACTGTGGATCTCAATCTTAAAGGAGGACTGGGCAAGACAGCTGCGCCTGGTCCTTTAAAGTAGTCTGAAGGAGTTTTCTGTACACTCCCTCACATATCTTCCCCCTCAGCTCAACCTTGCCGGGGTGAGCATCTTGCTGTACAAGAGACACCTCTCTTGACAGGAAATCCGCATTGGCATTCTACCTTCCTGCCCTATGTTGTATCTTATAGTTGAAGGGCTGTAGGACCAAGAACCATCTCCTCATCATCACGTTGAACTTCTTATTCCTATTTATCCATAGGAAAGGTTGGTGGTCTGTTATGAACGTGAGCTACAGTCCCAGCAGGTAATAATGTAAAGCTTCTAAAGCCCACTTGTCTGCCAAGGCCTCTTTCTCAACTGTTGAGTATTAGAGATGTGAATCGTGTCCTCGATCGTCTTAACGATCGATTTCGGCTGGGAGGGGGAGGGAATCGTATTGTTGCCGTTTGGGTGTTTAAAGTATCGTGAAAATCGTTAAAATTGTGAGCCGGCACACTAAAACACCCTAAAACCCACCCCCAACCCTTTAAATTAAATCCCCCATCCTCCCGAACCCCCCCCCCAAATGCCTTAAATTACCTGGGGGTCCAGCGGCGGTCCGTAGCTAAATCGGGGGAAGGGGGAGGGCAGGAAAACCGGCACACTAAAACACCCTAAAACCCACCCCGACCCTTTAAATTAAATCCCCCACCCTCCCAAACCCCCCCCAAATGCCTTAAATTACCTGGGGGCCCAGCGGCGGTCCGGAACGGCCTCCTGCAATTGAATCGTGTTGTCTTCTGCCAGCGCCATTCTGCGCCGCCATTTTGCAAAATGGCGGCGCAGAGGTCGTTCAACGGGGAACCCCCGCTGAACGACCTCCTGCAGTCGATCTCCTGCCGGCACCATTTTCCGTACGGAAAACGATTCGCGGCAGGAGATCGCTCCCGGACCCCCGCTGGACCCCCAGGGACTTTTGGCCAGCTTGGGGGGCCTCCTGACCCCACAAGACTTGCCAAAAGGAGGTCATTCAGCGGGGGTTCCCTGAACGACCTCCTGCAGTCGATCTCCTGCCGGCGCCATTTTCCGTACGGAAAACGATTCGCGGCAGGAGATCGCTCCCGGACCCCCGCTGGACCCCCAGGGACTTTTGGCCAGCTTGGGGGGGCCTCCTGACCCCCACAAGACTTGCCAAAAGTCCAGCGGGGGTCCGGAACGACCTCCTGCAGTCGAATCGTGTTGGTCTATGGCCGCCGCCATTTTGCGCCGCCATTTTGCAAAATGGCGGCGCAGAATGGCGCCGGCTGAAGACAACACGATTCAATTGCAGGAGGCCGTTTCGGACCGCCGCTGGGCCCCCAGGTAATTTAAGGCATTTGGGGGGGGGGGGGTTCGGGAGGGTGGGGGATTTAATTTAAAGGGTCGGGGGTGGGTTTTAGGGTGTTTTAGTGTGCCGGTTTTCCTGCCCTCCCCCTTCCCCCGATTTACGATTTTTTGACAATAAATCGGGGGAATTGGTATTGTATCGTGGCCCTAACGATTTTTGACGATTTAAAATATATCGGACAATATTTTAAATCGTCAAAAAACGATTCACATCCCTATTGAGTATCCCTTTCTCGTGGAATCAACTTTCGGCTAGTGTATGCAACTGTATGTTCTTGACCATCACTCTCTTGGACTAAGATGGCTCCCAAGCATCAGTCTGCACCGTGTAGGATTTGGTGAAGTCCGGGCTTATCAGAACTGGTTCAGAGTATATCACCTCTTTCAAGGCCTTTAAGGCCTTCTCTGCTTCCTCTGACTTCTGGACCTTCTCTGGTGTTTTCTTTAACAACAGTCTTGTGAGAGGCTCCGCCTTCTATGAGTAGTTGGGAATAATCATTCTGTGGTATCTTGTAAGGCTTAGGAATGCTCTCACTTTTGCTTTTGTTTGTGGGACCTGCACAGGGTGATCGCTTCAATCTTCCTGGTCTGTGGATGGACCTTGCCTTTCCCCAGGGTCTAGCTGAGATACCGGACCTCTTGCCCTCCCAGCAAGCGCTTCTTATGGTTAGCTGTTAGTCCTGCTTTCTTGTTAGAATGGCCTGGATTTGGCTAAGATGTGTCTTACAACTGGGGCTGTAGACCATGATGTCATCTAAGGAGGCAGCTGCATACTTTTGATGTGGTGGAGTAAGCAATCAATCAATCATTGAAATGTTGCGGGAATACTATGAAAGCCACAAGGAAATATGGTGAACTGGAAACATCCACCAGGTTTTGAGACCACTGTCTTCTCTTCATGAGAGGCACCTTTTGTAAGATAGAGGAAAGAGATGAACTGAGACAATCCCAGATGCTCAGTTCATCCACTCATGGCATCAGATAGGCGTTGAGGTTTGAAGCCTTGTTGACTTTTGTAAGTTGATATAGAACCTTATGCTCCCATGTGGCTTCGGCACCAATACTATGGGTGAGGACCAATCACTGTTTAACTCTTCTGTTACCCCGAACTGGAGCATCTTCTTCCCTTCTGTCTCGATCACAGAGTGCCTGGCCTCGGGAATCTGATAGGTCATTGTCGGGGGGGTGGGGGTGGGTTTTTTCAATAATTTTTTATTTAAAGTGTTGTACAACTATAACAATATTTATTATTTATTTTATTTATTTAACATTTTTATAGACCGACATTCGTTGGGAACATCACATCGGTTTACATGGAACATTAATGTAGCATAACATGGCTTTACAAGGAACAAAGGTTAAAACAAATAATATTTGGAACATATAAATTTGGACCAGTAGGGTAAGATAACAATGATTAAGTTTAAATGCAATAGTATAACAGTAATATTATATAACAATGAAATAAGGTTATAGTTATAGTTGTAGGAGAGCGGGTTAATAATTGAATGTTAATTGAATTGTGGGGAGAGGGGTTCACAGGGAAAGGCGGAGGATGAAAATGTTACTGTACTTGGCTGTGCCCTGGTCCCTCCACTCACCTCAGGGCCGGCCCGGCCCGCAGTTGCTCCGTTCCGGCCGGCAGGGCCCGTCGGGGCCTCTCCCGCGGCGCTCCCTCCTCGAGGGAGACGCTGCCGATCCGTCGTGGCTGGCCCCACCCCCTAGGCGCTCAGGATCTCCAGAGTTAAAGGGGTCAGTGCGTGAACAGGCAGGATGGCCCCAGATGACGACAGACGCTGCAGGGGTATTTAAACCCTGCAGCTAGGCTTGGGTCCTTTCCTTGCAACAAGGTTCACTCTCCTTAAGAGCTACTAGTTGCTACCCTCATCTTCTGGCTATCGACTCCGGCTTCTGACCTCACCTTGGACTACTGGCTTCTGATTCCGGCTTCTGACTACTGGCTTTTGTCTTCGGCTTCTGACTACAGGCTTCTGACCTCGGCTTGGACTACTGGCTTCTGATTCCGGATTCCGACTTCTGGCTTCTGTCTTCAGCTTCTGAGTACTGCCTCTGACCTCGGCTCATCCACAGCTTCTGATTCCGGCTTCGCTCCACTGGTTACTGACTCCAGCTCTCATCAAGGAGGCCCCTCCTAAGTCCAAGTGGCTCGGGTCCTCCCAAGCTCCTCTTGGGACCGCGGGCTTCCAGTGGTGAAGTTCCAGCTGGCCTGGCTTTGGCCCTTCTCTTCTCAATCTTCAGGAACTCCTCTTCAGACCCCGGTCTTCAGGAGACTGCATGTAAGTCCAAGCGGCTCGGGTCCTCACCGGCTCCTCCTGGGGGTATCTCGGGCTTCCAGTGGTGAAGTCCCAGCTGACCTCCTGGCTTCGGCCCTTCTCTTCTCAATCTTCAGGAACTCCTCTTCAGACCCCGGTCTTCAGGAGACCGCACGTAAGTCCAAGCGGCTCAGGTCCTCACGGGCTCCTCCTGAGGGGACCTCGGGCTTCCAGTGGTGAAGATCCCTCCGGTCTCCTGCTCTGTGCCGCCTCCCGTCTTCAACATCCACAGTGGGCCTCCCCACGGAGAATCTTCAGCTGGCTCAAGGGTCCACGAATCCAACAGTTTGCAAGGCCATGGACCCGACGGACGCCAAGGGCTTGAAAGCCATTCCCAGAATTGCACAGCGGTTGCAACAACAGCAATTCTGCATTGACTCCCTGATGACGACCGTGCAGAGACTAGCCGATCGCATAAATGGAGCTGCTGCATTCAGTCCTCCGGTACCTGTAGCCACGGCCGATTTCAGACTGGCCACGCCCACACAACTGCCAGCACCTTCTCGGTACTCTGGGGAAGTGAAGCTCTGCCACGGATTCGTCAGTGTTACATCCGATTCAACCTACTGCCAGCCCAGTTTCCTACAGATCGGATTAAAACCAGCTATATTATTTCATTGTTGGACGGGAAACCCCTGGCATGGGCCTCCCCACTATGTGAGTGTCCGGACCCCCACCTTGCAAATCTGGAACAGTTTGTCGCAGCTTTCCGACATATCTTTGATGAGCCCTCTCGCAGGCCCACTGCCGCCTCTGAGTTACTTCAGCTACGTCAAGGCAACCGGTCCCTTGCCAAGTATGCGGTGGAATTCCATACCCTGGCAGCCGAGCTAGACTGGAGGGACGACAGCCTCCACGGTATATTCCTGGAAGGTATCTCTCCAAGACTCCAGGATGAGTTAGCGGCAAGAGATCTCCCGGATGACCTGAACAGCCTGATCGATCTGGCTGGACGGGTGGACCGCTGTATTCAATGCTGTTTTCGGGAAGGGAGGTCTGGTCATACATAAACCCAGTAACTCTAGGCCTACATTTCCCCGACCGGTATCCTCCTCCTCTGTCTCTCCCGGAAACCAAGACATAGAACCTATGCACTTAGGTCGAGGTCCCATCTCTCAGGAGGAGAGAAGACGATGCGCTCAAGGGCTGTGTCTTTATTGTGGTGGCAAGGGGCACATCCTGGCCCGATGTGGTGAGTGGCCGGGAAACGCCAGAGCCTAGGGATCAAAGGGGAGCTGACCCTAGGTAATACATGTTCTGCCTCCTCATGTACTGTACCGGTTACCCTTGTCTACCCTGGGGGCACGTTTGATACGCTGGCTCTGGTCGACTCCGGAGCCAGAGGGAATTTCATTCTCACAGACCTCGTCCAGCAGTTGCAAATTGGGATCCAAACCCGAATTCCTCCTATCCGGGTGTCTTCGATTCACAGTACCCTCCTTCCGGGGAGCATTACTACTTGCACCAAGTCCTTGGTCCTTCGTACCGGCATCCTGCACAAGGAAGAGATCTCATTCCTTATACTGGAGAAGTCCATGCATCCCATCATCCTGGGCTTACCCTGGCTACAGAAGCATTCCCCAGTCATACGATGGGACAACCTTCAGATCGCAGCTTGGGGCCTGTCCTGTTTTGACTCCTGTCTGACTAATATTCTTCGTCCCAGTGTCCCTCTCCTGACCACACTCATGGCACTCCTGCCACAGTACCAGGACTAAGAAGATGTCTTCTCTAAGGAGAAAGCTGAACTCCTCCCGGAGCACCGGCCCTATGACTGTGCCATAACTCTGATCCCGGGTACCACGCCTCCTAGGGGACGGGACTACCCCTTATCCCTTCCAGAGACTCGAGCCATGTCTTTATACATTCAGGAGAATTTGGACAGGGGCTTCATTCGGCCCTCTAATTCCCCCGCCGGGGCCGGCTTCTTCTTTGTGGCCAAAAAGGATGGGTCACTCTGACCCTGCATTGATTACCGTGGCCTCAACGCAATCACGCGGTGAGACAGATATCCGTTGCCTTTGATCCCTGAGCTCTTAGACCATCTACAAGGAGCTAAGATCTTCACCAAGCTGGACCTTCAGGGTGCGTATAATTTGGTACGGATACGACCTGGCGATGAATGGAAGACCGCATTCAATACCAGAGATGGGCACTACTAATATTTGGTCATGCCCTTTGGCTTATGCAATGCCCCTGCGGTCTTCCAGAACCTTATGAATGAGGTCTTAAGGGATATGCCGCACACCTCAGTCATAGCGTACCTTGATGACGTCTTGGTCTATTCAAAGGATTTACCCACACACCGCATACAAGTGTGGCGAGTACTACAGAAACTCCGCAATAATCTCCTCTTCGTCAAGGTAGAGAAGTGCGAGTTTGAGCAGGAATCCTTACTGTTCCTTGGCTATATAGTCTCCACCACCCGGATCCGCAGCGCCAGTTCATTGTGGAAGTGGATGCATCAGACCTTGCAGTAGGGGCTGTCCTGAGCCAGTTGTCCACTAAAGGCAAACTCCTACCCTGTTCCTATTACTCTCGAAAATTCTCTCCGGCAGAGAAAAACTATGGTATTGGCAATAAGGAGCTCCTGGCTATCAAGCTTGTGCTAGAGGAGTGGCGGCAATGGCTGGAGGGGACCCAATACCCCGTGATCATTTATACGGATCATAAAAACCTGGAATCCTTGTGCCAGGCCCAACGCCTGATTTCTCGACAAGTGCAATGGTCGCTCTTCTTTAGCAGATTTAATTTTCTCCTCCGATACTGGCCAGGCTCCAAGAATATTAGGGCAGATGCCTTCTCATGCACAACGGAAACTGAAGATAACCCGGAACCGCCTCGATATATCCTCGATCCAGCCAAGGTCCTCCTTGCAGCATCAGAGGTGGTTCCTATGGGTAAGACAGTCGTACTCACTTGCCTGCACAAGAAAATGTTGTCATGGGCTCATGACCCTTTGACCACAGGACATTCGGGGGTTGCTCGGACCTTGGACCTGCTGACCGAATATTACTGGTGGCCTCAGGTCCGGAGAGATGTTCGTCTCTACGTTAGCTCCTGACCAACCTGTGCCCAACAGAAACGTCGCCTGGTCGGCCCTGGGGGCTTCTCCAACCATTGCCTATCCCCACCGAGCCTTGGACCCATTTGTCGACCAACTTCATTGTAGACTTGCCACGGTCTGAAGGGAAAACTGTCACTGTCACTGTCACTGAAGGGAAAACTGTCTGAAGGGAAAACGGTCACGATCGATAGGTTTTTGAAGATGGCCCACTTCGTCCCCCTCTCTAAGTTGCCAACGGCACCTGAACTTGCCAGTCTGTTCGCCCTGCACATCGTCCGTCTACACGGACTTCCCCTCCATATTGACTCCGACCACGGCTCACAATTCACGGCGAAATATTGGAGGGCACTCTGCAGAAAATTTGGGATCCAGTTGGACTTCATGACCGCCTTTCATCCCCAAGGTAATGGTCAAGCGGAACGCACGAACCGGACTCTGAAATCCTTCCTCTGAGCCTTCGTGGGAGATCTACAAAACGATTGGGTGGCTCTACTCCCATGGGCAGGATTCTCCTACAATCACCATAGGCATTCGGCCACTGTTAGACCACACTTCCAGGTGGTACTTGGGAGACGCCTCCAACCTCCCTTGCCTTTACCATTGGCGGTCCTTTCACCTGCTGTGCAGTTCACAGCTCAGCAACTACGCAGCCTCTGGAGCTCTACTCGGGAGAAACTGCAATGCACCGCAGTCACGGCGAAGAAGTACGCGGACCGTCTGCGACGTCCCGCCCCAGCATTTCTTCCCAGGGACAAGGTATGGTTAAGTACCAAAAACCTTTGCCTGCGGGTTCCATCTATGCGCTTGGCTCCAAGGTACATTGGCCCGTTCCCAATCACGGAACGGGTGAGTTCTGTCTCCTACTGACTTTGCCTTCCCGCTACGCTCTGAGTGCATAATGTTTTTCACGTCTCGCTGCTCAAGCCGTTAGTGTTGTCCGTCTTCCATAACAAGATTCCTGACTCTGCCGCTCCCACAGCCCAGGAGGATACGATCTACCAAGTAAAGGACATCCTGGATATACGGTTCCACCATCGCAGATGGGAGTACCTCCTTTCATGGGAGGGCTACGGTCCTGAAGAAAACACGTGGGAACCAGCCTCTAACATCCTGGAAAAGGGTCTTTTCCGCCAGTTCCACTTTGATCATCCGGCAAAGCCGAAACCCCCGGGAAGGGGGCATAAGAGGGGGGTACTGTTATGGTACCGGGCCGTGTCCAGTCCCTCCACTCACCTCGGGGCCGGCCTAGCCCGCTGTTGCTTTGTTCTGGCCGGCAGGGCCCGTCAGGGCCTCTCCCACAGCGCTCCCTCTGCTAGGGAGACGCCGCCGATCCGTCGTGGCTGGCCCCGCCCCCTAGGCGCACGCGCGCAGGAGCTCCAGAGTTAAAGGGGCCAGCGCAGGAACAGGCAGGACAGCCCCAGATGATGTCAGATGCTGCAGGGGTATTTAAACCCTGCAACTAAGCTTGGGTTCTTGCCTTGCAACAAGGTTCACTCTCCTTGAGAGCTACAAGTTGCTACCCTCATCTTCTGGCTATCGACCCTGGCTTGGACTACTGGCTTCTGATTCTGGCTTCTGACTACTGGCATCTGCCTTTGGCTTCTGACCTCGGCTTGGACTACTGGCTTCTGATTCCGGCTTCCAACTTCTGGCTTCTGTCTTCGGCTTCTGACTACTGCCTCTGACCTCAGCTCGTCCATGGCTTCTGATTCTAGCTTCGCTCCACTGGTTCCTGAATCTGGCTCTCGTCCAGGAGGCCCCTCCTAAGTCCAAGCGGCTCGGGTCCTCATGGGCTCCTCTGGGGGGACCTCGGGCTTCCAGTGGTGAAGATCCCTCCGGTCTCTTGCTCTGTGCCACCTCCTGACTTCGACATCCACAGTGGGCCTCCCCATGGTGAGTCTTCATCTGTCTCAGCCGGATCAAGGGTCCACGAATCCAACAGAATATGAATAGGGGAGGGGGTAGGGAGGATGTAGAGAAGGAGGGGAGGAGGTTGGGAGAGGTAAGGGAGGATTGGAGGGGAAGGAGTGGAGGGGTAAGGGGGGCTTAAAGAATTGCATACAACTTACGTGCAGAAAAAGTGTACAACGAATATAGACAATATTGCCATCTAGTGCAGGCAGTCAAACAATGAATAGTGAACTAGCATGATAGGCAAACATCCATACTCCGTAATACATTTTTTAGAAAATGCCCCAACAACAACTCCCCAACCCAAACCCCCCTAAATTACATAAATGTTGATCGTAATCATGGAATCAAGAAGACAAAGTAATTTATCCCAGGACAAACAAGATGATAGTCCTCAGTGACTCCTCACATATGGGTGATGTCACTGGACGGAGCCCTATCACAGAAAAATTTTCTGTCAAAGTTTCTAGAAAGCTTTGACTGACACTGGCACAATGAGTACACTGAGCATGCCCAACATACCATGATCCCTGTGTCCACAGGGGTCTCCCTTCAGTCTTCTTTTTTCCGCACTGCAGTTAGCATCGCTTTCAGGAGCTCTGTGAGAAATTTCTCACAACTTTTCCTCACGGAAACACTTGAAGTTTTACTTCACAATTAATTTTTCCCTATATGGGTCTCCCTTCGCATATATTTAATCGACGCTCGGTGAGTACTATGCCCTGTTTTTTGGTCGGTTTCTGTCACTTCACTAACGGTTTCCCCGGCTTACCAACCGAATTGCGGCCTTTCTTCTCCTTATGTTTTCATCCTCAGTTAGCCCCTCAAAGCCTGCAAGTGTCCTCCTGCGATCCTCCACCGGGTTATTGGGGCTAGAGAGATAGGGACGTCCATGTTTACTGTTGCTGCCAGGGCCGCTGTCGAGGCCATCGATGCTCTCATCCCATCCATGCCTCCATTGATTCCCTCAGTGCCTTTGTTGCGGTTGATGCCCCCCATCGATACCATCGGTGCCTCCATTCATGCCGTCCTGTCTTCATCGATGCCCCCATCGATTCCATCAATGCCCCCTTTGTTTCCATCGATGCCTGCATCGATTCTGCCAGAGCCATTGATGTTTACATCAATGTCACTGATCCCTCCATGAATTCCATCCACACCCACATTGATGCCGTCGCTGCCCACTTCGATGCCTTCGCTGCCCACATTGATTCCATCGATGCCTGGATCGATTCTATTGATGCCCAGGTCAAAGCCATTGATGCCCATGTCGATGCCATCGATGCTCATGTCCATTCCATCGATGCCACCGACGCCCACGTCGTTTCCATTGGTGTCGTGATCGATTCTATCGATGCCATTGATGCCTTAGTCGATTCCATTGATGTTTTCGTCGATTCCATCGCTGCCGTCGATGCCATCGATGTCGCCATCGATTTTGTTGATGCCTTCGATGACTCATCGATTCATCGATGCCACATCGATTCCATCTATACCTACGTCAATGCCATCAGTACCTCTGTCGATGTTGTTGGTGCTCTGCCCGTTCCATCGATGCTTCCATCAATGCCTTCAATGATACCCTCGATGCCGCCTTCAGTGCCGCCATCGATACCATCAATACTACCGGAGCACCTAAACGCAATGCCCTCGACTAAACAAAATGCTCCATCCTTCGGGTTCTTAACTAAAACCCCGTATCATCCTAGGGCACTAGATAGTGCCAGGAACAGTGCCAGCTATGTTTGACAATCCTGTCACCTCTCGCCATCCGAGACAGCAAGGGCATCCACCTCAGCGCTGGGGATAGACCTGGCCGAGCACCATGGCAATCATCGTTACCGGCACAGTGACCATCCGCCACAGATGCAATCCAGGACATCGGTGGCATCTTACTTGGTGCTGGAGAATGACCGGACTGAGCGCCGAGGGAGACATCGCTACTGCCACTGCCGCTGTTCCACACATCGGTGGCATTTCCTCAGTGCTAGAGATTGACCGGGCCGAGCTCCACACTGGCATCAATGTCCATTGAGCCAGTTGCAAAGCAGGCCCGGGTTCATGAGTCCTGTGCTCCTCTGCACCCAAGGCGCCGAGGCGTTCCCCACCGACACCAGTGCCAAGTACTGAGCCACCACAAATTAATGTGGAAGCGCCAGTAACACCTATTTTCCTGTCTCCTCTGTAGCTGTGCTACCATACCAGCTTACAGAGTTGAGCCGGACATTTATGTCCTTCAGGCTGTCCTCGATGCCTCCCGGACTCCACAAAGCCATTGATATTCACCGACTCGTCCTTCTGCGATCCACCACGAAGGACGGTAAGTACTCTAATCCCGCTCCAGCAGGATTAGAGTACTTACCGTCTCTTACCGCACTTACCGTGCTCCAGCAACAATCCCATCGAGACCTGGTTGCTAAATCGGGCCACATGGTTTCGAAAGGTTCTAGGTCATATTCTCCTCCAAGAACCATATTAGTGTCACATATCAAACATAGCTATTGCCAGCTATGTTTGACACAACACCAAGAGAACCTACCTACCAATAATTTGGGATTGCATCGAGACATCCTCCAGTTGCCAGCAATGGGACTCTGTACTCGATAATACTCTGGCTTCTGGTTCCTAATTACAGCCCGAAGTCCCAGATACATTAGCTGATCTGCTAGACACAAGATCCAGCAGACAATGCTTCAATTGCAAGCCCAACTCGAGACCTCGCGACAGCTCTCGACATTTTCTTGCACAGCAGACAGAGATGCGGGTATGACTTTTATCCCAGGACAAGCAGGATGCTAGTCCTCACATATGGGTGATGTCACTGATGGAGCCCTATCACGGAAAACTTTCTGTCAAAGTTTCTAGAAACTTTTGACTGGCATACTGAGCCCACTGAGCATGCCCAGCATGCCATGATCCCTCGAGCCACAGGAGTCTCCCTTCAGTCTTCGTTTTTCCACGCTGCAGTTAGCATCGCAGTGAAGGACCCCTGTGTGAACTTCTTCACACAACTTTGTCTAGAAACAAATTAAAAATCCCTCTTTTCTCATTCCCCACAACGGGGTCTCTCTTCAACCAACGGCTGGTGAGTTAATTTCTTTTTTTCAACTCAATTCGAGTTCAAAAAGTTTTGGTCAGATAGCCATCGACGGCTGTCCTGGTTATCATGGCCACAGGATTCAAAAAATGCCCTAAATGTAATTGAACTATGTCGATTACTGATCCACACCTTGAGTGTGTATTATGTTTAGGGCAATCCTATGACATTTTGTCATGTCCAAAATGCGCGGAAATGACCGCCAAAGGAAGAAAGGCACATCAAGAAAAGATGGAACACCTTTTCCACATCCAGGTACTGCCTTCCACGTCGACATCCACCCATTCATCTCCTGTCGGAGCGTTGAAACGTTTGATTATCAATAAACGTCGAGTGGAGGGTTCGGGAGACCGAATGTCACCGATCCCATCTGCGGCATCGACAAAATCAATATCCGGGCTTGAAAAAGCCACCGAACATTGTCTAAAACATCAACATTGGCATTGACATTCCACGATTCCGGAGGCCCTGTTATCACCGGAACAGCCAGGAGCCAAGAGACCTCGTCTACAGTAATCACCGAGGCCTGCTACACCAAGGCGTGCCCCACCTCTAGAGGTGCCGGACATCGAGCTACCACAGGGCCCTGTGGTAGAGCCGATGACACCTTCACTGCCACCACTTATAGCTGCTCTGCCTGCAACAGCTATAACGGAGGAACTGAGCGGATTCATCCACCAGGCAGTGCGAGAAGCGCTTCAGGACTTACAGCCATCAACACCGATGACTCCTCCGATGCCAATGCCCTCACCGAAGCCGACACCATTGTCGATGACAGTTCCCACACCGTCGCCGGTGCCTACACCGATGCCGGGACCAACACCGATGCCGATACCATCACCATTCTCGATGCCTTTCCAGATGCCGGTAGCCGTACCAGGGACTCCAATATACCCAGATGTATCGTTTTTTCAACCAATAATGGAAAAACCCGATGCCCTCATTGGTGCTATGCCATCACAACCTATCCCTACTAAGCCAGCAGGTACAGGAGATACTTCTGGTCCGTCCCCATTATATGAACCTCAACCAGGACCTTCAGGACTGTCCAGACCAGTTGTACCGTCGATACCACCGAGGTCTTCGCCTGCTTCTCCTTCCAAACATACACCATATGACTCCCAGGAGGATAGAAAGACAGATTTATCATTAGAAAGTTTTATGTCTGAACCATCTCCTCCTGAAGGAAGAAAGAAGTCTGCTCCAGAGGACTTATCCTTTACCACTTTTATAAAAGATATGGCATACACAATCCCTTTTAAATTAGTGTCTGAAGAGGATACAAGACAGCAAACCTTGGAGGTTCTTCAATTTGTGGATCCCCCTAAGGAAGTCCTAGCCATCCCTATTCATGAGGTCCTGGTAGAGTTACAACATAGATTGTGGGAACATCCATGTTCAGTCCCGCCAGTCAATAGAAGAATGGACACCACATATCTTGTACAGCACATCCCTGGTTATCAAAGGGCACAACTACCACACTATTCAGTAGTAGTCGAGTTGGCTCAGAAAAAATCTAAAAGAGTACGACCTCATTCATCTACCCCACCAGGGAAGGATCACAGATTCCTAGACTCTCTAGGAAGGAAAGTCTTCCAAGGAGCAATGCTTAACTCCAGAATAGCGTCTTACCAACTTTACATGACGCAGTACCAGAGAAATCTCTGGAAACAAATGCAGCAGCTCGCTGACTCCCTACCTCAGCAGTACCAGGATGCAGCTAATGCAATTGTCCATAAAGGACTAGAAACTGGAAAACATGAGGTTCGTGCTGCATTTGACAGCTTCGAAACTTCTTCAAGAGTTGCAGCTTCTGGGATCAGTGCACGCTGTTGGGCCTGAGTAGAAGCCTCTGACTTTAGGTCTGAGGTACAAGATAAGTTGGTGGACTTGCCTTGTGTGGGCGACAACCTTTTCGGATCAAAGGTTCAGGACTCAGTAGCCCAACTTAAAGAACATACAGAGACACTGCGTCAGTTATCTGCTGTCCCACAAGACTCTTCTTCAGTGTCACGTCGTCAACCAAGAAAGGATACCAGAAAACCATTCTACAGGCCAAGAAGGTACTATCCACCAGCACCTAGGGGCAGATCTTCCCGTTCACAACAAAGATCTCAGCCCAGACAACCTAGAACCGCTAGGCCTCAACCGCCAGCGCAAACAGGCCCAGCTGCAGGTTTTTGAGATAAGGCCAGAGAACAGCAGCCAACTCAGCAACCCCAACCCAACCATACCAGTAGGAGGTTGAGTCTCCTTCTACTACAACCATTGGTTAAGGATAACAATGGACCAATGGGTACTCTCCATAATATCACAAGGTTATCAAATCAATTTCCTATCAATTCCAAAAGACTCTCCACCAAAGTCTCTTTGGACAAACACAGATCACATCTCTCTCCTCCAAGCAGAATTATCCTCCCTTCTGAGAGCCAGAGTGGTAGAACCGGTACCCCGGCCTAAGCAGGGCAGAGGATTCTACTCCCGCTATTTCCTCATTCCAAAGAAAATAGGAGGCCTATGTCTTATCCTAGACCTCCAAAATCTCAACAAATTTCTACAAAAAGAGAAATTCAGGATGGTCTCTTTGGGCACCTTGCTTCCCCTTCTTCAGACAGGAGACTGGCTCTGTTCTCTGGATCTACAAGACGCTTACACTCACATTCCAATATTCCCTCCTCATCACAAGTATCTGCGTTTCTTGGTGGGTCAGCAGCATTTCCAATACAGGGTTCTACCTTTTGGACTTGCCTCAGCACCCAGAGTGTTCACGAAATGCCTAGCAGTAGTAGCGGCACACTTACACAAGGAAAGTGTACACGCTTTTCCCTACCTGGACAACTGGCTCATCAGAAGTCAATCTCAACAAGGAGCGCTTGCTTCTCTCAAACTAACAATCAAGCTGCTCCACTCGATGGGTTTTCTCATCAGTTACCAAAAGTCCCATCTCATTCCGTCTCACCTACTACAATTCATCGGAGCAGAGTTGAACACCATACTATCAAGAGCATTCCTATCCGAAGATCGGGCGGAAACACTCTCCTCATTAGCAAACGAGCTACGCTTCCTGAAACAGGCGACAGCTCATCAGTTTCTAACTCTACTAGGTCACATGGCCTCCACAGTTCATGTCACTCCTATGGCCAAATTAGCCATGAGAATAACCCAATGGACATTAAGATCAGAGTGGATACAAGCAATTCAATTACTGTCGTCTCCAATTCAAATAACCCACTAGCTACGTTCCTCTCTCCTTTGGTGGGCAAACACCAAACAGGGACAACTTGCGCAAGGGCCTACCCTTTCAACAACCAGCTCCACAGATAACTTTAACTACAGATGTATCCACCTTAGGTTGAGGAGCTCACATAGACAATCTCCAAACCCAGGGTACTTGGACAAAACTCGAAGCAACATTTCAAATCAATTTTCTAGAGCTACGAGCTATACGTTAAGCTCTACATGCATTCAAGGACTGCCTTTCACACAAAACTGTACTTGTGCAGATGGACAACACAGCTGCCATGTGGTACTTGAACAAACAAGGAGGTACGGGCTCGTATCTCCTTTGTCAAGAAGCCGCACAGATTTGGGACTGGGTCCTGGTACACTCCATATTTCTTCGGGCCACCTATCTAGCGGGCATTCACAAAGTAGTTGCAGATCGTCTCAGTTGTCAGTTCCAACCTCACAAATAGTCCCTAGATCTCTTAGTAGCGACCAGGATATTTCAACGTTGGGGTCAATCAACAACAGACCTATTTGCATCCGACCTGAATCACAAAGTGTACAGGTTCTGCTCCCTGCACAAACAGAAACACCAGTCAGCCAAGGACGCCTTTGCTTGCCCTTGGAACTCAGGTCTTCTATACGCGTATCCACAGAAACCGCTAATAACCAAAACTCTAGTGAAGCTACAACAGGACAAGGAGTCCATGATACTCATAGCCCCATATTGGCCTCGACAAATGTAGTTTCCCATACTTCTCTACCTATTGATCACAGAGCCAATTCGCCTGGGTACAGTACCCACTTTCATAACTCAGGACCAGGGCAGGTTGCGTCATCCCAACCTTCAATCCCTATCTCTGACAGCCTGGATGTTGAAAGCTTGATCTTACAACCACTCAATCTTTCAACTAATGTCTCTCAAGTGCTTATAGCTTCACGTAAACCTTCCACACGAAAAATCTATTCTTCAAAGTGGAAAAGATTCACCTTGTGGTGTACACAAAAAGACATTGACCCTTTTTCCTGCCCTACACGTCCTTACTAGACAATCTATGGCACCTTTCAGACTCTGGTCTCCAGACCTCATCTATAAGAGTACACTTAAGTGCAATCTCAGCTTACCATCATACAATAGGAGATGCACCAGTATCTGTGCAACCTCTTGTCAGTAGATTTATGAGAGGTTTAATTCACCTTAAACCACCAATACGGACACCAGTCACAGAATGGGACCTTAATTTAGTGCTAACAAGGCTCATGCGTTCTCCTTTTGAACCCATGAATTACTGCGAGGTTAAATTTCTCACATGGAAGACTATCTTCCTAATAGCCATTACATCTGCTAGAAGGGTTAGTGAGTTACAAGCACTTGTCACATACTCACCCTATACAAAATTCTTCCATGACCGAGTGGTACTCCATACACATCCAAAATTCCTTCCCAAGGTAGTTACGGAATTCCATTTGAATCAATCCATAGTTTTGCCCATATTCTTCCCAAGACCTCATTCTCACCAAGGTGAGAACATAAGAACATAAGAAATTGCCATGCTGGGTCAGACCAAGGGTCCATCAAGCCCAGCATCCTGTTTCCAACAGAAGCCAAACCAGGCCACAAGAACCTGGCAATTACCCAAAAACTAAGAAGATCCCATGCTACTGATGCAATTAATAGCAGTGGCTATTCCCTAAGTAAAATTGATTAATAGCCATTAATGGACTTCTCCTCCAAGAACTTATCCAAACCTTTTTTGAACCCAGCTACACTAACTGCACTAACCACATCCTCCGGCAACTAATTCCAGAGCTTTATTGTGCGTTGAGTGAAAAATAATTTTCTCTGATTAGTCTTAAATGTGCTACTTGCTAACTTCATGGAATGCCCCCTAGTCCTTCTATTATTCGAAAGTGTAAATAACCGAGTCACATCTACTCATTCAAGACCTCTCATGATCTTAAAGACCTCTATCATATCCCTCCTCAGCCGTCTCTTCTCCAAGCTGAACAGCCCTAACCTCTTCAGCCTTTCCTCATAGGGGAGCTGTTACATCCCTTTTATCATTTTGGTTGCCCTTCTCTGTACCTTCTCCATCGCAACTATATCTTTTTTGAGATGCGGCGACCAGAATTGTACACAGTATTCAAGGTGTGGTCTCACCATGGAGCGATACAGAGGCATTATGACATTTTCCGTTCTATTAACCATTCCCTTCCTAATAATTCTTAACATTCTATTTGCTTTTTTGACTGCTGCAGCACACTGAGCCGACAATTTTAAAGTATTATCCACTATGATGCCTAGATCTTTTTCCTGGGTGGTAGCTCCTAATATGGAACCTAACATTGTGTGACTACAGCAAGGGTTATTTTCCCTATATGCAAAACCTTGCACTTGTCCACATTAAATTTCATCTGCCATTTGGATGCCCAATCTTCCAGTCTTGCAAGGTCCTCCTGTAATGTATCACAGTCTGCTTGTGATTTAACTACTCTGAATAATTTTGTATCATCCGCAAATTTGATAACCTCACTCATCGTATTCCTTTCCAGATCATTTATATATATATTGAAAAGCACCGGTCCAAGTACAGATCCCTGAGGCACTCCACTGTTTACCCTTTTCCACTGAGAAAATTGACCATTTAATCCTACTCTCTGTTTCCTGCTTTTAACCAGTTAGTAATCCACGAAAGGACATCGCCTCCTATCCCATGACTTTTTAATTTTCGTAGAAGCCTCTCATGAGGGACTTTGTCAAACACCTTCTGAAAATCCAAATACATACCTTGGACTGTAAACGTGTGCTAGCATACTATTTAGACCGCACTGCAGTCCACACGAAATCCACTCAACTCTTTGTTTCTTTTGATCCAAACAAACTGGGTAATCCAGTAGGCAAACAAACTCTCTCCAACTGGCTAGCAGATTGTATAGAGTTCTGTTATGAAAAAGCAGGCCTTCCTCTCCAAGGACGAGTAAAGGCGCATTCAGTCAACCTCAGTAGCACACTATCGTTCAGTGCCAATTCTTGACATATGTAAAGCTGCAACATGGAGTTCTCTTCACACTTTTGCAGCTCATTACTGTTTGGATAAAGAAGGAAGACAAGATTCAGTTTACGGACAATCTGTTTTAAAGAACCTGTTTCCAGTATAATCCCAACTCCTTCTACATCCAACCTGCTGTGATTTTAGGTTGTCTCATTTTCTCCAGCAATACTTCAGTGTTGGTTCACTACAAAATGACTCAGCCTATAGCTTGCTAATCACCCATATGTGAGGACTAGCATCCTGCTTGTCCTGGGATAAAGCAAAATTGCTTTACCTTGTAATAGGTGTTATCCCAGGACAGCAGGATGTAGTCCTCATGAAACCCACCTGCCAATCCGCGGAGTTGGGTCCGATACGTTTTATTATTTTATTTTTGATAACGCTCATTGTTACATACGAAACTGAAGGGGGACCCCTGTGGCTCGAGGGATCATGGCATGCTGGGCATGCTCAGTATGCCAGTCAAAAGTTTCTAGAAACTTTGAGAGAAAGTTTTCCGTGATAGGGCTCCATCAGTGACGTCACCCATATGTGAGGACTACATCCTGCTGTCCTCGGATAACACCTATTACAAGGTAAGCAATTTTGCTTTACCGCTCATGCTCCCGCGAGAATCCAGCTGATATCCAGATTACATCAGCTCTGCCAATTGGACAGCCTCCTGGTCTCTCAACCTTGCCGGATATCAGAGCGGCCATCCCATTTAGTACCAGGGCTTGCGGTACAGTCCCCCAGATGCTACAAGGGGGGAGGGGAGGTTTTAATCCCAGTATTCCTTCTTTCAAAAGAAAGCAGATGCTCTCCGCCCATCCTGGACCTCAGAAATGTCAACAACTTTCTTCAGAAAGGACAGGTTAAATGGTGTCTCTCATCACTGTGCTTTCCTTATCCAGTAAGTGGGTTGCCTCTCTCCTCTAGTCTTTCTATGTGCTTCATAGTGAGTCAACAACATTCCAATGCCAAGTTCTGCCGTTCACACTAGCTTTGACAACTTGTGTATTTCACTAAATGCCTAGCAGTGACTGCTGTTTCTCTACGGAGCAAAACATCATTCACGCTTTTCCTTGCATGGACAACTGCCTAATAGGAGTCAATCCAAGCAAGGAGCTCTAAATTCTCCATGACTCACTATAAATCTCTACCTGGGATTTCTGTTTCACTACCATAAATCCCATATGGAGCAGTTCTGGATGCTACAGTCGCAGCGAACGTCCTGCCCAACAACCACGCAGACATCCTGTCAAATTCCTACACATCTCTGCATGCATGCAACATAGCCTCAGCCCCTCAATTCTTTCATTGATGGGCCACGGGGGTTTTTTTTTTCACTATCCACGTCACTCATATGTCCAGATTGGCTATGAGTAAAATTCAGTGGATTTTCCAATATCAGTGGCTCTAAGCTGTTCAACGGCTTTCGTCCCTGATCCATATTACCGATCTAGAACCAAATCCTCAGATGGTCCTGGTCACGGTTGCAATTACTTAGGGTTGAAGAGTTCAAATCCACATCTTCCCAACCCAATATAGGTCTATTCCGCTCCATAGAGAGTTTCCAATCAACTTCCTGGAGCTTCGAGCCATGAGTTATGTCTTTTATGCCTTAAAATACTGCCTCTGCAACACACTTTGCTGCAAGCAGACATACAGTATAGTGACAATATGGTATTGCAACACACAAGCACGCACAACCTCTTAGCTGTTCTGCCAGGAAGCTGCGCAGCTCTAGCCTTCGGCCCGTGCACACTCCATGCTTTCCTGGGCCACTTATCTAACAGACTTACCAAACGCACTAGCAGACCTTCTCCATAGATCTGTCCATCCTCTCGAATGGTCTCTAACTACATGTGTAGTGAGCAAAATCTTCTAGCACTGAGGTCAACCGACCTTGCCCTCTGCGTCCGAATCGAACCATACGATGGACAGGTTCTCCTCCCTACACATGTGTCTGAATGCATTCCCACGGACGCCTTTGCTCGCTCTGCAACAAAGGCCTCTTATATGTGTCTCTTTTGACGCCTCTCATAGCCAAAACTCTCATTATGCTACAACAGGATGGGGTTCACTGTTTCTCAGACCCACATCCTGACCGCGACAAGTATGCTTTCCCATACTTCTCAACCTATCATTCCAGTAACCAATTCGCCTGATCACAGGTCAGTCTCATATCACAGACTCACTGATGTTCTCAGGTACTGGTGTCATCACAACAGCCTTCCACACATAAATCTTATCATTTGAAATGGCATGATTTAACACATGATGCATACAAAAGGGTATTAGCCCCTTTTTCTACACCACTCCTTTTCTCTTACTCTTTCTAACATACCCTCAGATTCTGGTCCCCAGACATCCTCTGCATGGGTACACCTCAGTTCCAATTCGGCGTACCACTTGGGAGTGGGGATGCCCAATTAACGGTTCAACCCCTTCTGAGTTGGCTTACCGTGGGTTATCCACTGCTTAAGCCGCCTCTATGTTCACTGATTACGGAATGGGGCCTACATTTAGTGCTTACAAGACTTATTCGTTCCCCGTTCAAGCCTTTACATTCCTATAACTTTAACAGTCTGACATGGGAACTTCTTTCCCTTGTAGCCATCACTTCTGTTAACAGAGTCAGTGAGTTAAATACCCTTGTTGCATACTCACCCGACCCTGCGTTCCTCCATGACTGAGTGATCCTACGTACTCACCCTCATCTTCTTCTTAAGGTAGACGTAGCCTCTCACCTTACTCGAATATACTCTGCCCACTTTTTCCCAACACCTCTCTCTCACCAGGGTGAGAGGGTTTTCCACTCCTTGGACTGTAAGAGTGCACTTGCATTCTATCTAGACCACACTACACTCCAGAGGAATTACACCTAACTCCTTCTTTGACAAAAGACAAGCTTCGAGTTCAAGTGGGCAAACAGACTCTCTCCAACTGACTTGCAGACTGTATCAAATTCTGCTATGACGCACCAGGTCTTCCTCTTTAGGGGTGAGTGCAGGCACATTCTATAACGGCCATGACAACATCAGTACCACACTATCATTCAGTACCAATTGCCGACATCTGCTAGGCTGCGACATGGAACTATCTTCACACATTCGCAGCCGCCTACTAATTATCAGTGAAAGTCTGTCAAGACTCTGCCTTTGGCCAACCTGTCTTGAAAAGCTTTTTTCCACTATAATCCCCAATTCCTTCCACAACCACCTTCTGTGATGTCAGGCTGCCTCATCATTGCCAATAGCACCCCAATTATTGTGCTTCCACACGAGTTATGTGCTGTTGGTCCCTCTCTGAGTTATTTTTATCATGTTGATTCAGTTTCTTTGTTACTACTGCTTCTCCCCCTTCTTTGCCTTTCCTTCCTCCACTATCCTTTTAACTTCTATTATTACAACCTTCTTCTTACTGCCATTTTGTTCAACCAGTTATTTTGTTTATTGTAATGTATACCCTGCTCTTTTCCATTTCCTTCTCTCTATCCGTTCCATGTAAACCGATGTAATGTAAATACGAACTTTGGTATATAAAAGTGTTAAATAAATAAATACAAATATGACTCCGCCTGTAGCTTGCTAATCACCCATATGTGAGGACTATCATCCTGCTTGTCCTCGGATAAAGCAAAATTGCTTACCTGTAATAGGTGTTATCCCAGAACAGCAGGATGTAGTCCTCACGAATCCCACCCGCCACCCCACCGGTCCGCATACGTTTCTTATTTTATTTTATTTTTCGCTCGCTCTTTTTGCTACAAATGAGACTGAAGGGAGACCTCTGTGAACACAGGGATCATGGCATGCTGGGCAAGCTCAGTGCACTCAGTGTGCCAGTGTCAATCAAAGCTTTCTAGAAACTTTGACAGAAAAGTTTTCCGTGATAGGGCTCCGTCCAGTGATGTCACCCATATGTGAGGACTACATCCTGCTGTTCTGAGATAACACGTATTACAGGTAAGCAATTTTGCTATTTGTCTGGCCATTTTCCTGAAAATCCATCTTACATTCGATGTTATCAACATATGAATAGAAATAATAAAGGCATACTTGATTGACATGGAGTATCAGGTAAATATAGGTGGATATGGCATAGACAATCTGTAAACAGTCTATAAAACTAGATTACCACCCCAGCAGTTGTTGAGTATAGGAGTTCGGAAGACTGCCGATATAGCTCTCCCAGATGGACATCATCTTTTTAAAATTTTTTGGAGAAGTTTTCTGAGCCATAAGAAATTCCATGCTCAAAAGTCTATTAATAATTTTCTTCCAGGTAGGCATCAACGCTGGTGGGTGTGCAGTCCATTGAGAGAGGATGGCTGCCTTAACTGAGATGGATACCTTATCCAAAAATAGTGCTTGCACCATGGTAATGACTGGAAGAACTTTCTTATAAAGACCCATTAGCCAAATAGTAGAGTCCAGAGGAACAACTCGATTCCATAATTTAGCCACAAGGCCTGCTAAGTACTTTCAGAAAATTTGCCGAGTTGGACAAAACCAAAAACAATGTATAAAGTCCGCTATTGGATAAGAACACCTGAGACAATTAGGAGTTGGATAATCCTCATCAAAAATGCTCCTTGAGGAGGGAAAAAGGCCTGATGTAAAAATTTAAATTGTTTGTCCCATAAAAATCACATTTTCTGAAATATCATGCATTGTATTCTGTCAAAACAGGTTCAGAGTTCTGACGGTGACAGAGATAGGGAGAGTGAGGTGTTCTATTTTTCTGTTAACCTAATTAGTTGAGAATTTGATTTGGTGGTTAATAAAGCCTGATAATAGTGCGCACATTTAAATCTTTACCATCTTTGCCCACAAGAAACAATTGCATCACTTGGAAATTGAAAAGGTGAGGATTGATTTTTAACAACAATTTTTAAACATGTGGATAAAGGTAAACCGGTAGATGTAGTATACTTGGATTTTCAGAAGGCGTTTGACAAAGTTCCTCATGAGAGGCTTCTAGGAAAAGTAAAAAGTCATGGGATAGGTGGTGATGTCCTTTCGTGGATTGCAAACTGTCTAAAAGACAGGAAACAGAGAGTAGGATTAAATGGACAATTTTCTCAGTGGAAGGGAGTGGGCAGTGGAGTGCCTCAGGGATCTGTATTGGGAACCTTACTTTTCAATATATTTATAAATGATCTGGAAAGAAATACGACGAGTGAGATAATCAAATTTGCAGATGATACAAAATTGTTCAGAGTAGTTAAATCACAAGCAGATTGTGATAAATTGCAGGAAGACCTTGTAAGACTGGAAAATTGGGCATCGAAATGGCAGATGAAATTTAATGTGGATAAGTGCAAGGTGATGCATATAGGGAAAAATAACCCATGCTATAGTTACACAATGTTACCAAAATACAATGTACACAATGTACACAAAATAACCCATGCTATAGTTACACAATGGGGCGGATTTTAAGAGGCCTGCTCGCCTAAATCCACCTAAATCCGGGCGGATTTAGGCGAGCAGGGCCCTGCACGCCGGTGCGCCTATTTTACATAGGCCTACCGGCGCGCGCAGAGCCCCGGGACTCGCGTAAGTCCCGGGGTTTTCTGGGGGGGGCGTGTCGGGGGGGCGGGCCCGATCTGCGGGGCGTGTCAGGAGAGTTTCGGGGGCGGGCCCGGGAGCGTGGTTACAGCCTGGGGCAGTCCGGGGGCGTGGCCGCGCCCTCTGGACCCGCACCCAGGTTGCGTCCCGGCGCGCGGGGATTTACGCCTCCCTCTGGGAGGCGTAAATCCCCCGACAAAGGTAAGGGGGGGTTTAGACAGGGCCGGGCGGGTGGGTTAGGTAGGGGAAGGGAGGGGAAAGTGAGGGGAGGGCAAAAGAAAGTTCCCTCCGAGGCCGCTCCGATTTCGGAGCGGCCTCGGAGGGAACGGAGGTAGGCTGCGCAGCTCGGCGCGCGCCGGCTATACAGAATCGATAGCCTTGCGCGCGCCGATCCCAGATTTTAGCGGATACGCGCGGCTCCGCGCGTATCTACTAAAATCTAGCGTACTTTTGCTGGCGCCTGATGCGCCAGCAAAAGTACGCCAAATCGCGCAGTTTGAAAATCTACCCCAATGTTAGGTGCTACAACCCAAGAAAGAGATCTAGGCGTCATAGTGGATAACACATTGAAATCATCGGTTCAGTGTGCTGCGGCAGTCAAAAAAGCAAACAGAATGTTGGGAATTATTAGAAAGGGAATGGTGAATAAAATGGAAAATGTCATAATGCCTCTGAATCGCTCCATGGTGAGACCGCACCTTGAATACTGTGTACAATTCTGGTCGCCGCATTTCAAAAAAGATATAATTGCGATGGAGAAGGTACAGAGAAGGGCTACCAAAATGATAAGGGGAATGGAACAGCTCCCCTATGAGGAAAGACTAAAGAGGTTAGGACTTTTCAGCTTGAAGAGACGGCTGAGGGGGGATATGATAGAGGTGTTTAAAATCATGAGAGGTGTAAAACGGATTGATGTGAATCGGTTATTTACTCTTTGGGATAATAGAAAGACTAGGGGGCACTCCATGAAGTTAGTATGTGGCACATTTAAAACTAATCGGAGAAAGTTCTTTTTTACTCAACGCACAATTAAACTCTGGAATTTGTTGCCCGAAGATGTGGTTAGTGCAGTTAGTATAGCTGTGTGTAAAAAAGGATTGGATAAGTTCTTGGAGGAGAAGTCCATTACCTGCTATTAAGTTGACTTGGAAAATAGCCACTGCTATTACTAGCAATGGTAACATGGAATAGACTTAGTTTTTGAGTACTTTCCAGGTTCTTATGGCCTAGATTGGCCACTGTTGGAAACAGGATGCTGGGCTTCATGGACCCTTGGTCTGACCCAGTATGACATGTTCTTATGTTCTTAACCCATGTTTTTCCCTGGGGGTGGAGAATATGCTATTTCTTAGATAGAGCATTCAGGGGCTGAATAGGATATTCCCTGTACGTACCAGGATCAGTCCAGACGGTGGGTTATGTCCCCCGTCCAGCAGATGGAGTCAGAACAAAACCTTCTGGGGGAGGTGCTATCTAAGCCCACCTCCCTTGTCTCAATGCTCTGTATCTTTCTGACTCCAGCAGACGGTAGCAGGGGACCATCAGTTACCCAGCACAGTAGCTTAGTGTTATCTAGGCTTGTACTCTGTCTCTTTTTCTTTTGAGGGATCAAGTTTATAAAAAAAAAACCCCAAAAACAAAAAAACAAAACAGTTTTGCTTGGCAAGATAAATGGGTCAGCTTCAGCCTGGGAGAGTCACTACTCTGGCTCTCCCCCCGGGCGCTTGCTGACAGGCCTGGTCCTGTGGTCTTTCCTTCTCTTTCTTAATCTTGCTGTCAGGGGGTAGGTTTATGTTTCATTCTCTTTTGGTACAGGTTTACCTTCCTCCTTGCGCCTGACCACCGGGGTGCATGTGAGAGGCTCTAACCTCTCCCCCCCCCCCCAGTTGATCGCCGACCCGCGGCCCCGCGACGTGCCATTCCCCGGGGCCGCTCTCTGCCGGGACGTCCGATTCCCCGGTGGCCCTTTTTCTCTCTGGGTCGGTGGGGCATTCGGGGCGGTCCGTTCTTGCAATTTTGCCTTCGGGCGCCGAAGAGCTAGCCCGCGCTTCCCGCCTCCCCCCCCCCTTGTGTTCACAGCATGTCGCGTTTGGCGGCATGCATGGCATGCGGCCGACTTGGGGGCCGGCTTTCGCGGGAGGCGCTGTGTACGAGTTGCCTCCCCGGTGGGGAGAGTTGGTCGCAGCAGGGGGGGGACGCCTCTGGAGCCCGCGGACAGGACTGCGCTTCCAAGCAGCGGCAGGCCCTGTTCCTGCTGAGCTCGGGAACAGCAGCCATTTTGTTTTCAGACGCCGAGGACGCCGACTTTCAGGAGGAGGACCCGGAGGCTCCGAAATCGGCGCTGCCACCCGTTTTAGCTCCGTTTTCGGAGTCGGAGCCACGATTTCGCACAGGGGAGGCCCCAACTTGATCCCCCCAGGGGGTTCCAGCGTTTTCACAGGAATTCGTGGTTCTAATGCACAATGCCTTCCTGCAGTGAATGGCTCAGCCTTTGGATGTTATCCCGGGACCCCATCTCCCAAGTTGACGCGCACGGCCCCACTTCCGGGAGGGGCCCCCTCCCAGGGCAGCATACAGCTGGACGGAAGATTACCAGGCCCAGCCCTCGACCCCAGGGAGTGATCCGCTTCCAGATCCGACGGGGATGATCCCATCTTGGGGGCCCAGATGGAAGGCGACGACCCTCGGGTTCTCCGCATCTTTCAGCCGGACGAGCTGGATGACCTGATCCCACATATTCTGCGGGAAATGGACATCGATGCCCCCCCCCCCCCGGAACCATCGGGGCCTGACCCCAAGGCGAAGAAAGGGGATCCTCTCCTGGTGGGACTGTGACCACCACCTAGGGCCTTCCCTGTTCATCCCACATTCTTACAGTTAATCTCCAGGGAGTTGGACTCCCCTGAAGTCACCTTAAAGGTCAGCAGAGCGATGGAAAAGCTCTACCCTCTCCCGGAGGAGTTCCTCGAGCTGCTCAAGGTTCCGGCTGTGGACTCCGCAGTCTCGGCTGTCACTAAGCGTACCACCATTCCCGTCACAGGCGGTTCGGTGCTGAAGGATATCCAAGACAGGAAGTTGGAGGTTTACCTCAAGAGAGTCTTTAAGGTATCAGCGCTAGGGGTCCGTGCGGCCATCTGCAGCTCACTGGCACAAAGGGCAGGTCTTCGCTGGTTCCAACAGCTTCTCACCTCCCAGGATCTGCCTGCAGCGGAGGCCCAACAGGCAGACAGGTTGGAGGCTAAGATCGCCTACGGAGCGGATGCTCTATATGATCTTCTCCGGGTCCTTGCCCGGTCTATGGTGGCCGCGGTCTCGGCCCGTCGCCTCCTGTGGCTTCGTAACTGGTCGGCGGATGCCTCCTCCAAGTCTCGTAGGGGATCGCTCCCGTTCAAAGGCAAGTTTCTTTTCGGGGAGGATCTGGACCAGATCATCAAGTCCCTCGGTGAGAATGCAGTACATAGACTCCCGGAGGATCGTCCTCGTTCCGCGAGATCCTTCAGTTCCTCCAGAAACCAGTTTTGCACGCAGCATCGGTTTCGTAATACGAGGCAACAGACTCCATGGACACCGTCCTCCCGCTCGCATACCTGGAACCAGTCCTTTCGAGGGCGCAGGCCCGGCAAGGAAGGGCTGGGGCATAGCGCTTCCTTAAAACCAGCTCAATGATGCCAGGCCGACCCACGCGGCGTTCCCCAGGATAGGGGGCTGGATTGCGCTCTTCTACGAGGAGTGGGTCCAAATCACGTCGGATCAGTGGGTCTTGGATATTCTAAAACACGGCTACGCCTTGGATTTTGTACGCATCCCCAGGGACAGGTTCCTCTTCTCTTCATGCGGGCCCCTTCACAAACAACGGATTGTTCATCAGACTCTCGACCGGCTCCTTTCGCTGGGGGCGATAGTCCCGGTTCCTGCCGCCGATTTGAGCCAGGGCCACTATTCCATCTATTTCGTGGTACCCAAAAAGGAAGGCAACTTCCGACCTTTCCTGGACCTCAAGACAGTCAACAAATCCCTCAGGGTTCCACGGTTCCGGATGGAGACCCTCCGCTCGGTCCTGGCCGCAGTGCACCAAGGAGAATTCCTGGCCTCGTTGGATCTCACGGAAGCGTACCTTCACATTCCGATCCACCGGGTACATCAACGCTTCCTTTGCTTCATGATACTAGGTCAACATTTTCAATTCCAAGCCCTCCCTTTTGGTTTGGCAACAGCTCCACGCGTCTTCACGAAGGTCATGGTGGTAGTGGCGGCCACCCTACGCAGGGAAGGAATCCTAGTCCACCCCTACCTGGACAACTGGCTCATACGGGTGAAATCTCTAACCCAGGGTTAGCGGGTGGTCGACAAAGTGGTACAACTGCTCCAATCCCTGGGGTGGATCATCAACTATTCCAAGAGCAGCCTCATTCCATCCCAGTCGCTGAATTTCCTGGGAGCGCGCTTCGACACAAAGGAGGGCAAGGTATTCCTGAGGCTGGAGCGGGCCCAAGCACTGCACGATCAGATTCGTCGTTTCTCTGCGCTCTCTTCGCCCACAGCTTGGGATTACTTACAGGTCCTGGGAACCATGGCCTCCACTATCGATCTGGTTCCGTAGGCTTTTGTGCATTTGTGTCCTCTCCAGAAGGCTCTACTGTCCCGCTGGAAACTGGTATCGTGGGATTTTCAGGCTGTCCTTCTGATCCCGCAGGCAGCAGAGGTCATCCTCCTCTGGTGGCTGGACCCTCGCCTCTTGGCTCGGGGTGTATCCCTGGAAATTCCGGACTGGGTTGTAGTTACCACGGATGCCAGCCTCTTGGGCTGGGGAGCGGTATGTCAGTCGAGTTCAACACAGGGCCTGTGGA
This sequence comes from Rhinatrema bivittatum, assembly GCF_901001135.1. NCBI lineage: Eukaryota > Metazoa > Chordata > Amphibia > Gymnophiona > Rhinatrematidae > Rhinatrema > Rhinatrema bivittatum. Next base: position 264,407,980 of record NC_042619.1, read on the forward strand.
TGAAGGATCAAGCGCAATGGTCGATAAACTGCTTGGAGACCAGAGTGGTCCGCTTAGCATTGAAGGCTTTCCTTCCCCTGGTTCGCCATCGGGCGGTCAGGATACTCTTGGACAACGCGACCATGATGGCGTACATAAATCGCCAGGGAGGCACGAGGAGCCATCAGGTCTCACTGGAAGCAGACAAGCTGATACAATGGGCGGAACTCCACTTACTTTGCCTTGCGGCCTCACACATTGCAGGAGTGGACAACGTTCAGGCGGACTTCCTAAGCCGACAACACTTAGACCCCGGAGAATGGGAAGTCTCGGAGGACGCGATGCGCCTGATCGTTCGACATTGGGGGCCCCCCAAATGGAACTCATGGCCACAGCCGGCAATGTGAAGGCTCCTCGCTTCTTCAGCTGCAGAAGAGAGCGCGGCGCAGAGGGAGTCGATGTGCTGGTGTTACCATGGCCTCGGCAGATTCTCTTATATGTCTTCCCTCCGTGGCCCCTGGTGGGCAAGGTACTTCGGAGAATAGAGAGTCACCAGGGGCCAGTAATCCTGGTGGCGCCAGAGTGGCCTCGAAGGCCGTGGTTTGCAGATCTGCTCAACCTTGCGGAGGAAGGCCCCATTCACCTCAGTCACCTCCCACACCTACTCCGGCAAGGACCAATATTTTTCGAGGAGGCAGATCGCTTCTGGCTTGCGGCTTGGCTTTTGAGAGGCGCAAGTTGAGACGTCGTGGGTATCCGGAGGCTGTGATATTGACTCTGATGCGAGCACGTAAGACGTCCACTTCCGTTGCCTATGTTCGTGTGTGGAAGATTTTCGAGACATGGTGCGTGTCATATACCATCCAGCCAACCCACACATCTGTGGTGCAGATTCTCTCGTTCTTGCAAGCTGGTCTGGATAAGGGCCTAGCTTATAACTCTATCCGAGTTCAAGTTGCGGCCTTGGGCGCTTTTCTTCACCACGGAAACGAGTCGCTGCTCTTGTCCCATCCGGATATACTACGTTTCCTCAAGGGGGTTAAACAATTGAAGCCGCCGCTACGACCTCCTTGTTCTTCTTGGAATCTCAACCTTGTGCTGCGCGTTCTAGGCGGGCCGCCTTTTGAGCCCCTACGTTCCACTACGCTTAAGGATCTCACCCTCAAGATGATCTTTCTGGTAGCGATTAATTCGGCGCGTCGCATTTCCGAATTACAAGCATTATCCTGCAGGGAGCCATACCTCCATTTCACCGACGAGGGGGTCACATTACGTACGGTAGCCTCCTTCATTCCCAAGGTGGGTTTGGCTTTTCACCTCAACCAGACGGTGGAGTTGCCTTCCTTTGCGTCGACTGATTCTCGTGATCTTCGCAAGCTCAATGTGAAACGATTTCTGATGCATTACCTGGAGTCACCAATGAGTTCTGTCTTTCGGATCACCTGTTCGTCCTTTGGTCAGGACCTAGGAAAGGATGTATGGCCTCCAAACCAACCATCGCCCGGTGACTAAAGGAAGAGATTGTTTCTGTGTACATTGGTGCGGGATGGAATCCGCCGCTGGGACTCAAAGCTCACTCTCTTTGTTCTCAAGCTACGTCTTGGGCAGAGAGTCATTCGGTCTCCTCGCAGGAGATCTGCAGGGCGGCCACTTGGAAATCGCTCCATACCTTTGCGAGACATTATCGTCTGGATGTCCGGGCGCCATCTTTTGGTTCCTTTGGGGACAGGGTCATCAGAGCAGGGCTGTCTACGGCCCACCCATAATAGGGACGCTTTGGTACATCCCATCGTCTGGACTGATCCTGGTACGTACAGGGAAAAGAAAATTATTCCTCACCTGCTAATTTTCGTTCCTGTAGTACCAAGGATCAGTCCAGATGCCCTCCCTATATTTTGGGGGATTTATTTGGGAAGCCTCTGCTTGACTCTTATCTCTTACTCAGTTCGGTACTCCCTGGGGACCTAGGGAGTCCTTTCTTACAGTTCTGTTCGCAAGTTCTAGTTGGGGTTCTAGTTCAGTTTAAGTACGGTTTACGGTTTTGGCTTAAGATTGCCTTATGTGTGTTTATTTACTTGATCCCTCCATCTCTTCTCCTGTTTTCATGGCTTTGTTAGTCTAGTTACTGAGCATTGAGACAGCAGTGCATGTAAATATAATGTAAGTGATATTTTTACTTCAGAATACTGTACTTTAATATTTTTCATGTAAAATGTTATTATAAATGCATAACTTTTAACTGTGTGCAGGGTCGGTGCTAGCTTTTTTTCTGTCCTGTGCGAAAAATTACTGTGCTGCATCCCTCCCCCTCTGATTCATTCAGTGTCTGTCCCAGACCCATCAAATAAAGCCCAGCTCCGTCCTGCAAGCTATATATTTAAAAACTGACATGCCTCCCCCCCCAACCCCAGAACCCATGGATAGTGAAGGGCATTAGGTACCCTAGGCAAACCTTACATCCTTGCACACACGCCACCCCACACACCTCCACATCCTTTACAGACACACACAATTAAATTATGCATTTATAATAAATTTTACATGAAAAAGAACATTCAAAAAAGTACAGAGCCTACAGAGGATCCATCTCCCGACCGGCCGATATCTCCGGTAGCGAGACTTCATTCCCCTCAGTCGAGGCAAAAGAGGGAACCACTGGAGGTCCATCAACAACCAATTACTCCGACTTCTCCACCTACAACCCCCGATACGTCTACTGGGTATCCCTCGGACCCACCGGATGAGCCTCCGGAGCCATATTCCCCACCAGGGGACTTGACATACTCACAATTTTTGGAAAAACATGGGTCGATTCTCCACCTTGAGGTTCAAAAGCTTCTGGATCCCAGGGCAGAGACATTGGGCCTCTTTTTTTTTTAAATTTTTTATTTATCAACTTTTATTATACAAAGATTCCATTTCTTTGAAATAATATAGAATTACACAAAAGAAATCTATTAATAATTATAATATATGCTTGTAGGCAACATTTATACTCTCATTCTTTCCAGGTATAATTTGGGGGAGAGGAAGGAAAAAATTTTGGATAACGTTTGTAGGTAGAAAGTACCTGCAGACTATAGTCCTATGCAAGCCATTATAAAATTACTTTCATGCTGTGTGGAGCCACTTCATGCAATTGTAGTTATGTGTGAGAATGAACAATGGGTATGGGCAGTGTTGCCTATATTTCCTTTTACGTAGCTGGCTTCAAGACCTTCACAATTTTCATTACAAAAAGCCATACTGTTGAATAATAATAAGGTGATAGTATGCAATTCATGCAATATGATTTTTTAATATTAATCTGCACAGCTTCTAAAATTTTATAAGGCAAAAATATGGTGTAAAAGAATATTTATTTATTATTTATTTTAAGTCTTTTCTATACCGTCGTTTGGTGGTGACCGTCACAACGGTTTACATTAAGGCACATAACAGTAATGATACTACCATTTATCCGTTTACATAGGTGCCATAAGGATCGGTAACATAGTTTGTTATCAATGTTAGATGTTAAATGTGATTTTTACTGCTCTTTTAAATAAAATATTTGTCTTACCCTTATTTGGTCTCACTGAGCTGTTTTGTCTATCTTTTTCTTTGTTTTTGGTCTTCTTGTCGTTGCCTAGGAAGCAACTTTCCATGTCACACTTATTCTTGAGAATAATCAAGGTACTGAGTGTAGACCTCATTAACTTATGACAGCTGTCAACAATGTATATTTTTCTTTATCTGTTAATATATAAGGTGTAATGAAAACAAAAATAACTTTTTGGGTTGGGGTCTGCTTCTGCTCCTTTGGGTATCTACTTCAATCAAAACTATTACTGATGCTAAAGCATTACAAAACTCCATTTAACAATTGTCTTAATTTTTCATTAATTTTTAATCCCTTCCCTTCACCTGATTAGCCAGTGACAATCTTTGTCCAGAACTTTCTAAATATCCACCCTGAGTCTGACCACTAGGTGCCATCATTCTGAAATGGCTGAGATGTCCTTTTGCCCCAGGGTTCTGAGCACTGCCTCTGCAGCAACCCAAGTCTCAGCTGACTCAAAGAGCAGATGGACTCAGGAATCGTAGAAAGATTATTAAAATATGTCTTTCATATCTGTTTTATTTTCAGTGGTATCATCCATTTAATATAGTCTTCTTACTGATTGAGGTAGAGATCTGGACAAATGAGAATAAAATTCCAATGACCATGACGGATCCAGTAAAGCAGTTAGATACTTTTGGAGACTGGGTATCAAAAACCATTGCTTTAACCAGAAACTACGACACAGTATTACTGATTCAGTAAGAATGCATTACATGTACTTTATGGGCCCAGCTGTTGAAGTGTGACAGAATTGATCCACAGTGCCAAATACAAATCAGAGGAAGACAGTTCCTCTGAGACTCTTGATATGAATGGATTCTTCATCCTTAATTGTCTTTCTGTCAAATAAAACTTAAAAAAAATTAAAAAGTATAAGTAACTATACGTGCTCTATATGGCCAAAAGTGCTTTTTATTAAGTCTTCCTCCTCCCATCTTTTATTTCTACCCTCTTCCCTTTCCAGTCACTTCCCATTCTGGTGAAGGTTCTTCTAGTATCTGGAAAAAGGATCTCCCTTGACATTAATATTTATTTATGTATTTAAATTATTTATTGCCTACATCCTACTTTCAGGCCGCTACAGTACGCGCGTTTGGACGCACGTTTTCGACGCACTAGCTTTACCCCTTATTCAGTAAGGGGTAACAGCGCGTCGAAAACGCGCGTCCAACCCCCCCCCAAAACTAATAGAGCCCGCAACATGCAAATGCATGTTGATGGCCCTATTAGTTATTCCCGTGCGATTCAGAAAGTAAAATGTGCAGCCAAGCCGCACAATTTACTTTCAGAAATTAGCGCCAACCCAAAGGTAGGCATTAATTTCTTCCGGCACCGGGAAAGTGTACAGAAAAGCAGTAAAAACTGCTTTTCTGTACACCCTCCGACTTAATATCATGGCGATATTAAGTCGGAAGTCCCAAAAGTAAAAAATAATTAAAAATAAAAAAATGTAAAAGCAGCCCACGGCTCACGGGTTGAAAACCGGGTGCTCAATTTTACCGGCGTCCGGTTTCCAAACCCGTGGCTGTCAGCAGGTCCGAGAACCGACGCCGGCAAAATTGAGCACCGGCTGTCAAACCCGCTGACAGCCGCTGCTCCTGTCAAAAAGGAGGTGCTAGGGACAGGCTAGTGTCCCTAGAGCCTACTTTTACCGCAGACCCTAATTTGAATAATTTTATTTATCCCAGGACAAGCAGGATGCTAGTCCTCACATATGGGTGACGTCACCGACGGAGCCCAGCGTGGGAAATCTGTCAAAGTTTCTAGAAACTTTTGACTGGCCCTGAGAGACCACTGAGCATGCCCAGCATGCCATGATATTCTCTGCCACAGGTGTCTCTCTTCAGTCTTCGCTTTTCTGCGCTGCTTCATGCATCGCGGGACAGGAGCCGTTGCGTTCTTCACGAAGTCTTTTCTGACTGGAAAGTCATATTTTTCAATATTTTTCGATATTCTCTCTCATAGACGTCTCTCGGGGTTCTTTTTCACTGGCTGGTGAGTACCTCATTCTTGATTTCTCATTTTTCAAAAATTCCCTTCTCACGAATTCACATCCATCGATGGCCATCGGTAACAAAATGGCGACGGGATTCAAAAAGTGCCCTGTTTGCAATAGAAATATGTCGATCACCGACCCACATTTAGAATGTGTCCTTTGCCTCGGTGAAAAGCATGATGTGGGTACATGTCCCAAATGTGCGGAGATGACAGCAAAAGGGCAGAAGGCTAGGCAGGAAAAAATGGAACATTTGTTCCAGCTCCAACTAATTCCTTCCCCTTCCAAATCGTCGAGGTCGTCTCCGGCTGGAGCGACTAAAAGAGCCCTAATTAAAAAACCGCATCCGGATGGATCCGGTGATTGTCCGTCTTCATCATCGTCAGTGCTATCGACAAAGTCGGCGGACCATCTAAAGTCCAAACATCGGCATCGTCGACCGTCATCCTTGACATCGATGTCCCAAGACGAGTCGATGGCGAAGCGGCCACGGGACCAGGAAATACCGGCCCCTTCGGCGCCTGGGCCTTTACCTCCATCGATTCCAGGCACTCCTCAGACCTCCTCACAGGATGTTTCGTTACAGCCTCTGCCACTGCTTACAACTGCTCTGATTCCATCAGTTGTACAGCCGGAATTGTCTACTATAATTAGACAAGCGGTCATCCAGGCTCTCAAGGAGCAAACACTTCCGGCGATTCCGCCGATGCCAATGCCTCCAGCATCGATGCCGGTAGTAGTACCGATGCCGGTGGGCCCACTGATGCCGGTGCCTTCATTGGCACCGAGGACACCGATGGATTCGATTACTACAACGCCGAGGCTCATGACATCATCGACATCCATCTTCGCCCATACTCCATCGGGCCCTTCGATGCCGTTCTCGATTCCATCGACGCTGACAACTTCCGCGGCACTTTCACTGATGACGATGTCGATGACAGCCTCAGTACCATCGAGGCAACCGTCATCCGAGCCTCCAGAAGTACAAGATCTTGCTTTTTATCGACGACTTTTGCAAAGATATCAAAATGTTATCGATAACCTACCATCCACAAAGCCTCAGGACACTTCTCCATTATTTTCCACCGATGATCCACAGCCAGGCCCTTCAGGCCTTCACTTCCCTCCAAGGTCATCACCAAACTCTCCTTACAGGGATGACTCTGAGGATTCTTGGGATGAACAGCAATCTGTAATATCTTCTGAAGGATTCATGTCTGACCCTTCTCCTCCGGATCAGAGGAAAAAGTCACCTCCAGAGGATCTATCATTTTCCTCATTCATTCAGGACATGTCTGACTCCATTCCATTTAAACTCACAGCAGAAGAAGATACCAGGAAACAAACTCTTGAAGTTTTACAGTTTGTTGACCCGCCTAAACAAGTGCTGGCCATGCCAATCCATGAAGTTCTCTTGGATCTCCAATGCCGCATTTGGGAACATCCATCTTCTGTCCCTGCAGTGAATAAGCATGTGGACACAACTTATATAGTGCAGCCAGCTCCAGGCTACCAAAAACAACAATTACCATACCAGTCTGTTGTAGTGGAGTCTGCACAGAAAAATCCAGACGTGTGCGCCCACACTCATCGACTCCACCTGGTAAGGACCATAGGTTCCTTGACTCATTAGGCAGAAAAGTGTATCAGAGTTCCGTCTTAAACACCAAAATTTCTGCTTACCAGCTATACATCACACAGTATCAGAGGAACCTATGGAAACAAATGGAAGAATTTGTTGCCTCTTTACCCACACAATTCCAGGAACCAGCACAGGCTGTAATCAACAAAGGGCTAGAAGCTGGGAAACATGAGGTGAGGGCAGTCTACGACAACTTTGAGACTGCTTCCAGAGCAGCAGCAGCTGGAATTACTGCCCATAGATGGGCATGGCTCAAGACCTCTGACCTCAGGCCTGAGGTTCAAGAAAAACTTGTGGATCTGCCCTGTATTGGTGACAATCTGTTCGGGGAAAGGGTTCAGGAAGCAGTACAACAGCTTAAGGACCATACAGAGACTCCACGTCAACTGTCTCAAACCCCACAAGAGCCCGCTACACAGTCTTCTCGTCGCCCTCCCCGAAGAGAACCCAGACGTTCTTACTACAGGCCACGCAGATACTACCCCCAAACTTCTAGGGGTAGGTCGACCAGACCACAACAACGGTCCCAAGCCAGGCAGCCTAGGCCTACTCATCCACAACCTCTTGCACAGACAGGCCCTGCGGCGGGCTTTTGAAATACAAGCCAGAGAACAAACCCAACCTCTAAATCCCAGGCCAAACCTGCCGGTGTGCGGAAGAGTATCCTACTTTCACACACACTGGTAAAACATAACATCAGACCAATGGGTACTCTCCATAGTCTCTCGAGGCTACAAATTAAATTTCCTCTCAATTCCTCCAGAATTTCCACCAACTTCCTGCCCACAACAAAATTCTCAACTACATCAATTACAAATAGAATTATCCACCCTTCTGAGAGCCAGGGCCATACAACCAGTGCCCCGGACACAGCAGGGCAGAGGATTCTACTCCCGATATTTCCTCATTCCAAAGAAAACCAGAGGCCTATGTCCCATCCTAGACCTCAGAAATCTCAACAAATTTCTGAAGAAAGAAAAGTTCAGGATGGTTTCTCTAGGCTCCATGCTTCCACTTCTTCAAACAGGAGATTGGCTTTGTTCTCTGGATCTTCAAGACGCTTACGCTCACATTCCAATATTCCCTCCTCATCGCAAGTACCTGTGCTTCATGGTAGGCCAACATTTCCAATACAGAGTTCTACTTTTTGGACTGGCATCTGCTCCCAGAGTCTTCACCAAATGTCTAGCAGTAATAGCAGGACACGACACTTACACAAAGAAGGTGTCCATGTGTTCCCATATCTAGACGACTGGCTCATAAGGAGTCAGTCTCAACAAGGAACTCTTACCTCTCTAACACGAACGATCGCTCTACTTCACTCCATGGGATTTCTCATCAATTATCAAAAATCCCATCTCACTCCAACTCACCTGCTTCAATTCATAGGAGCAGAATTGAACACCAATCTAGCAAAGGCCATTCTACCTGTAGATCGAGCAGACTCATTCATTCTACTAGCAAAATCCATTTCCTTACAGAAACAAGCGACAGATCATCAGTTTCTGATTTTACTGAGTCATATGGCCTTCACAGTTCATGTTACACCTATGGCAAGACTTGCCATGAGAGTTACCCAATGGACTTTACGATCACAATGGATCCAAGCCATTCAACCACTACATTATCCAATTCAATTGACCCAACAACTAAGATCATCTCTACATTGGTGGACAAACAAGGACAACTTGCGCAAAGGCCTACCTTTTCAGCAACCAGTCCCACAGATAACTTTAACTACAGATGCATCCACCTTGGGTTGGGGAGCTCACATAGACAATCTCCAAACTCAAGGGACTTGGACAACTCTCGAAGCCACTTTTCAAATAAATTTCCTAGAGCTTCGAGCTATACGTTATGCGCTGCATGCGTTCAAGGACTGCCTTTCACACAAGACTGTTCTGATCCAAACGGACAACACGGTAGCCATGTGGTACATCAACAAGCAAGGAGGTACGGGCTCGTATCTCCTTTGTCAAGAAGCTGCACAGATTTGGGACTGGGCCCTAACACACTCAATGTTCCTACGGGCCACTTATCTTGCAGGCATTCACAATGTAGTGGCAGATCGACTCAGTCGTCAGTTCCAACCACACGAATGGTCCCTGGATCCTGCAGTAGTGACCATGAATTTTCAGCGTTGGGGACTACCAACACTGGATTTCTTTGCATCACATCTGAATCACAAAGTGGACAAATTCTGTTCTCTACACAAACAGAAGAACCAGCCAGCCAAGGATGCCTTTGCTCGCCCTTGGAACTCAGGCCTACTATACGCGTATCCTCCGATTCCACTTATAACCAAAACTCTAGTGAAGCTACAACAGGACAAGGGGTCCATGATACTCATAGCCCCATATTGGCCTCGACAAGTATGGTTCCCCACACTGCTAGACCTCTCAGTCAAGGATTCCATTCGCCTGGGAGTAGCTCCCACTCTCATAACTCAGGATCAGGGTCGGTTGCGCCATCCCAACCGTCAATCCCTATCTCTGACAGCATGGATGTTGAAAGCTTGATCTTACAACCACTCAATCTTTCATCCAATATATCTCAAGTGCTTATAGCTTCACGTAAACCTTCCACACGAAAGAACTATTCTTCCAAATGGAAGAGATTCATTTTGTGGTGCAACCAAAAGAATATAAATCCTTTCACCTGCCCCACAACTTCTCTACTAGACTACTTATACCATCTTTCAGAATCTGGTCTCCAGACTTCATCGGTAAGAGTACATTTAAGTGCAATCTCTGCTTACCATAACAAGATAGGAGATGCACCTATTTCCACACAACCTCTCGTTTGCAGATTTATGAGAGATTTAACACATCTTAAACCACCAATTCGACCACCTGTCATAGACTGGGATCTGAATCTGGTATTAACACACCTCATGCGTTCTCCCTTCGAACCCATAGATTCCTGTGATTTTAAATTTCTCACATGGAAGACTACCTTTCTCATAGCCATTACATCAGCTAGAAGGGGTTAATGAGTTACAAGCACTTGTCACGTACGCGCCCTATACTAATTTCCTACATGACAGAGTGGTCCTCCGTACACATCCAAAATTCCTTCCCAAAATAGTTATGGAATTCCACTTGAACCAATCCATAGTTTTACCCACATTCTTTCCAAGGCCTCATTCCCATCCAGGAGAAACAGCCTTACATACCTTGGACTGTAAGTGGGCACTAGCATTTTATATAAACCGCACTGCAGTCCACAGACAATCCACACAGCTGTTTGTATCCTACGATCCAAACAAACCAGGGAAAGCAGTGGGTAAACATACTCTATCCAATTGGCTAGCAGATTGCATACAGTTTTGCTATGAAAAAGCAGGCCTTCCTCTCCAAGGGCGAGTAAAGGCACATTCAGTAAGAGCAATGTCAACCTCAGTAGTACACTATCGTTCAGTGCCAATACTTGACATATGTAAAGCAGCAACATGGAGTTCTCTTCACATTTTTGCAGCTCATTACTGCTTGGACAAGCAGGGACGACAAGATTCTGCCTATGGACAATCTGTCTTAAAGAACTTGTTTCCAGTATAATCCCAACTCCTTCTACAACCAACCTAATGTAATCTTCGGCTGACTCATATTCAACAACAATACCTCACTGTTGCTTCACTACGAATTGACTCAGCCTCTAGCTTGTGTTGTGGAGCGCTAGGAGAGCGATCCCACTCCTGGGTGATGTGTGTCCTTGGGCCACGGCTCGACCCCAGAGGGCTCTGAAGAGGTGCCGCGGGAGGCGTGGCATGCCCGAGCATGGGCTGGACGGGAGCAGGGCTGGAGTGACATGGAAGACAGGCCCTCCTCCGGACCTGCACGCTTCGGAAGACCCAACAATGCAATGTTGGTCTTGTGAACAGTCCTCCGACCGTTCCCAGCCCTTTCGGACCTGCCGCAGGGTACGGCACGAAGCGGCAGGCCGGATGGAGGCCAGGGCAGCGAAGACTGGAACATGGATTCAGATGAGACTCAGGAACGACGTAGACTCAGGCATAGACGTGGACTTCAGGAACGAGGTAGACTCAGGCATAGACGTGGACTTCAGGAACGAGGTGCAGGATGCATAGACATGGACTCAGGCAAGACGTGGACTCAGGAACGAGGTGCAGGATGCATAGACGTGGACAGGCACAGACGTGGACTCAGGTCGAGGTACTGGATGCACAGAGGTGGAGTCAGGAACGAGGGCTGAAGGAAGACATGGGCACTGTCCCTCAGGGCGCCCTACTCAGACCACCCGCGGGACTGAGTCGCGGACCACCCTGACTCATGCGCGCCCTACTCAGCCCTGGAAGGCTGGTCGCGGACCACGCAGAGAGCGGGAGAGCACAGGGAAGAAGCAGGTTTGCTGCACTCCTGGCAGCTCAAGGCAAGGATACGCTGCACTCCAGGCAGCTCAAGGCAAGGATACGCTGCACTCCAGGCAGCTCAAGGCAAGGATATGCTGCACTCCAGGCAGCTCAAGGCAGGTTAAAGCATCAGGATCAGGAACAAGGATTAAGACAGACCTCAGTGCTGGAACAAGGACATCTGGAACAGCGGGAACATCAGGACTGGAACACGAATACTGGAACAGGAGACACACCTCAGGGCTGGAACATGGACATCTGGAACAGCAGGACTGGAACACAAGTACTGGAACAGGAGACAGACCTTGGGACTGGAACGGCAAGCAGACATCAGGACTGGACGAGGAGCTCCGACAGGTAACACGAAACACAGGACCTTGCAGAAGTGCTGGAACACGGATGACTTCCTGGAGCGAAGGATCTCAGGAGTGACCAACTCCTTGCGAAGGCAAAGACAGAATGAACGCTGAGCCCTTTAGTAGGGCTGATGAGGACAACGCCCAGGGAGGGGTCAGCAGGGGGCCACACCTGGCTGGCCCTTGAAGAGGAGCAGAGAGGCGCGCGCCCGCACCCTAGAGAGCTGGAGAGAAGAGCTGGAAGCTGGTGGCGTCCTCAGCCACGTGGAAGACCAGGGAAGCAGTGGAGCAGCCCTGGGCTGGAGCTGGGTGAAGGCAGGTCAGTGGAGCAGCTCCCAGCCGCATGGACAGAAGCAGGAAGAAGCAGAGAGAGGTAAGGCTGGCTGCAGGCACCGGCACAGAGAACAGAGAGCAGCAAGGACTGAAGCAGGAGAAGGGCTGACTGCAGGAACGGCTCCATGCCGTGAAGACAGCCCCAGGAGCAGAGGTAAGACTGCAGGCAGAGTAGAGAGCTGTAGCAGGCTGCAGGCACTGGCAGGGACGGCTTTCCAGCCAGGCAAGGACCCGGGCTGAGCAGGCACCGGCAGAGATGGCCTGCTGACTGGAGGTCCCGGGATCGCAGCAGCACGTCGGGGGAAGGCAGGAACAGAGGAGCCGACCGCATGGCAAGAGCTGCGGGGACAGCCCCAGCTGATTCAGGGAGAAAGCAAGCGTCAGCGTCAGCAGCCCGACTGGCTGTTTGTGAGAAGGTAAGAGCCTGCCCACGCTTCTTGCGGGCAGGAGCATAACAGCTTGCTATTCACCCATATGTGAGGACTAGCATCCTGCTTGTCCTGGGATAAAGCAAAATTGCTTACCTTGTAATAGGTGTTATCCCAGGACAGCAGGATGTAGTCGTCACAGAACCCACCCGCCACCCCGCGGAGTTGGGTTTCCTTTTATTATTTTATTTTTGCTAAAGCTTTTGCTACATACGAGACTGAAGAGAGACACCTGTGGCAGAGAATATCATGGCATGCTGGGCATGCTCAGTGGCCTCTCGGGGCCAGTCAAAAGTTTCTAGAAACTTTGACAGAAAGATTTCCCGCGCTGGGCTCCGTTGGTGACATCACCCATATGTGAGGACTACATCCTGCTGTCCTGGGATAGCACCTATTACAAGGTAAGCAATTTTGCTTTACTGTATCGCGCGCACAGGACACTGGCCTGTGCGCGCGCTGGGAGAGTGGGTGCTCTCCCGCGTTTCTTTCTGTATCAGCCTGAAAGTTTGGGGCAGGTTACATAAGAACATATATAAAATGCAGAAGCAACATTAATACATTCTCAATACATCAAAAGACAAAATTCTGTGGTACTTGCGCTTACTTTCATTATTTAGTGCAACTTATATCTGCTGTACATTTCTGATTGGAAATGTTGAAGTGAATAAAAATGTTTTCAAGGGGACCGATATACAGTAAGTTAGCTGGATACACTTAACTGGCTAACTTAACTGGGATATTCAGTGGCGCAGCAGTACCAGTGAATATACTCGGTTACCTTAAAGTTAGCCGGATAAGTATATCTGACTAACTTTAGGACAGTCCAATGGTGTGACCAGAGCTAACCGCATAAGTTAAGCAGGTAACTCCAAATATCGGAGTTAGCCACATAACTTATGTGGCTAACTCCGCTCCTCCCAAAAATGCCTCCAGCCCACCCCCAATTTATGCAGCTACATTCTAGCCACATAAGGATTTATGCACTAGAATGTAGACTCATATGGTGATTAATGTTGCTGTTTTGCCATTTAGACAGATAGGGGTAGATTTTAAGAGGCGCGCGAACAGCCTACTTTTGCTTGCGCATCAGACTCAAGCAAAAGTACGCTGGATTTTAGTAGATACGCGCGGAGGCGCGCGTATCCACTAAAATCCTGGATCGGCGCGCGCAAGGCTATCGATTTTGTATAGCCTGCGCGCGCCGAGCCGCGCTGCCTCCCCCCGTTCCCTCCAAGGCCGCTCCGAAATCGGAGCGGCCTCGGAGGGAACTTTCCTTTGCCCTCCCCTCACCTTACCCTCCCTTCCCCTACCTAACCCACCCACCCGGCCCTGTCTACACCCCCCCCTTACCTTTGTCGGGGGATTTACGCCTCCCGGAGGGAGACGTAAATCCCCGCGCGCCAGCGGGCCTGCTGCGCGCCGGGCCGCGACCTGGGGGCGGGTACGGAGGGCGCGGCCACGCCCCCGGGCCGTGGCCACGCCCCATACCCGCCCCCAAAACGCTGCCGACACGCCCCCGCAACGCCGCGCGCTCCGGCCCCGCCCCCCGACACGCCCCCCTCCGAGAACCCCGGGACGTACGCGAGTCCCGGGGCTCTGCGCGCGCCGGGAGGCCTATGTAAAATAGGCTTCCCGGCGCGCAGGGCCCTGCTCGCGTAAATCCGCCCGGTTTTGGGCGGATTTACGCGAGCAGGGCTCTGAAAATCCGCCCCATAACTTTTCAATTATGTGTCTAAATGGCTTTTGAATGTCAACCTCAAGATCTTTATAAATTCTATAGAATCTGTTATACTGTGAAGTGGTATAGGTGGAGAATTCCATAGAAAAGGGCCGGTAATGGAAAATACCGTTTCATGTGTTGTGCACAACTATGCTTGACGAGGAGATGGAATATCTAATAGATGCTACCTGGCGGATTGAAGTGATCTTGTGAGAGTGTAAAGTCTTAAAGTGGTACCGATCCATGGGGACATGACTAAGACATTATGAAATATGACTGCTAATTTGTATTGTATTCTTGATTGGACAGGGAGCCAATGTAATGAATGGAAAACTGGAGATATGTGATATTGGATGTTCCGTGTACGTACCCGGATCAGTCCAGACTGTGGTTATGCCTCCCTTCCAGCAGATGGAGACAGAGAAAAACTTAAAGAGCACCCTCTCTTAACCTGGTGTGCCACCTGCATCCCCTCAGTATTTCTCTGTCTCCAGCAGATGGAGGTGGTGCAAACCCTGCAGTCTTGTCCTGATTTTAGGGTTGGGACTATATATCCCTTAAAAAAAAAAAAAAAAAAAAAGAATTAAAGGAAACCTAACTATTGACAATGAATCAAGCTTTTTGGAAAGAAAAAAAAAAATCCAAACAGGAACTTTGGAAAAAAGAAAAATCCTCCCAGGGGGTCCTGGTGGGCCATTTCTCCCTGGATGAGGGCTAAGGAGATGGGGTTGGTTGCCCCGCGGGGCTCTCACACGGTAAGGCTCAAGGGAAGATACGGTGGACCGGTCCCTCTTCCTTCCTTGCTGCCATAAGCTGATTAAAAAAAAAAAAAAGTAACCAGAGCAGCCTGTAGCTATTTTTTCTCAGGTGCAATTCGACTCAGGGTGTTTTTTTCTACTAACCGCGCGTTTTTTCCTGGCTCTTTGCTGTTCTTCATCGTGGCCGCAATCTTTTTGCTCCCCCTTCGTTGTCCCGATCCCGCAGCCATCTTGTTTCAGTGCCTGTGGGGAGTCTGTCATCAGGCTCTCTTGTGCAGGCCTTTGTTCCCAGTGCCTCTCAGGTGGGGAAGGCAGCTTGGGACAGAAGGCAGGCAGATCGTTAAAGCCCCAAGGTGCTTTGAAAAGATCAGCACCTCGGGAGCCTAGGACCAATCTGTTCCCCCTCTCTGTGGGAACGGTGGCCATCTTGGAATCTTTTAAGGCAGCAGAAGCCAGAGCTTTGGCAGCTAGAGAGCTACCTCCTGTTTTATCTCCGGTACCTACCAGTCCTGGGGACCCTCCTGACCAGGACAAAGATATTTTTGAGGGTGAGCCCGATCCCCTGGTGGGGGATGGGGCTGGTTCTAATGCATTCACCCTGGATTTTGTGCTCATGCACAAAGCTTTCCTGGCTTCTCAGACTCAGCAAAGCGGTGCTTTGCGTTTGAGTCATTCTGCAGACCCTCCAAATAAGGTTGCTAAGCGTTCAGATTCCCAGGCGCCCTTCGGGTCGCTAAATTGCGTGGATCGTCCGCAGCAGGAGCAAACTCAGTGGATGGTGGAGTCCTGGATGCACTGGCCCCCTGCTTGCCCCCACTGACATGGGTTCCAAGGAGGATCTGAACAAACACTTTTCTGGATGGTGATGACCTGAAGGTGGTCCGCCTGTTCACAGGGAGGAGTTGGAGCCTCTTATTCCCTCAGTTTTATCTGAATTAGGGGTGGATCTTCCACAGGATATTCTCGCCCAGGATTCTGTGGATCTGGTCTTAGCGGGACTGCGTACCCCGCTAAAGCCTTTCCATTTCATCCTATGCTGCACCAGCTGATGACGTGAGAATGGGAGGTCCCAGATACTGACTTGAGGGTAGATAGGGCTATGGATAAACATTATCCCTTGCCAGAGGATTCCTTGGAGCTTTTGACGTCTCCTAAGATTGACACTTCCATGTCTGCGGTCACAAAGCTTACCACCATCCCCGTTGCTGGGGCGGTGGCCCTCAAGGATCTTCAGGCTAGAAAACTTGAGGTTCTTCTCAAGCATATCTTTGAGGTTTCGGCCCTGGGTATTCGTGCAACGGTATGCAGTAGCTACATGCTATGAGCGAGTCTCCGATGGGTACAGCAATTATTAACTTCGAGGGATCTTCCTCCCGGGGAGTCAGAGCAAGCGGAATGCTTGGAAGCAGTGGTGGCATATGAATCGGATGTGCTATATGATCTCCTTCGTGTGTCCTCCCATACCTTGTCATCTGCTGTTTCTGCACAGAGGCTCCTTTGGCTGCATAACTGGTCAGCAGACGTTTCTTCTAAAGCTCAGCTAGGAGCGTTGCCATTCAAAGGAAAGTTCCTCTTCGGGGAGGATGTGGAACAATTTATGAAGTCTCTGAGTGAAAAACAGAGCCCACAAACTCCCTGAGGACAGGCTGAGGCCCTCCAGGGGTTTTCCCTCAACCAGATCTCATTTTCAAGGACAACGGAGGTTTCGCCAGGCTAGACCACAGCCTGCAGGGCAGAGACAGCCGGCGCCTAGGACACTTCTGGAATTATTCCTTTCGAGGGCGCAGAACACCCCGCGAAACAAGTTCCACCACGTCCCTTGCCTCCACGTCTTCTCAATGAGATCAGGTCGACCCATCCCTCGTTACCTCAAGTGGGGGGATATTTGTCCTATTTTCACGAGGCATGGGTCAAAATTACTTCCAATCAATAGGTCCTAAGCATCAAAGAACGAGGCTACGCTTTAGAATTTGCTTGGCCACTCCAAGATTTCTTCATGGTCTCCCCCTGCGGGGCACAAACCAAAGCTCAGATTGTATGGCAGACCCTCGACCAACTCCTTGCTCTCGGGGGAATACAGCCGGTTCCCCAAGTGGAATGGAAACAGGGACGTTACTCCATTTATTTCGTGGTCCCAAAAAAGGAGGGATCCTTCCGGCCTATTCTGGACCTGAAAAAGGTGAACAAGGCTTTCAAGATACCACATTTATACCAGGTCCAGTCTTGGATGGTGGCTGTGCCTGCACAACCTGCCTCGAGGGGTGGATCTCGAAGTCCTGAAGTGGATGGTAGTGGCCATGGATGCCAGTATCTCTGGCTAGGGAGCAGTCTGTCAGTCCCACTCGGTTCAGGGCCGCTGGTCCGAAGAAGAATCCAGCTGGTCGATCAATTGCCTGGAGACCAAAGCAGTTCAACTAGCCTTGCAACTCTTTCTCCCATTACTGTGCAGTTAGGCAGTAAGAGTTCTGTCCGACAATGCAACGACGGTAGCCTACATCAACTGTCAAGGAGGCACAAAAAGTCAAGCTGTAGCCGATGAGGCAGAGCAGCTCATGGCTTGGGCAGAAGAACACCTTGCGCTGTTAGCGGCATCTCACATCGCCGGCAAGGAAAACATACAGGCGGATTTCCTGAGTTGGAAACGCATAGATCCAGGAGAATGGGAACTTTCCGACCGAGCAATGGATCTCATTGCACGCAGGTGGGGGATACTCCACATGGACTTGATGGCGACACGAGACAATGCCAAGGCCCCTCGTTTTTTCAGTCGCAGAAGAGATCACGGTACAGAGGGAGTTGATGTGCTGGTGCTTCCCTGGCCAACTTCGGTTCTCCTGTATGTGTTCCCGCCTTGGCCACTAATGGGCAAAGTTCTCCGCAGGATAGAAGTTCATCCAGGGAGCGTGATTCCAGTGGCTCCAGAGTGGCCCCGACATCCGTGGTTCGCGGACCTAGTCAATCTGGCGGTGGATGGTCCCCTACAACTCGGGCATCTTCCACATCTTCTGCGGCAAGGCCCTATATTTTTTGGCCAGGCAGATCACTTTTGTCTAGCAGCCTGGCTTTTGAAAGGAGGAGATTGAGAAAGAAAGGATATTCAGAGGGTGTCATAACTACTCTGCTGCAAGCCAGAAAAACGTCTACCTCTCTCTCTTATGTGAGGGTGTGGAGAGTTTTTGAGACCTGGTGTCGGGATCAAGGAGTCTTTCCACAGCAGGCTACGATTGCGCATATTTTGGCCTTTTTGCAATGCGGCTTAACCAAGGGCTTGTCTTTTAATTCGCTTCATGTGCACATGGCGGCCTCGGGCTCTCTAGCCGGTAGCTCAGTAGCTTCGCATCCGGATGTAGTGCGTTTCCTCAGAGGAGTTAGGCATTTGATTCCTCCTGTACGTCCTGTATGCCCATCCTAGAGCCTTAACTTGGTGCTTTGCTTCTTGTGTGACCCGCCGTTTGAGCCCCTGAGAAAGGCGACGTTGAAGGATCTCACGTTAAAAACGGTATTTTTGGTGGCCATTTGCTCGGCATGCAGAATCTCTGAACTACAGGCCCTGTCTTGTACGGAACCTTTTTTGCAAATTTCTGACTCAGGAGTATCTCTTAGAACAGTGCCTTCTTTTTTGCCAATGGTGGTTTTGACTTTTCATTTAAGTCAATCTGTAGAGCTCCTGGCTTTTCCAAACCTATCCACGTGAAAGAACTTTGTCTGTTGGATGTCAGACGTGCCTTATTATGTTATTTGGAAGTCACGAATCCTTTTAGAGTTTTGGATCATTTGTTTGTCTTGTGGAGTGGTCCCAAGAGAGATCAGAAAGTGTCTAAACCTATGATTGCGTGATGGTTGAAAGAAGCCATATCCTCTGCTTACATTTGTAAAGGACGGCCCATTCCTGAGGCATTGAAAGCCCTCTCCATTCGTTCCCAAGTGGCTTCTTGGGCTGAATGCCAGCTGGTTTCGCCACAAGAAATCTGTAGAGCTGCTACTTGGAAAACGTTTCATACATTTGCTCGCCACTACTGCTTGGATGTTCAGGCTCCAGATGTCAGCAATTTTGACAGTGGTGTCCTTCGCGCGGGACTCTCATCGTCCCACCCTGCATAGGGAAGCTTTGGTACATCCCACAGTCTAGACTGATCCGGGTACGTACAGGGAAAAGAAAATTGGCTCTTACCTGCTAATTTTTGTTCCTGTAGTACCACGGATCAGTCCAGGCGCCCGCCCGGGGAGTGGGTGTTCAGAGTCCGCACTCATATTCACTGTTTCATGCAGAACATTAAGGAAAAATACCACAAGTTGCTCTAAATTTTGCACATCTAAAGTTTCAGTTCTATTATTGCTTGATTCGTTGTTCTCATTGTTCTTATATTCGGTTTGGATAATCTTTATATTGAGGGGATGCAGGTGGCACACTGGGTTAAGAAAGGGTGCCCTTCAAGTTTTTCTCTCTCTCCATCTGCTGGAAGGGAGGCATAACCACAGTCTGGACTGATCCGTGGTACTACAGGAATGAAAATTAGCAGGTAAGAACCAATTTTCTTTTTGTATCAGTTAGAAGATGGGCTAAGGCATTTTGGATAATTTGTAGCAGTCTGATCATGTTATGTGAAAGATCTGTCTAGGGGAATTACAGTAGTCAAGTGAAGAGAAAACTAATGATTGAAGTACCGTTCTGAAGACGATATGGTCAAGGAGTGGTTTAAGATGACGTAGCATTTTGAGTTTAGCAAAGCATGATTGTATTGTTGTTCTAAGTTTGGCTTGCATAGATAGGGATGAATCAATTATGACACCAAGCTTTCATGCTTTTTGAGAAATATTCAAAGTATAATTATCAACACTGACTGTATCTGTTGACAAGCAGCCTAGTAACATAATTTCAGTGTTCTTGAGATTTAATGAAAGTTTATTTTGAGACAACCATGATCTGATCGTGTTTAAACAGAATGAAGCAAACTGTGTGGTAGTGGTTCAAGTTTGTCAAATTTATGTAAAAATTGGGCAGATATTTACAAGAATTTAAGGCAGTTTGAGCTTTTATTGAACAAACACTTTTAATAGTTGCCGTGTGATAGATAGCTTTCTATCTTTTATTATCTATAGAATTTATTAATAGGGATAGTAATTAAATTTTTTAACAATTTTATGTGTTGCCAAAGCGCATAATTAATCCCAGTTTTCCTCACAAATGTATGTGCATAGGCTTGCTTTCAAAATGTTCCTTTAAAAATGCTCACAAACTAACCCACACAAAGATTCACCTGCTTTTTGCAGGGTTTAACCTCTGCGGATTAATTTAAGTGCCTACTTTTTTAAAATTAAAAGTATACATTTAAATCCTTTCCCTGTACATTCCCAGATCAGTCCAGACTCCTGGGTTTTGCCTCCCCTCCAGCAGATGGAGTCAGAGAAAGTTTTACTGCCTCTGCCACCTAAGACGAGGTGCCACTTGCAATCCCTCAGTATTTCTCAGACTCCAGCAGATGGTGGAGGTGCAAAGCCTGCAATCTGACTAACAAAAAAAAAAAATCAGAAAGGGTACATAGGTTTCTGTCTGCACCTCCCAGAAGGTTGTTAGACCCTGGTGGGGTAATCCCTTCTGGTGCGTGAGGCTTGAGAACATGGGGTCGGGGACCCTGTGTTGCTAAGATCCCTGGCCAGATAGGGCTGATACCTGGAGGTCCTGGATCACTCGCCCTGTGGGATCTTCACAGCCTGTCGCCTCTTCAGGAGCCTACTGCTACTTTTTTAAGGAAAGTGCCCCTTTTTTTCCCTTTTGTTTGTTAAAGTTTGAAAGAGGCGATTAATTCTGCATATATTTATCAGGGTCGCCCGATTCCAGAAGGTCTCCAGGCGCATTTTAGTCGCTCTCAGGCAGCCTCCTGGGCAGAGTGTCAGTTAGTCTCCCCTCAGAAGATCTGTAGGGTGGCAACATGGAAGCCATTGCACACCTTTGCCAGGCATTATCGCCTAGATGTCCACTCCCCGGGGACTGGAAATTTTGGCGCAAGTGTGCTGTGAGTGGGACTCTCCCAGTCCCACCCAAATTAGGGAAGCTTTGTACAGCCCAGGAGTTTGGACTGATCTGGGTACATACAGGGAAAGGAAAATTGGTTCTTACCTGCTAGTTTTCATTCCTGTAGTACCATAGATCAGTCCAGAGTCCCGCCCTTGATTAGCAAAGGGTATTGGGAGAATCTGCTCAATCTGTCTGTTTTTGCTGTATGGTCTATGAAGAAGCACAGGTTTGATGATCCACACAGGTTTTTGGTGTGCGGATGTTTTGTTGTTGCCTGTTTTATGGTTATCCTCTTCCCTTGCTCATTTAGGGAGAAGGCATAGTTACTTTATTCTTCTTTATATTTCTGGCTTGGGTACAGATTAATACTGAGGGACTGCAGGTGGTGTTATGCGTGGCAGAACTGTGACACGGCGCCCTCACCTCTCTGCAGTAACTCCAGCACCTAGTTCCTTGTCCCTGATGGCGGTGGGCCGCCAGCTCCGTCCTCGGGCCTCCCCTGGTGCCTCTGGCTCAACTGCAGTCCCTGGAATTCCCAGTCCAGCCACCACATCCATTGCTCCACGTCGGGCCTCTCCGTGTGGCCCACAGAGAGACGCTGCTACTCAGCGCCCCGCTCGCACGCATCACCATTGCTTAAGTAGGGCCCGTGGCAGGAATCAAGCCGCAGCCCCGGATGATGACGTCAGCGGAGCTTCAGTATTTAAGCGCAGGCTCCGCTTCCTAGCTTTGCCTTTGCAACAGGTCTCCTCGCTGGTCTAGAACTCGTTGCCTCCTGAGAGATTCATCTCGCTCCCGTGTTCCTGTTCCTCGCTGATCCTGGTTCCTGACTCCTTGCTCCTACATTCCTGTTCATCACCTATTCTCGGATTGTCTACACGGACTTTGACTCTGCTTTGCCTGACCATGCCGATGGCTCTCTCCTAGCCCGGACCTCTGCTTTGCCTGACCATGCCGTTGACTCTCTCCAAGCCCGGACCTCTGCATTGCCTGACTGTTATTATTTAGGAGAGTTGTGGGTGGATCCTTGGGCCGGTGGCAGATGACCACACCCCCGGGGGAAGATCCCGAGAGTGACCACCGGTCAGGCTCAGAGTTAGGAGACAGACACACACTAGATCTTTTATTAGACAGTATACTGAACCAACAGAGGCAGTAGTGAGCTGGAATGCCCGGCTGGGCTGTAGTCCCTCAGATGTTGGAACAGCGATCCCTGGAGGCTGAGCTGTAGAGAACTGAAATATAGTGAGTAGGCAGGGTATGCAGAGTTCATGGACAGAACCTGATGTCTCATAAAAGCCTAGGAGCTGGAATGAAGTAGGCTCTCAAGGAACGAGTACCTGGTTCCAGGGAAAGCTCTGAGAGTGCGATGGTAACTCACAGATGTAGTAGGCAGCAATGACTTCCAGGCAGAAGTGAATTCCGAAGAAGTCCGGGAACAAGGGTCCTCGAGGAGCGAGTACCGGTTCCAGACTGCAACCTACAAAGTAAGAGAGAACGAGGCCCCCGAGGAGCGGGTACCCCTGGTTAGTCCGAGGAGGCAGAGTAGCATAAGAACATAAGAAAATGCCATACTGGGTCAGACCAAGGGTCCATCAAGCCCAGCATCCTGTTTCCAACAGTGGCCAATCCAGGCCATAAGAACCTGGCAAGTACCCAAAAACTAAGTCTATTCCATGTTACCATTGCCAATGGCAGTGGCTATTCTCTAAGTGAACTTAATAGCAGGTAAGGGACTTCTCCTCCAAGAACTTATCCAATCCTTTTTTAAACACAGCTATACTAACTGCACTAACCACATCCTCTGGCAACAAATTCCAGAGTTTAATTGTGCGTTGATTAAAAAAGAACTTTATCCGATTAGTTTTAAATGTGCCCCATGCTAATTTCATGGAGTGCCCCCTAGTCTTTCTACTATCTGAAAGAGTAAATAACCGATTCACATCTACCCGTTCTAGACCTCTCATGATTTTAAACATCTCTATCATATCCCTCCTCAGTCGTCTCTTCTCCAAGCTGAAAAGTCCTAACCTCTTTAGTCTTTCCTCATAGGGGAGCTGTTCCATTCCCCTTATCATTTTGGTAGCCCTTCTCTGTACCTTCTCCATCTCAATTATATCTTTTTTGAGATGCGGCGACCAGAATTGTACACAGTATTCAAGGTGCGGTCTCACCATGAAGCGATACAGAGACATTATGATATTTTCCGTTTTATTCAACATTCCCTTTCTAATAATTCCCAACATTCTGTTTGCTTTTTTGACTGCCGCAGCACACTGAACCGACGATTTCAATGTGTTATCCACTATGACACCTAGATCTCTTTCTTGGGTTGTTGAACCTAATATGGAACCCAACATTGTGTAATTATAGCATGGGTTATTTTTCCCTATATGCATCACCTTGCACTTATCCACATTAAATTTCATCTGCCATTTGGATGCCCAATTTTCCAGTCTCACAAGGTCTTCCTGCAATTTATCACAATCTGCTTGTAATTTAACTACTCTGAACAATTTTGTGTCATCTGCAAATTTGATTATCTCACTCGTCGTATTTCTTTCCAGATCATTTATAAATATATTGAAAAGTAAGGATCCCAATACAGATCCCTGAGGCACTCCACTGCCCACTCCCTTCCACTGAGAAAATTGTCCATTTGATCCTACTCTGTTTCCTGTCTTTTAGCCAGTTTGCAATCCACGAAAGGACATCGCCACCTATCCCATGACTTTTTACTTTTCCTAGAAGCCTCTCATGAAGAACTTTGTCAAACGCCTTCTGAAAATCCAAGTATACTATATCTACCGGTTCACCTTTATCCACATGTTTATTAACTCCTTCAAAAAAGTGAAGCAGATTTGTGAAGCAAGACTTGCCCTGGGTAAAGCCATGCTGACTTTGTTCCATTAAACCATGTCTTTCTATATGTTCTGTGATTTTGATAGAACGAATCCTTATCCGTATTCTTATCCTTGCTAACTCGAGTTGTTAGCAGTTCAGAGATCTTTAAATGTCTGAAGCGGATGACGTCATCTCAGGGGGACGCCCCTGAGGTTCGCGCCACTTCTGGTACTTGAGGTGGGGCCGTGCTGCGCGCGCGCCCCTAGGCATCAGGTCAACATGGCGGATTGCAGCGTCGGGCCGGTCCGGGGACGCCGGATGAGGACGGCCGAAAGACGCTGTGGCAGCCAGCCTTCCATCAACCCCGGAGGGAGTCACCAATGCGGTAAGGTGGGCGGAGTGGAGACGTCGGGCAGCGACGGTCGCAACACTGACTACGTCATTGCCTCTCTCCAGACCTGTACCTCTGAATTGCCTGACTACGTCGTTGCCTCTCTCCAGACCCAGACCTCAGCATCGTTTGACTATGCTTGACTATCTCCATGATCAGACCTCAGCCTTGCTTGCCACTGCTTCCAGATTGCCGCCAACCCTGACTCAAGCCTGTTCCTCGATGCCTCTTCAGCCTACTTCCTAGACTTGGTCTATTCAGGCTTCAGCCTGCTCTTGCTCGGGCGCCCCCTGTCTGCCTTCGTTCCTTTGGCACCTGAGTCTCTAGGACACTACCTTGTCCAGTGTAAAGACAACGACAAACCTTTTCTTTCGGAAAAAAATCAGCAGAACCAGGGGTCACGATTTGAAGCTCCAGGGAGGAAGACTCAGAACCAATGTCAGGAAGTATTTTTTCACGGAGAGGGTGCTGGATGCCTGGAATGCCCTTCCAGAGGAAGTGGTGAAGACCAGAACTGTGAAGGACTTCAAAGGGGCGTGGGATAAACACTGTGGATCCATAAAGTCTAGAGGACGTGAATGAAGAGTGGGTGGCTCGCGGGAATGATGGCTACTACCTGGAGATAATACCCTTATTCAATAAACATACACATGATTAATGTGACTCCAACATTGCTCTAAGCTTCAACGGCAAGAGGAAATGTGGAAAAAAGAATTTGCATTCACAAAAAAGCGGGGAGTAGCTTGCTTGTTACAGCGGTTACTACCCCAAACCAAATAAGCCTGATATTTCACTTTCAATGCATATCAAGCATAGCTCTCTGCTTCAACGGCAGGGGAGAAAGACTGATACTTCACTTTCGATGCATATCCAGCATAGCTCTCTGCTTCAACGGCAGGGGGAATGAAGAAAAGTGGAAGTATATACAGACAACAACCAACAAGGGCTGAATTACATAGTCTGGGTAAACAAGTATGGGTGTAGCTTGCTTATTGCGGCGGTTACTACCCCTAACTAATTAACAGGCCGATACAGTAAGGAGTGGTAGGAAGAGCTGCGTTAGTGCCGGGCGCACCCGCGGTTGCCGCACGCACAGTCCAGTTCACCTACCGCTCAATACTGTATGGGGTAGATTTTCAAAAACGGCGCGTTGGCGTACTTTTGTTGGCGCTCCAGGCGCCAACAAAAGTACGCAGGATTTTAGTAGATACGCGCGTAGCCACGCGTATCCGCTAAAATCCTGGATCGGCGCGCGCAAGGCTACCGATTCCGTGTAGCCGGCGCGCACCGAGCCGCGCAGCCTACCTCCGTTCGCTAACGCCCTCCCCTCACCTTCCCCTCCCTTCCTCTACCTAACCCACCCCCCCGGCCCTGTCTAAACCCCCCCCCCCTACCTTTGTTGGGGGATTTACGCCTCCCAGAGGAAGAAGTAAATCCCCGCGCGCCAGCGGGCCGCTGGCGCGCCTAGACGCAACCCGGGGGCGGTTCCAGAGGGCGCGGCCACGCCCCCGGACCACCTCGGGCCGAAACCACGTCCCCGGGCCCGCCCCCGAAACGCCGCGTCCCGCCCCAAAAACGGCGCACCGCTCGGCCCCGACACGCCCCCCTCGGAAAACCCGGGGACTTACGCGAGTCCCGGGGCTCTGCGCGCGCCGGTAGGCCTATTGAACATAGGCGCACCGGCGCGCAGGGCCCTGCTCGCGTAAATCCGGGCGGATTTACGCGAGCAGGGCTCTTAAAATCCGCCCCTATGTAAATAGCTTGCAAATGCAAGCTGCATCTAAGAAGCGTCCGTGAAGCGTTAGGCCCACGCAACCCATTTTACTGTATAGAGCGCTATACAGTATCCTGGGTGCGCTGGCCTAACGCTTCACGGACACGCTGGTATCTGTCATTTCAAATGACAGGTACCAGGAAATGGACTGTTCTCCGACGTGCAATTGGGCGTGCAATTGGGCCGCTCAAGACGTGACGTCACATGCCGTGACGCTAAGACGTCAAACGTCGTGACGTCACGACTTGAGCGGCCCAATTGCACGCACAGGGGCTGCCTTCGCCCGTGCAGGCATCCATCTTCGCGGGTAGCTGGAGGCAGGGGAGCCGCGGTTCGTCTTCGCCGATGTCCGTCTCCGGAGGGGGGCTGCAAAAAAAGTAAATCGCTTCGTTGCTTTACACTGCCAGTCCTCTCTCCCCTCCTCCCGAAGCAAGGCTGCTTTTCGCGCCTTGCTTCGGGAGGAGGGGAGAGAGGACTGGCAATCCCGAGCCTAGGATTGCCCGTCCTCTCTCCCCTCTCTCTCATGCAACTTTTTTTTTTCGATTTTTTCCGCTTTCGTTGCTTCGGGAGGAGGGGAGAGGACTGGGGCTGCCCCGGAGACCAGCACCCATGGACGCGGCCAGGGCAGGTGAGCAGGGGCTGGTTGAAAGTTTGCCGTCTACCCTTACCCCTGCCTCTAACGCAGGGGTAAGGGTAGGCGGTAAGTTAGCAGGTTAAACGCGCGGCAAAACAGCAGGGTAAAAAAGCGATAGTTGGGGCGCGCGTTACTGTATGGGAGGGAATAGCTAATTCGATCGTTTACATCTAATATACATGCCGCGGGCGGAAGGGGTTACCCAGTGATTTAAAGAGGCGGTAAGTGTAGGTTAAAGGGGATAGTGTATCGCTGGTTGGACTAACGCGGCCGAAAAGTGAGTAGAAAGCGGGTTAGGAGCAGGGTAACCGCGGCCGCACTTTACTGTATTGACCTGTAAGCTAGATATTTCACTTAGATGCAGTTCCAATACTGCTCTCTACATTAATGGTGGGGGTGGAAGGGAAATAGAACCAAAAGGTTACTAAGAGCCAAGAGTAACAGATAAGTATGAGAAAAAAAAAAGTGCGAAACTTGCTGGGCAGACTGGATGGGCCGTTTGGTCTTCTTCTGCCGTCATTTCTTTGTTTCTATATGTAAGACTGTACCATCTCCCCCCTGCTGTCTCTGGGCTGATCTCGATCTCCTCATCAACCACATACAGAGGCCCACCTAAGTCCAGCCGGTCCCAGCACCCAAAGGCTCAACCCGCGGGGAACAAGGGCTGGTATTGGTGAAGCTCCAGCTGGCTTCTGTTCATCAGCCCACTCCGTCTGCTGACGGTGGGGACCCATAGGTCCCTACCTACGGGTTGCATCAACCTCACCTCAGCCCAAGGGTCCACCTCCGGCGCAACAGGTGGCATCTCGTCTTAAGTGGCAGTGGCAGTAAAATTTTCTCTGACTTCATCTGCTGGAGAAGAGGCAAAATCCAGGAGTCTGGACTGAACTGTGGTACTACAGGAACGAAAATTAGCAGGTAAGAACTGATATTCCTAACTCTCCCCTTCCTCCAACTTAAAACATTTAATTTTGTATCCAGAAAAGCATGCATGAAATAATTTATGTGCACATTGTTATGTTCACAACTCTCACATAATTTTATAACAAGCCATTTACATACACAAACCTGTGTTTTATCCATGTAAATGGCTTTGAAAATTACCCTCAAAATGTACTAGTTCAGAATTAAAAATAGGCTTCATAGTGTAAAGGAAAGAATTAATAAAATATTTAAAAATGGAATATGGTTTAGCTGTATTTATTGAGACAATGGGCCAGAAATATAAATGAGTTTTTCATATTTTATATCTCAAGGAACAATACTTAGTTCTGACCCAATGAACATGACATAAAAATTGCTTTCCCTTGCTGTAAAACTTAATATATATTGATTAGTATAGTGTAGCATGATTTGACTTTTTTATTTTTGTACTTTAGCTCTGGCATTGACGCTAATCCTGGGGCTGTGAATTTTGGATCAGTTTGTTCTCGTTATCATGGAGGACTGATTATGGTATAGTGTTATTTTGCTCTTTTCTAATCTTTAAAGAAGTTTTGCCATAGATTGAAGTCCAGTGCACATTATGAGAGCTATATATAGAATTTTCATGATTGTCCAAACTCAGCTGAAGTCTTGTATCTTTTACTAATCCCTCTCGCATCAAAGAGTTATGTTGAGAGTAGAGAATGGGGGACACCCTTGGATGCAGAAGTCATTTAGGTATTATTATATTTTATGCTGAACAAGCCGTTAAGCCCGTTAAAATGGGCTACATTACATTTTGTTTTCAGTCCATTTTCTAACACAGCACCCTTCTACACTTTTTCTCCCTCTCTCCCCCTTCCCCTCGTTCACTCCTCCCCTTTCCTCCACTCAGTCTTACTCACCCTCTGTCTCCCACTGCCTTCTTCCCCTCACTCTCACCTCCCTCCCCTTCCCTCAGTCACTCCCACCTCTCTCCCCTTCCCTCAGTCACTCCCCACCCTCTCTCAATCCCATCCCCTCCCCCTCAGCCCTCCTCCACTCCCTTTTTCTCTGCTCCACAACTTCTTACCCTTCCACTTACTCACATCCCTGTCTCTCACCTCTCCCTCATTCTCCCTTTCCCCCTTCCACTTACTCACATCCCTGTCTCTCACCTCTCCCTCATTCTCCCACTCCCCCTTCCACTTACTCACATCCCTGTCTCTCACCTCTCCCTCATTCTCCCTCTCCCCCTTCCACTTACTCACATCCCTGTCTCTCACCTCTCCCTCATTCTCCCTCTCCCCTTCCACTTACTCACATCCCTGTCTCTCACCTCTCCCTCATTCTCCCTCTCCCCCTTCCACTTACTCACATCCCTGTCTCTCACCTCTCCCTCATTCTCCCTCTCCCCCTTCCACTTACTCACATCCCTGTCTTTCACCTCTCCCTCATTCTCCCTCTCCCCTCACTCTTCCCCACCCCCTACCTCCCTCCCACACACTCACCCACTCCTCCCTCCCTCTCACTCAGTCCCTCCCTCTCCCTCCCTCTCACTCAGTCCCTCCCTCCCTCTCACTCAGTCCGTCCCTCCCTCTCTCTCTCTCCTCCCTCCCTCTCTCTCTCTCCTCCCTCCCTCGCTACTGGCCGCCTGCCGCCGCCGCCCACCGCCAGCTGCCGCTACCGCCGCCGCCGCCGCCGCCCGCTGCCAGCCGCCGCCGCCATGTTTTTTTTTTCCTGACGCTGCCTAAGACCGACGTGCTCGCCCGCACATGCGAGGTAGAGCTGCTCTCTACTGCGCATTTGCGGCACGTCAGTCAACCTTCATTTATTAGGTTGATGTTTGGTATATACAGGCTGATACCTAATACCAAACAGATCTTTAGTTAGTGGTTTCAGTGAATGCTGCTGCTGCATGTTTTCTGCATTTCTCATAATTCACAATCTGATTTGGGGCTGTCATTTTCTTCTACTGTGTCTTTCAGTTACAGTATTTTTGTGATATGTGTATTCCATGTTAGCTGCAGAGATTAAAGGGGTCAGCATTGTTTTCTGCTTGTATTCTGTAAGCCCAAACTTAATCTGAATCCATTGAAGAAACATATGTTTCTCTACAATTCTGCAATCCTAGTGCATGGCAAGATCCCAGGTCCTTTTATAGCAGTATTATCTCTTGATGCTGCTGCTGCAGGCTGTCAGCCCTCATCCCATATTGCATCTGGTCAATCATAAAATGGAATTTGAATCTCTTGGGTTCATATTTCTGAATTTTGTTATATTTTTCATATGAGTGCTTTAAAATACTGCAAAAATAACATGGGCTGGATAAATAAGAAAAAGCAAAGGTACTGTGAAAGAAGTGGCATGGGGAATTGCCAGTAGTGTTACACTTGATAGAAGAATGAGTTTTGGCTCTTGCATCTAAAAGAGTGATATCTAGTAACTATTTTTCATGTTTTTCTTTTTTGGTTGTATTCAGATTCCTCAAAATATGAAAACTGAGAGATTCTCTTTGCTTGTCACACACATGTTGGGCCATATGCTGGGAATATTGCATGACAATGACAGGGCTTGTGACTGTCCATTTACTGTGTGCATAATGAACATCGGCATTATGTAAGGCTGAATACTTTTAATGCATCAGCATTATTTTATTTATTGCATCTGTATCTCTTCTGATCTGAGTTATAGATTACACATTTGTTCTTTGATATTATTAAAGCTGTGTTACATTCTAAATATTTTTTTAAATAAGGCAGTTTACAGTTAAAATCATTAAGCTGATCCCCTTTCCTATTCTGATTTTATTATAGAGGCAATACTAATTTTGAAAGATTTTGTAAACCTCTCCTAGTTAGCTACTCCCTACCCAACCCTCCTCTCCTTGGTCACTGCTGTAAGAACTGATCCTCATCAGAACCCCAAGCAGGAAAACATGACTAAAGCATAATCAGCTGAACAGCAGACTCAGGAAAGACTATTTTCAAAAGCATGGGTATAGCTGTAATAAAAAGTGTGCACCTTCTATTTCAAAATAGTGTACAAAACATAAAATCTATTGTGATGAAAAGAAAAAGAAAGAAGACCAAAGTGTAAGACCAGGAATAAGAACAATGAAATCAGTGAAAATAGGTTGATATTTTGAAGAATCAAGTTAATACTGCTGCTCTAAATATTGATGTACCAATTTCTGTTCCAGTGGGGACCCCCACCCCCTCTCACTGCTGCTATAGGAGGACACCAAAGGTTTGGCCTTGAAGGGGGTCTTCCCTTTTTCCATTGGGCAAAGTGTTCCTCCTGGGGAAGTAAGATGTGAGTAGGAAATAAGGCCCAAAAGTTCTTTTATGCCCGGACACTAGCTTCATTTAGAAATTTTGCAAAGTGAAGAAGAAAATTACTTTGATAATTTAATAGTATAGTGCAATGGTAATTTGTGTTACTTTGTATGAAAAAATTTAAACATGAATTTTTTTCTGGGCACACATCGTACAACTAGGTATTTAGCATTGACCATTTTCAACAGTCAGCCTATTCAAGGTCTCCATTTAATGCACCATTATATATTCTCAGCTAATGAGGATCCAGAATACTTTTCATTATGCTTTATTTTGCAGAGAAATTAATATTCCATTTCATCCTGCTACACCAGTCCAGTGGGTTACGTCCTCCTACTAGCAGATGGAAGCAGAGAACATATTTTTCCTTGGTGACATCATCATCATCACTACATAGAGATGGTGCAACACAGGAGCAACTCATTCCTCTTCATCCAGACAGCCCAGTCCATACAACTGGATTGTGCACGCCAACCAGCAGATGGAGACAGAGAACAACAGAATCGCATCTTCATATACTCCTGCACTTACATCAGCCTGTCAGTATTCTCTGTCTCCAGCAGATGGTGAACATGCATACTCTTTTGTGGTCATAGACCTGTCAGGATCGGGATGGGCCTGGGTGTTCCTGAGGTGACAGCTGAGACTCCCTCCCTCAGTTGAACCAAACCCAATAACTTTGAGCAGGGGATATTTCAAATGTGAAGGCAGATGCCCTTTCCCTCTGAAGAGTTTTGAAAAGGCTTCCAAAAGGGTAAGGCAGCCTTTGTGGTGTCCCTTCTCTGCCTGCCTTCTATTCTATCCTTCTTTCCTTCCTCCCTTCTGCCTCTACACTTTCCCTTCTGGAGTAACAGAAGAAACCCTGTCCTCGTCTCTTCTCCTTCTTATGGGGAATTGAGTGTTTTACTCTGGCTGCCTGTTTCTTTAAATTTCAGTTCCTGAGGTGGTGCACTCAGTAACTAAGAGAACCACCATTCCAGTGGAAGGCGGCTCAGCCCTAAATGATTCTAGAAAAGGACAACAGAAGCAATGCTGAAGTAGGCATTTGAGGCTATGGTCATGAATCTTTAGATCTCCCCTTGCTATTTGTATTGTAGCATGCACAGGTTTATGTTTGTGACAGAAGGCTCAGGAGAAATTAGGATGATGTCCCTTTTTTGGCGTTTTTGGCAGATGCAGGTTATGATTTGGCATGTACCACAGCTTGGGAGTGGCCTCTGTGGTAGTGGCTTGGCATTTGCATTGGCTGCACAACTGGTCAGCAGATGCCATCTCCAAGACCAACTTCTCAAAGTTGCTTTCAAGGGATGGCTTTTATTTGGCGATAATTGGACAATATGGCTACAGCCTGCGGAGATTTGAAGATTCCTTGGCTTCCGGAAGATTGTAGAATGTCTTTGCAGTCAGCCTCTTTCCGGGGTCATTTTCATGACTCCAGAAAGTTTCATCCAGGGAAAGTTTCTAGGAAACAGATGTCTCACTCCTTTGACTGCTCTTAGTCCTTTTGGGCGAAGAGGCAAGGGAAGGATGGATCCTCAGGAGGCAGGGCTTCAAGTCCTCGCAATGAGGTTTTGGGAGTCCTACCTCCGGTACCAGAAATAGGTGGATATCTTTGCCATTTTACCAGAAATGGATCCAAATTACTTGTAATCAGTGGGTTCTCGATGTTATCAGACACAGTTATGCCATGGAGTTTGTGCATCCAGTCTCAGAGGCTTTTATGATTTCCCCATGTCACTCCAGTGAGGCCACACTATAGTGACTAATCACATTAAAATTGGTGATTCTAGTTCCAAAAAATCAATAGGGAATGGGTCGCTATTCCATTTATTTTATGGTTTCAAGAAAGAAAAGAGCCTTTCATTCAATATAAGATTTGAAGTGGGTCAACAGATTTTTGCATATTATTCATTTCAGAATAGAAACATTGTGGTCAGTGATCATAGTGGTACTGAAAGGAGAATTCCTGATCATACTCCATATCAGGCCAAACAAGTGGGTTTTGCATCCCTACCAGCAGATGAGGCAGAGAAAAAAATTTTGAGACCCTGCTACATAACCAAGAGGGCCACCTGCAGTCCTCAGTGTTGCTCTATCTCTGGCAGATGGTAGAGGTGTGAAACCTACAGTCTGGAATAAAAAAAATACAAAGAAGAAAAGAGAAGTAGGATTAGCTCCCTGATGTGTTAGGTGCCTTCGTGGACCATCCTTTGGGTAGAGCTGGGCGAGCGGAGGGTTTGATTATCCCTGGCGGTCTTGACCCAAAGCATCCAGAGGGTTGAAAGCCACTCTTCTGTGGTCCTCTCACCTGTGTCTGACAACGGACACAGGGAAGAACCCTTCTTTTCCTTTCTGTGGGGGCTGTATCTTTAAAAAAAAATTAGAAAAAAAAGCATAGTGTGTAGCCAAGAGCCAGGAAAGCAGCAGCACGGTATGACAGAGCATACCACTAGTGTCCAGGCCGCAAGTACTGAAGCAGGAGAGTGAGCTGGGGAGCACATGCTTTTGTCTTTCTGGGGAGGGAAAATAAAGCATGTGATGGCTGATTCTGACCATGCCATGAGGCTGAGCACATGCGACTGCATGGCGCAGGTCGCTGACCGAGGGAAAGCTTGTCGGGCCTGCTGAAAGAGTCAATCACATCTGTCTGCAGGCGTGCTGTGTACCATTTGTTTTGACTGGGGTGAGGGAACCTCCATGGAGATAGGTCACCCAATCTTTGGGGATTGCTGTGCAGAACTTGGGGGACTCCAAGGGAATGGTGGCCATTTTGACACCACATGGTCACAAGCAGGCAGCTTTCAGGGAAGCCAGGAATTCTCCCTTGTTGCTAATGGTACAAGGAGCGCCTAGGGATCAGAACAGAATGGGAGAGCCTGCTGAAGAAGCGGTCAGCGGAGATGCTAGTGACTTTGAGCCATTTTCTGCAGACTTTGTCCTTCTACTCCACAAGGCATATTTAGATAAACGGGGAGGAGGGGAGGGGTAGGAAGTAAGCGGTAGCTGCCCCAGAAGACTCTGCTTCTGGCTAAGAGGCATGAAGGGAGGCCTCCAGGAAAGTCTGGGAGGATCCTCCTCCTACTGAGTCTTGGAAGTTGTTCAAGAGAGGACGAGGAGTCCTCTATGAATTCTGATGAGGAAGGGGATCCTCAGGGGACTTCTAGAGGTGATCCTGTGGATGACCCAAGAGTTGATCCAGTTTTGGATCAAAGGGCATCTATTTCAGATTGGATGGGTCAATTGGAGCCTGAGGAGTTGCCTGTAATGGAGGGGGATGACCCTAGGCTGTTTTTCTTGTTCTGAAAGGAGGAATTATGTCCTCTTATTCCTCAGGTTCTGGATGAGCTGGGAATTAAGGTTGTGCAGGAGGAATTGGACAATGAAGGAGTGGATCCGATCCTGGATGGTCTTTGGAGACCTCCGAAAATGTTTCCTTTTCCTAAGAAGGTAAAGAAGCTGGTGATCTGGGAGTGGAACTCTCCAGAAGCAGGGCTGAGGTCAGTAGAGCAATGGCAAAGTTGTATCCTTTGCCTGAGGAGACATTGGAACTCTTGATGATGCAGAAGGTAGATACTTTGGTCTCAGCGGTGATCAAGAAAATGACCATTCCAGTGGTGGGTTTGCCTACCTTGAAGGATGTCCAAGGTAGGGAATTAGAGATTTAGTTAAAGAGAATGTATGAGGTCTTGGCTTTGAGTCTGCAAGTAGCAATCTGTAGTAGTCTAATGCAGCGGGCCTGTTTGCAATGGGTGCAGAAGATGCAGGAGAAGAAGTCAGGCTCTTTGGCCAAGGCCAAACAGCAAGATCGTTTAGAAGCAGAGGTGGCCTATGTGGCAGATGCACTGTACAATTTAGTCAGGACTTCTGCCAAGAATATGGTCTCTATGGTTTCAGCGTGGAGACTTTTGTGGCTGCATAATTGTTGGCTGATGTGTGGTCCAAGTCACAGCTGTGCAAGCTTCCCTTCAAAGGAAAGCTGCTCTTTGGGGAAGATCTTGATCAATTCATGAATCACTTGTGAGAGTTGAAGGGGAATAAGTTGCTGGAGAATAAGAAGCCTGGCAAGAAACATTCCTACCTCACATTTGCTTTTGGGGTGCAAGGAGATTTTATTCCAGTAGGAGCTCCTCAACTTCCTCGCAAAGATAAGGGTGAAGGCGGCAGTCCTTTCGAGGAGCACGTAGGCCTTCTTGCGATAATTCTGGACAAACAATGGAGGCGGTAAGGCTTCCCAAAGATGTCAGGCTGGTTCAATTTTCAGTTGAGGCCATCGGGGGGGGGGGGGAGATTAACCCTGTTTTACAAGGAGTGGACCAGGTCACCATAGATCAATGGGTGCTGGAAGAGATAAGAGATGGCTTCACCTTAAATTTTGGATCTTGTCAGAGAAGCGTATGTAGTGTCCCACTGCACATCCAGTGTCAAGCGGGAGATGGTGTGAGAAACATGGCAGTGGTTGCAAAGTCTTGCAGGATCTGGAACTTGGAAGGTACTCGGTCTATTTCATAGTTCTGAATAAGGTGGGTATCTTCTGGCCCATTCTGGATCAAAGAAGGTCAATGTGGTGCTGTGCATGCTGCATTTTTGCACAGAAACATTGCAAGCAGTCATAGCAGCTGTTCGCAAGGAGGAGTATCTGGTGTCATTAGATTTGACGGAAGATTACCTACACATCCCCATACATCCAGATCATTAAATGTTTCTACGGTTTATGGTGCTGGGAGAACATTATCAGTTTTGAGCTTTGCCCTTCAGCTTGGCAACGGTGCTGCAGACGTTCACAAATGTGATGGTAGTGGTTGCCATGGCACTCAGGAAAAAAGGGATTCTAGCTCACCCATGCTTGGACAATTGGCTCATTTGGGCATAGTTGGAGTTGGAGTGCCATCACTCAGTTCAGCATGTCATAAGTCTGTTGAAGTCTCTGGACTGAGTAGTGAACCTGGCAAAGAGAAATCTGGTCTTGTCCCAGTCGCTGGAATATCTGGAGGCATTGTTTGACACTTGAGTGGGCAAGGTCTTTCTTACCTTGGAGAGGGTGACCAAGCAGCAGCTGTTCCGGCTTCTGGTGCACAGGGGTCTGGGATTATTTGCAGGTCCTGGGGTCCATGGTTTCTACGCTGGAGTTGATGCCATGGACGTTTGCTCACATGTGGCCTCTGCAGAAGGTGCTTTTGTCCCATTGGAATCTGCTGTCGGATGAGTTTCAGTTTCCTTTGCCACTTCAGGGGGGTTTCAGGTCCAGTCTCTCTTTGTGATTGTTGTGTCCCAATCTAGAGAGAAGGGTGGAACTGGAGGTTCCAAACTGGGTGGTGGTGACCATAGATGCCAGCCTCAAGGGTTGGGGAGTAGTTTATTAAGGATGAACGGCGCAAGGCTGATAGTCAATAAGGGAAGCGTCCTGGTCTATCAATCGGCTGTAAATGAGAGCAGTCTGCAGGGTACTGCTTTTGTTTCTTCCGCAGGTGCGGGGACAGACAGTGAAAGTTTTATCTGAGAATGCAATGATGGTGATGTATATCAACTATCTGGTGGGACAAAGAATCCCGGGGTGGTTCAAGAGGCTCAGGAACTGTTTGCCTGTGTGGAACAGTGTCTGGCGAGAATAGCAGCGTCGCATGTGGCTGGAGTAGACAATGTGCAGGCAAACTTTCTCAGCAGGAAGCATTTAGATCCGGAGAATGAGAGTTGTCAGCAGAGGCCATGGATCTTATTTGGGCAGATGGGGCAGGCCCCATATGGATTTGATGGCTTTGCGACTCAATGCCAAGGGGGTTGGTTCTTGAGCCGGAGGAGAGAGGTCGTACCAAAGGGATCAACGCGTTAGTTCACCGCGGTCAGCAAACATTCTCCTGTATGTATTTCCTCAATGGCCTCTAGAGGGCTGAGTCTTGAGACGCATAGAGCATAATCCGGGAAGGATGATGCTGGTAATGCTAGAATGGCTGTGATGTCCATGGTTTGCTGATCTGGTGCATCACGGTGGACAGACCCATCAGACTTTGTCATCTGCAAGGGTTGCTTTGCCAGGGACCCATCTTCTCGGATCGGGGGGATCACTTCTGTCTTGCAGCTTGGCTTTTGAGAGGCAAAAAATTGCGCTTGAAACTCTTCTTAGAAGCAATTATTGCTATATTGCAACAAGCCAGGAGGCCTTCTCATTCTCTGGCATATGTTCAGATTTGGAAGGTGTTTGAGTCGTGGTGTATGGAGGAAGGTCTTGATCCGTTGTGTGTGGAGGTGTCTCAGATCTTAGCCTTTTTTTTTAATTTAACCATTTTTTTATTATCAGACCAAACAAGATGCATAAACACCTTAATGTCCGTAATATAAAGGAAATTCAAGTACATGATACCGTGTGCAGTATACAAAATGCGCCTCATGATAATGCGCTACGGATAACATAACATACCCAAACAAAACAAGAGCAAAAAGCATCTGTCTGCCCCAATACATATTTTTATAAACAATAAATCCAGTAAGGATAGATTGCCCCCTCCCCCCACCCACCCAACTCCTGCTGACAGCTAGAGCTAAACAATGCATGAAGCAAAGAACAATAATATTGACTAAATATTGATCAAATAAGAGAGGAGTAGAAAGGATCAGTCAATGGTCACCTCATCCGCTGTTCTGCATTATATGACAC
This sequence comes from Rhinatrema bivittatum, assembly GCF_901001135.1. NCBI lineage: Eukaryota > Metazoa > Chordata > Amphibia > Gymnophiona > Rhinatrematidae > Rhinatrema > Rhinatrema bivittatum. Next base: position 264,445,717 of record NC_042619.1, read on the forward strand.
CCAGTGGTGGAACACACTGGTCATTGCTGGTCTGCTAACCAAGTCTGATATGGGGACCAAATCCTGAGGAAGGCTGGCAGACGGTCATGATGAGTGGCTGTCAGGCGAGCCATTTGAAACAGAAAATGTAGTCTATGCTGCATCATGGCAAGGCTGGGTGGCTTGTTGTCTTTCCAATGCATAGCCAGAACTAACCTCGCTGCAATAAAGAATTGCTGAATAAAACGCTGTGTGTCTTTATTTATATTGTCCAGAGGTAGGTTCAACAACACATGCCATGGTTCTGCCTTAATATCCAACTTGAGAATAGAAGACGCCCAAGACAGGACTGAAGACCAGTATCTTGTATCTTCGAGCATTGCCACCACATATGGTAGTACGTGCCCACCGCTCCGCACGCTCTCCAGCATTGGTCAGAAGACCTCGGTACAAATTTGTGGACCTGACTTGGAGAATAATGCCATCTGTATAATAGTTTGTAACAGTTTTCTTGTATATTTGCCGAGATGGAGCACTTGAACGCCGCAAAGAATATCAAGTCCCAATCCTTTTCGGATAGCTGTTGTGCAAAGTCGGCTGCCCACATTGTTTGCTGCCTAAACAACGTAGTACCTTTACCACTTAATAAAGCATAAATTTTGGATATGACACCTCTAACAAATTGAGCATTAATACAAACAGTCTCAAACAATGTTGTAGTTAGGCGAAGATTGCCTCCCCTAGACCGTCGCTTAATAGCATGGTACACACTAGCATACAGTAAAAAGTCCACCTGAGGTAGGCAATATCGAGTCCCTACTTCTTCCCTGGTCATGACTGAGTCTTGCCTGAGAATATCCTTTATTTATTTTATTTATTTTTAATTTTTATATACCGAGGTTCTTATATGAAATACAAATCACTCCGGTTTACATAAAACAGTGAAACGCCCAAAAAAGGGGGGCTTTACATAGAACAATAGAACAAAGTACAAATTGAACATAGTATATTTTATTTATTTATTTAGCATTCGTTTATATACCGAGGTATAGCAGACATTGCCTTCACTCCGGTTTACATAATAACAAACCAGTTACATTTAAATCCATAACAGTATAACAGTAAAAAATTGAATCAGAACAATAACTTAGTAATGGTCAATAAATACATTAAATATTAGAAAATATGATTGTATAAAAAATCTTGTAGGGGGACGGTTGATACCATAACAAAAGCGAGAAGGTTTCTGTGAGTCAGGGCGGTCGTCGTAGGAGGGGGATTGCTCACGTAGAATGGAACGTACAGAGGATGAAATCAAAGATTTATGTTCTGTTGTCATTAGGTGAGCAACCATTGTAGGACTGTGAGAGTAGCCAGGCTTTAAGTTCTTTTTTAAAAGATTTAACGTTTACTTGCGAATTGAGGTGATGAGGTAATGAGTTCCATAATTTTGGGCCGATGATGGAGATGGCTCTATTTCTTGTGGAGGATAATTTGGCTTGTGTATAGTTACAAGAAACATTTGAACCCAGTATCACAGTACAGTTACAAAGAAAACAATTGAGCACAGTATCTTTAATAGGGGAACAAGGGACAGGTCAACATGAATGACTTCGGAATATATAGTATGCGAGTACAAAAACTTGAATAAATCACTCTGAGCTGAAATCTGTTATAGGCATTAGTCCCGGGAACTGCCTAAAAGAGATTTCAAATTATAAAAAGGGGAGGGGAAGTATATTGTGTAGAAAAAGGGCGGGGAGAGATCCTTTAGGAGAGGGGGCAAGGGACAGAAGATGAGAATAGTGATGTAACGTAGTACTATGACCTGATAGAGAAAATAAGATAAATTGAGTGGAAGACTGACTTTATACGCAGAACACCAGCTCTCTGCCATTGCAACACCAGATCGTCCCGTGATGTATACTGAATGAGTGCATTGCTAAATAGATGAGTTAGCGGTGTGAATTGCGCTGGGCCTATTAAGGCCATTTTCCAACAAAACCATACCTGCATGGTAGTTTCTAGAGCATAAGGCATGTAATTGATCCCTTTCCAGGTGGACCTAGGTTGCCAGGGGAGGGCAGACAAGGGTAGAGACCCAAGAAAAGATTGCTCAAATAGAGCCCATTGAGGTAAGGCAGTAGATTTATGCAGGATTACTAGGGCTCTAAGTTGCGCCGCTCCAAAGTACTTTTCTAAATCTGGTACACTCAGTCCCCCCTGCACCTTAGGTAAATAAAGGGTCGACCTACTAACCCTGGGTGGACGCTTCCTCCAGATGAACCCAAAAATGAGTTTCTGCCATTTTTTCAAAAGTGTAGAAGGGAGAAATATTGGAATGGTGGTGAAAAAATATAACAGCCTAGGCAAGACATTCATCTTAATGATGGCTATACGACCCAGCCAGGAAAACGTTCCCCTAGACCAGCCTCCCATATCCTTCTGAATGGACTGAATTAGTGGGGTGTAGTTAAGAGCGAGAAGCTGGCTAGCATGATTTCCAATACACACACCCAAATATTTCAAGGCAGTAGCCACCCATTTAAACTGAAAGTGCTTCGCTATGTCTACAGCCTCGGACTGCAGTAGATTAATATTAAGAATCTCTGATTTGTCATAATTCACCTGCAGTCTGGAGACTCCACTAAAAGAGATCAGCTCTGTCATGACACCCTGTAGGGAAGAGGATGGGTCCGTTAATGTTAGCATGATATCGTCTGCAAATAAGGAGATCTTAAAGTGATGTTGATCTCTTACCACTCCCTGCACCGCAGTGGCAGCTCGGATGCGAGTCGAGAATGGTTCTAAAAAGAGTGCGAACAAGAGAGGGGACAATGGACAACCTTGTCGCGTACCGCGCCCTATTGGGAAAGCATCTCCATAACTGCCATTGATTTTTACCCTGGCAGACGGATGGTCATATAATTTCATAATCCATTGTACAAAGTAAGACCCAAACCCCATCCTTTTGAGGGTAGCAAACAAAAAAGGCCAATGAACCAAATCAAACACCTTTTCTGCATCCAAAGACAAAAGGACTGAAGGAATACCACGTCCCTGCACAAATTCAATTAAATCCACAATCCTATGGACGTTATCAGCAGCTAGTCACCTGGGTACAAACCCCACTTGGTCAGGATGCACCAACTCAGGGAGCACCATATTCAGCCTAGCTGCCAGGATTCTAGCCAAGATTTTTAAATCCAGGTTGATTAACGATATTGGTTGGTAAGAGCCACACTGTTCTGGATTGCGGCCTGACTTTGCAATAACAGAAATTCCCGCAGTGTTTGCTTGGCTATCTAGCCGGCCCTCCATCCTTAAAGAGTTAAACATATCCATCAAAGGCCCCGTGAGGGTCTGCTGAAATTTTTTATAATAAGCGGCGGTAAACCCATCTAAGCCTGGCGCTTTCCCCATTTTCAGCTTTTTAATAGCGGCCTCTACTTCCAGTGTAGTAATGGGCTTATCTAATATGATGGACTGCTCATGAGAGAGCACTGGCAGGGTTACAGAATCCAAGTAAGCAGTTATATTAGATTCTGCCACCGTTCCCCCTGAAGAGTACAAGGTAGCATAAAAGTCTGAAAATGCCTTACGAATGTCCGTGGAAGCAGTGACAAGTTTCCTTTGCGAGTCGCATACCTTAGCTACCGAGGTATGTGCCCGAGCCGCCCTCAGTTTATTTGCCTAATATCTCCCTGCTTTATTGCCGCCTTCATAATATTGTTGCTTCAGAATGTTTAGAGAGTGGCTGATGGCAGTATCATCAATTGCCCTTAAGGAGTCCCTGACCCTGAGTATTTTATGATAATCTGTCGAAGACAGAGACAACTGGTGCTGCCGTGTCAGGGAATCCAGTTCACACAAGAGAGACCTGCGGGAGTGTTCCCTTTCCTTATTACAGTAGGCCGCCCTTGCAATAAGTATTCCTCTCACAACAGCCTTAGAGCACTCCCACACCATTGTAGAAGGCATGTCCTCAGTGTTATTATTCTCAAAATAGGATTTGATTTGTGTATCCAAGGTACTCACAAATGCCTTGTCAGTCAACAAGCTGTCATTGAGTCGCCATGAGCGAAACCCACTGTCAGGTTCCTGCATCTTTATTTCCAACCAAATGGGTGCATGGTTAGCCCAGTTTATACTGTCTATGCCAACTTTTCCAACTGCATTTTGTAGGATGGGGGTTAAGAAATAGATAATCTATGCGGGAGTAAGTGCAATGTGGCTTGGAGAAAAAGGTATAGGAGCGCGACCTGGGATGTCTTTGATGTCAAATATCTATTAAGCTCCAATGCTCCAAAAAGGCTAGCCACTCCTGCTGCATGCCATGTGCTGCTGTGCTACCATGAGAGGAATCTAACTTGGGGTCTTGAACCGCATTAAAGTCACCCCCTATAATTAGTTCGCCCAATGCATGTTGGTGTAATAATTTATCAATGGTGTTTAAAAAAACCCTTGATTTACATTTGGGAAGTATACATTGAGAAAAGTAAAGGCCCTGGAGCCGATCCTAACATGGAGGAGCATAAAGCGGTCATTATTATCTGCCAGTTTAAACAGAACCTCGTGCACCAAAGTATTCGCTATAAGTATTCCCACCCCGGCGTATCAGGATCCCTTTGTGCTGGCCACCCAGTGAGCACTCTGAAATTGGGTATTTGTAAGTAAGCGCTCGTGTCTCTTTCTCATGTGTGTCTCCTGCACAAAGGCCACCGAAGCCCTCTGAGATTGCAACTCTTTTTTAAGCAACAAACGTTTCCGGGGTGAATTCAATTCCTTTACATTGAGAGATATTATACGCGTATCCATTTTAAAAGTAAACTGTAATAGGACGGGTCCAGCGCTAAAGCCTCCCCCCTCTTGGAAATATAGGTGTCCCTCAACCTCACCAATGCTGCATCATACACCAAGTTGAACTCCAGCTGTAATCCCCTCCCCAACATTGCCCATACACAGATAAAAAAACCCCAAGCTGTCAGCGTGAAAAAATTAAAACCAATCCCTCTTATGTTACCGGGATTAGTTAACCTGGGTACGCCCTCACTCCCCCACAAGATCAGACATCCCCCTCCCCCCTCAGGCCACATCAGCTTATGGAAATATATAGATATACTACAATAGAATGAACTAAGTAACAGTATACTGACATTTGAACAACTGTCAGCAAACGTAACAGAAAACTCTCAACCGTCCAGGTATCTCGACTCAATGAAATGTAATGAAGAGAGATGTATTCTCCCTACAGTGGTTATAGTAACTCCAGGGTCTCTGGACCAAAACCAGGGCGATCCAATCACACTGTCCAGCAATTAGATCCTAAAACTTCAGCCCTTGTCACTGGCCGTGGATTGAGGAGCATCCGATTGATGCCGCAGGCGTTTACCTCCCTTCCCTGCCCTCTGCCACCTGGGATGCATATCCATTTTAGTTGTGGCAGCCGCCATCTTAGGGGCTTGGAAGGAGGCAGGCAGCTGGGCCTGCTGGAATACCTCCACAGCTTCTTCAGTCGTTTGGATTTTGTATGTAATGCCCTTCACCTGGAACTGCAGGCCAAAAGGAAATGTCCATCGGTAACGAATGGAGCATTCACGTAGATTAGCAGTGACTTCACGTAAAGTATATCCTTTGAAGAGGGTGAGTGGCGCCAAATCCTGGAAAATTGCCAGTTTGTTATTTTGCCAGTTGATCTCCTTCATTTTTCATGATTGCTCATGTACCCGCAGTTTTTGCATGTAATTATGGAAACAAATAATAATGTCTCTGGCTCCTGTGGACCGAGAGCGCAATGCGCCCTATCTAATTTAATATCCGCCGGTGTTACTGCCTCTTCTTCCTGAGCTGATTCAGCCTGATTTAATATAAAGGCGCACCCTTGCTGCGCCACTTCAGCCGCGTCAGAAAAGGATTCTGTGTCAGGGACACCTCTAATGTGAAGGTTGCTCCTCCTATTTCTATTCTCCAGATCCTCTAATTTATCGGAGAGAGCCGAGACATCTTTGTGGAGGATCACTTGTTCAGTATTCAGCTGATTAATAGAGTCTCCGTGTTGTTCTACCCGGAGGTCCAACTCATCTACCCTGTGGCCCAGCGCGCCAAATTCTTCTTTTAGCTCCGACATGGCCGCCATGAGGTCCGATTTTTGTTGACATAGTTCGGACCTCAACTCCATGAACCAGCCCCTTATTTCATCCCTAGTCGGAAAGTTAAGGTGAGTATTGTCCCCTACCAGGTTTTCTCTCGGGGACTCCGACGTGAGACCATCGTTGCTACCCGTTGCATCAGGCTGCGCGGTGGCCATGTTAGCGTCTGGGTCTGCCATCGCCTTGCCATACGAGAACTGTTTCAAATCAGTCGTCTTGCGCTTAGAAGCCATGAATGGAGCGAGATCAGGCTTACTTCAAGAACTATATCCGGACCTGAGGAGGCTGAGGTTGTTTAATGCCCAATTTACATGGTTGTTAGGCCTGAGGAGGACGGAGCTCCGCTCTCAGATGTCTGCTCTCATTGGCTCCCTAGAGTGCCCCCTGATCTTAGCCTTTTTGCAGGCAGGTTTGACTAAAGGGCTGACCTACAATTTGTTTTGAGTACAAGTGGCAGCTTTGAGGTGTCTTTAAGGGAAACTTCAGGGGAGGCCGCTGGCATCACATCTGGATGTGATTCATTTTCTAATAGGGGTGAAACATTTACGCCCTTTGGTTCATTGGATGTGCCCGCCTTGGAACTTTAATTTAGTGCTAAGGGTTCTTTGTGGTCCTCCCTTTGAGACCTTGAGGCAAATCTCTGTGAAGGATCTGATTCTGAAGATGGTGTTCTTGGTGGCGATCTGTTCGGCTAGATGAGTCTCGGAGCTGCAGGCACTGTTGTGCAGGGATCCTTTTCTGTGTATTTTGGACAATGGAGTCTCATTATATATGGTGCCTTCCTTTTTGCTGAAGGTGGTTTCCTCCTTTCATCTTAACCAGATGGTGGAACTTCATGCCTTTCATCATTTGATGGCAGAGGTGCCGCATGTGAGGGAGCTATATTTGTTGGATGTTAGTCAGACTCTGTTGGGTTAGCTTAAAGTCACTAATCATTTTTGGTGATCGGATCATCTTTGTCTTGTTTGGTGGGGCTAAGAAAGGTTTGAAGGCCTCTAAGACTTTGGTGTTGCAGCGTCAGGGGTGACACCGGGGAGCCCGGTTCACTCACCCTGCTGGAGCAGGGCCCCAGGACCGAGGACAGCGACAGGTTTGGAGAAAAAAAAAAAAGTTTTCTTTTCAGTTTGCGTCCCGCCGGCTCTCCTTTACGTTCGGCTCTGTCTCGGGGTACCTCGGGGTGGGGTCGCCGTTTGCCGGGGGGGGGTAAATTTTAATTGTATTTTGATTTCTTCTCGCGCCGCGATCGCGCGAATGCCTTGGGGATCGATTTGTCGGGCCTGCGGCTCGACGCGCGCGCGCCTTTCTCGGGAGGACCCGTGTTCCTCTTGTGTCCCGGGAGGTGTAGGTCCCTCTGGGGCGCCGCGGAGCAACCGTTCGCGGCCCGTTCGTTCGCCACCGCGCGGCAGCGCAGCAGCAGTCAAGCCTCCTGAGCTTTCCCGCCCAGAGCGGGAGTGTCGGCCATTTTAGGCTCCGCCCGCGAACTCGCGCGGGAGCCGGCAAGGGATGTCGGCCCTCTTCCCGCGTTTTTTTCCCCACGGCGGGGGCCAGCAGGGAGGGGATGTCTCGGGGGGAACGGGTCCCCTGAGGCTACTAGTGCGATGAGTTCGTCGGGCTCCGGGCAGTTTTCTGAGGTTTTTTGCGCTGCTGTTGCGCAAACTTCTCCACTATAAAAGCCGCAAGTGCAGTCGTCCAGAAGCGTCCAGGGGAGCGTCTCGGTCCGGTCTTCCGCAGAAGGGGTCCAAGGGCCCCACGGATTTGCCCCACGCTCCACTCAAAGGGAAGCGGCCTCTCAGGGGGGTCCCGCAGGACTCTGACAGCGACTCCATTTCAGAGGAGGATGAGGATTACTCGGAAGAGTCTTTGTCGGGGTCCCAAGGGCCGACAGGCGATGTTCCCACTCAGCCCTCCGCGGGCAAGGGGCGCAGGCCGTAGAAGGGGACGACCCTAAGGTGGTCCGTCGTTTCGCAGGGAAAAACTGTCCCCACTTATTCCGGCCATTCTCCAAGAGCTGGGGATAGCTGCGCCGCCGGTGGTACCAGACAGGAAGCCCACTTGGACCCGGTACTGTGGGGTGTCACGGGCCCAGCAGTGGCTTTTCCTTTTCATTTTCGTCTACGGATATCCTGTTTCGGGAATGGGATACACCGGAGTTCGGCCTCAAGATCAGTAAGGCTAGGGATAGGCTCTATCCGCTCCCTGAAGATGTTCCCGAAGGTGGATGCGGCAGTCCCCGCGGTGACGAAGAGGTCGACGATCCCAGTCACGGGGGGCTACTGCTCTCCGAGGCATACAGGACAGGAAGCTGGAGGTGCAGCTCAAAGTGATTTGAGGTCTCAGCTTTGGGGGTCCAGCCCGCCATCTGTACCAACTTCGTTATGTGGGCCAGTCTGCGGATTCCAGTTTTTCCAGCTGGGGAGCGGTTTGCCTAGGCAAGTCCGCACAAGGCCGGTGGTCAGTGACGCAAGCGCAATGGTCCATCAACCGGCTAGAGACCAGAGCGGCTCGCCTGGCGCTCCCGTCCTGTCTGCCGTTGGTTCGGGGACAGGCGGTCCGAGTGTTGTCGGACAATGCAACCACCGTGGCCTACATCAATCGCCAAGGAGGGACAAGAAGCCCACTGGTGGTGGAGGTGGCTCAGTTCTTGATGAGTTGGGCCGAGCAACATTTCAGCAACGTCGCAGCATCTCACATCGCCGGAGTCGACAGCATCCAGGCGGATTTTCTCAGTCGTCATCACCTGGCTCCCGGAGAGTGGGAGCTGGCAGACGACGCCTTTCTTCTCATCTGCGAGAAGTGGGGGATGCCCCATATGAATCTGATGGCCGCTTACCACAACGCGGAGGCCCCACTATTTTACAGCCGACGTCAAGTGAGAAGAGCCGAGGGTGTCGATGCGTTAGTTCTTCCCGGGCCGACGGTTCTGTTGCTGTAGGTGTTTTCCCCGGGGCCGATGATAGGCAAACTTCTTCGGCGCATAGAGTTGCACCCGTCCAACATGGTCATGGTAGCACCGGAGTGGTCGCGGCGTCCGTGGTTCGCGGACCCCATGCAGTTGTCGGTGGAAGCCCCCTTCCGTCTCCAGGGGTTTGCGGGGCTCCTCCATCAGGGCCCCGTCTGTTGGGAGGATACGGATCACTTTTGTCTCGCGGCATGGTTTGTGAGCGGAATCGGTTGAAGAGTAAGGGTTACTCAGCTGCGGTGGTAGCCACGCTGTTGAGGTCCAGGAGGTGTTCCACGTCGTTGGCGTATGTCCAAGTCTGGGTGTTTTTGAGGATTGGTGCGTAGAGTGTGGGGTGGATCCTACCTCCGCCTCCGTTTCCGATATCCTAGCGTTCCTCCGGGCCGGCCTTGCCAAGGGTTTAGTGTGCAGTTCTCTGCGAGTCCAGGTGGCGGCGCTTGGTTGTTTGCGGGGGAAAAGGTTCGCGGAACCTCCCAGCTCCTCCGTCCTCCCTTACGTCATCCTTGTCCGTCCTGGAACCTCTTTGGGTTCTCTCTACTCTGTGCTCGGCGCCGTTTGCACCTATGAGGCGGTCGACTCTTAAGGATCTCACGTTGAAGACTGTCGCGATCCTCTCGGCGCGGCGAGTTTCGGAGTTGCAGGCATTTTCCTGTCGGGAGCCGTTTTGTTTTTGTGTATTTCCGATTCTGGGGTCTTCTTGCGAAGGGTCCCTTCCTTCTTGCCAAAGTCGTGGCGGCGTTTCATCTGAATCAGTCTATTGCGCTTCCCGCTTTTGCGGTACGGGAGTCCTCAGACCCGAAACTGAAAGTTTGCGGAAGCTGGATGTATGGCGGTCTCTCCTGCGCTATCTGGAGGTCCCCAATTCTTTCCGGGTGACGGATCACCCTTTTTTTTTTGGTTCTGTTTTCGGGTTCAACGAAAGGTATCGCGGCTTCCCGGACGTCGCTCGTCCATTGGCTCCAGGAGGCCATTGGCTCAGCATATCTATTTGGGGGAAAACCGGTTCCAGTGGTTCTCAGGGCTCACTCGACGCGTCCCCACGCCGCGTCTTAGGTGAACTCTTCTCAGGTGTCACCTCAAGAGATTTGCAGGGCGGCCACCTGGAAGTCGTTACTCACTTTCATTAGGCACTGCCAATTGCATATGCAGGCTACTGATTCTGGGGGGTTTGAAGAGAGGGTACTCCGAGCGGGACTCTCTGCTTCCCACCCTCGATGAGTTGGCTCTGGTACATCCCAGGTGTCCTGGACTGATCCTGGTACGTACAGGGAAAGGAAAATTAGTTTCTTACCTGATAATTTTCGTTCCTGTAGTACCAAGGATCAGTCCAGGATCCCGCCCGCAGTGCTACGTTAAAGTAACGGGGAGTCCGCTCATCGTTGTTTTCAGTAAGCTGACCCCTTGGTTATTCGCTCTCCCGGTTGCGGAGTCTGGTTCCTATGGGGGTGTCGGAATTATTTCCGTTTAAATAGCAAGTTTGTATGGTTCGCTATGGTTGCCTTATGGAATTTTCTACTTTGACATTACGTATGACTGAGGGGCTGTGACTGACACAGGGGCATATATGGCTCCGCCCACAAGTTTTGCTCTGTCTCCATCTACTGGTGCGGAGTCACAACCCAGGTGTCCTGGACTGATCCTTGGTACTACAGGAACGAAAATTATCAGGTAAGAAACGAATTTTCCTTTCTGCACCTCCCTGGATCTGACAGAGGCATATCCTCACATCCCAATATGAAAAGAGCATCTGCATTTTTGTGTTTTGGAATGCTTGGGCATTTTTACCAATTTCAGGCATTCCATTTGTTTTAGCCAAAGCACCAATTGCTTTTTCAAAAGTGATGGTGGTAGTGGCAGCAATGCTACACAAGGGCATTCTGGTTTACCTGTATCTAGATAATTGGTTGATTTGAACAAAATCTAGCCAAGAGAGCTAGACAGCATCTCAATGCGTAGTCCAGGCATTGCAAGAACTGGGCTGGATATTCAATCTGGACAAAAGCAGTCTGAAACTTTCTCAGAATCAGGTGAATCTAGGAGCCCAATTTGATATGACTCAGGTAAGGTGTTTTTTCCAGAGTTACATATTCAAAAGCTGTGGGGTCAGATCAGAGAGTTTTGGGTGGCCAGCAATCTATCCATGTGGTATTAATAGCAGACGGGGTACATGGCAGCGACCCTGGAATTGCTTTTATGGGTCAGGACACACATGCGACCTCTTCAAAGGAATCCTCCCCTGGTGGAATCCCTAGTCCCATAATAATTCAGTTAGATTGTCTCTGCTGGAGCCAGTGAGCCAGAAATAAGGCTGGTGGCTGAAGTGGGAGCATATGGTCCGGGGAATTGAGTTGGCAACTCCAGTTTGGATACTGGTGAGCACAGATGCGAGTATCAAGAGTTGGGGAGCTCAATGTCGAGCTAGTGGCTCAGAGGCAGTGATTCTCTGAGGAGGCGAGCTGATCCATAAATCATCTGGAGGCCTGTGCAATTCACTTGGCACTTCTTCAGTTTGCAGACTGCTTAATCGGGCGAGCAGTACAAGTGATGTCAGACAATGCCACCACTGTAGCATACATAAATCATCTGGGAGAAACCTAAAGTCAACAAGTTTCTTTGGAAATGGACGTTCTGCTGTGGGTGGAACAGCATCTATCAGTGTCTCTAAGTAGGCACGGACAACGTGCAAGTGAAATATCTCAGTCATCATGAGCTGCACCCGGGGGAGTGGGAGCTGACAAATGGAGTTTTTCAGCTAATTATTTCCCAATGGGGTCAACTGGGGCTGTTTTAGATTTAATTTTTAATGGAACACAGTGTTATGTTTTGTAGGGTTTGGGTGAACCCTTGGACACTGGCAGCTGACCATGCCCAGGGGGGAAGTCCCGTGAGGGGCCACAGGTGAGACTCAGCTCCGGACACACAAACACAGATTATATCTTTTATTAGACAGTTTATGAAGCCACCAGAGGTGGCGGTAGTGAGTAGAGGATGGAGCCTGGCTGGGCTAGTATTCCTCAGGGTGCTGGAACAGCAGCTTCTCCGGTAGCAGTGTTGTAGGAAGAAGAACTGAGAAAATGAGTACACTGAGATATTCACAGAGTCCCCAGTATGGAGAAGCCCCGAGATAGGGAGAGCTGTCCCTCGAGGAGCGAGTACCAGATCCCTGGGCACAAAGACTTGTTGGCAAGTACTCACGCAGCAGTTCTCCGTGGAAGATGGCACTGGTGCTGGAACGGAGGTAGGCCCTTGATGAGCGAGTACCTGGTTCCAGGGAAACAGTAGATGGTAGTGGTACTCACAGATGGTGTCTGTAGCGAATTCTTCCAAGTAGAAGAGGAAATGGACACAGGCAGCGAGTCAGGTGTTACGACTGTCACTGCCCGACTTCTCCACTCCGCCCTCCTTACCTCTTTGGCGACTCCTCCCACGGTTGATGGACGTCCGGCTGCCGCGGCGTCTTCCTGCCATCCTCTCCGGCAAACCCGGTCCGGCTTGGGTGCTGCATCCCGCCATGTTGTTCAGCTACCATAGGGCGTGCGCGCCGTGCGGCCCTGCTTCTTATTCCTTCTTTGGCGCGAACCTCAGGGGCGTCCCCCTGTGATGACGTCATGCATCCTGGATACAAAAGCCTACTCTGTTTTCTAGCTAATCGAGTTAGCAAAGGTGAAGGGACTCCTTACAGATGGGATTCGCTCTCTGTACCTAGCTACCCTGCCTCTCCTTAATTGGACTTACTCTATCGGGGTACCCGCTCCTCGGTGGCCTCTCTCTTTTCTTTCAGGTCGCTGTCTGGAACCAGTACTCGCTCCTCGAGGGTCCATGTTCCTGGACTCGCTGCCTGAGCTCACTTCTGCTTGGAAGAAACCGCTGCCTACACCATCAGTGAGTTACCATCTTTATTCTCTCAGAGCTGTTCCCTGGAACCAGGTACTCGCTCCTCGAGGGCCTGCCTCTATTCCAGCTTCTGTGTTAGCTTCCAGGAGAAACCGCTGTGTGAGTAATCAACCAACGAGGCTCTATATCAGAACCCTGTGTATGCTCCCCTGTACTCACTATCTCAGTTTCTCTCCACTACAGCACAGCTATTGAGGGATCGCTGTTCCAGTGTCCTGAGGGACTACAAGCCCAGCCGGGCTTCATCTCTACTCACTACTGTCACCTCTGGTGGCTTCTCAGCTCTGTTTAATAAAAGATAATTCTGTGTTGTGAGTCCTAAAGCTGAGCCTGACCTGTGACCCCTCACGGGACTTCCCCCCGTGGGCGTGGTCATCTGCCACAGTGTACAAGGGTCCACCCAAAACCTTACAAACAATAACATCAGGGAACATGGGCCCTCGAGTCTAAGGTGCTTTGGAATGGTGAGCGTCATAACATCTTTTAACTCGATCACGCGCTTTGAGTAGCATTTCTTTCGTCTGAGTCCATAATTGACGGTGTTAGAAATTTGTTATGCTTAGCTCCTGAAGAGGGCAGAGTTAGCAGTCTGTTATGGATCTGCTGCTGGATACTCCTGTAAAGGGCGGAGTTTAGCAATTTGTTATGAGTCACCATGAGGAGTTAGCGATCTGTTAGAAACTGGCTCCCGTGGAAGGAGGAATTTAGCAAACTGATAGGCTCCATAGGCGGAACTAGCAATCTTGTATGATATAGACTGCTGAGTTGGAAATCAGTACCAGCGGAGTGCTAGAGAAGGTACTCAGCTGGAAAGGAATGTAAACAGGTGAATCCTTGGGCAGATGGAAGATGACAGCGCCCCCAGGAGGATATCCTGAGAGGGACCACCGGCTAGGCTTGGGTATGGAGACAGACACAGATAGTTCTTTTATTATACAGGTTAGTAGAACCACCAGAGGTGGCAGTAGTGAGCTGATATGCCCGGCAGGGCTGAAGTCCCTCAGATACTAGAACTGCTATCCCAGGGTTGCTGAGCTGTAGAGAACATAAGAAAATGCCATACTGGGTCAGACCAAGGGTCCATCAAGCCCAGCATCCTGTTTCCAACAGTGGCCAATCCAGGCCATAAGAACCTGACAAGTACCCCAAAACTAAGTCTATTCCATGTTACCATTGCTAATGGCAGTGGCTATTCTCTAAGTGAACTTAATAGCAGGTAATGGACTTCTCCTCCAAGAACTTATCCAATCCTTTTTTAAACACAGCTATACTAACTGCACTAACCACATCCTCTGGCAACAAATTCCAGAGTTTAATTGTGCATTGAGTGAAAAAGAACTTTCTCCGATTAGTTTTAAATGTGCCCCATGCTAACTTCATGGAGTGCCCCCTAGTCTTTCTACTATCTGAAAGAGTAAATAACCGATTCACATCTACCCGTTCTAGACCTCTCATGATTTTAAACACCTCTATCATATCCCCCCTCAGTCGTCTCTTCTCCAAGCTGAAAAGTCCTAACCTCTTTAGTCTTTCCTCATAGGGGAGTTGTTCCATTCCCCTTATCATTTTGGAAGCCCTTCTCTGTACCTTCTCCATCGCAATTATATCTTTTTTGAGATGCGGCGACCAGAATTGTACACAGTATTCAAGGTGCGGTCTCACCATGGAGCAATACAGAGGCATTATGACATTTTCCGTTTTATTCACCATTCCCTTTCTAATAATTCCCAACATTCTGTTTGCTTTTTTGACTGCCGCAGCACACTGTACCGACGATTTCAATGTGTTATCCACTATGACACCTAGATCTCTTTCTTGGGTTGTAGCACCTAATATGGAACCCAACATTGTGTAATTATAGCATGGGTTATTTTTCCCTATATGCATCACCTTGCACTTATCCACATTAAATTTCATCTGCCATTTGGATGCCCAATTTTCCAGTCTCACAAGGTCTTCCTGCAATTTATCACAATCTGCTTGTGATTTAACTACTCTGAACAATTTTGTGTCATCTGCAAATTTGATTATCTCACTCGTCGTATTTCTTTCCAGATCATTTATAAATATATTGAAAAGTAAGGGTCCCAATACAGATCCCTGAGGCACTCCACTGTCCACTCCCTTCCACTGAGAAAATTGCCCATTTAATCCTATTCTCTGTTTCCTGTCTTTTAGCCAGTTTGCAATCCACGAAAGGACATCACCACCTATCCCATGACTTTTTACTTTTCCTAGAAGCCTCTCATGAGGAACTTTGTCAAATGCCTTCTGAAAATCCAAGTATACTATATCTACCGGTTCACCTTTATCCACATGTTTATTAACTCCTTCAAAAACGTGAAGCAGATTTGTGAGGCAAGACTTGCCCTGGGTAAAGCCATGCTGACTTTGTTCCATTAAACCATGTCTTTCTATATGTTCTGTGATTTTGATGTTTAGAACACTTTCCACTATTTTTCCTGGCACTGAAGTCAGGCTAACCGGTCTGTAGTTTCCCGGATCACCCCTGGAGCCCTTTTTAAATATTGGGGTTACATTTGCTATTCTCCAGTCTTCAGGAACAATGGATGATTTTAATGATAAGTTACAAATTTTTACTAATAGGTCTGAAATTTCATTTTTTAGTTCCTTCAGAACTCTGGGGTAAATACCATCCAGTCCAGGTGATTTACTACTCTTCAGTTTGTCAATAAGGCCTACCACATCTTCTAGGTTCACCGTGATTTGATTCAGTCCATCTGAATCATTGCCCATGAAAACCTTCTCCATTACGGGTACCTCCCCAACATCCTCTTCAGTAAACACCGAAGCAAAGAAATCATTTAATCTTTCCACGATGGCCTTATCTTCTTTAAGTGCCCCTTTAACCCCTCGATCATCTAACGGTCCAACTGACTCCCTCACAGGCTTTCTGCTTCGGATATATTTTAAAAAGTTTTTACTGTGAGTTTTTGCCTCTACAGCCAACTTCTTTTCAAATTCTCTCTTAGCCTGTCTTATCAATGTCTTACATTTAACTTGCCAATGTTTATGCTTTATCCTATTTTCTTCTTTGGATCCTTCTTCCAATTTTTGAATGAAGATCTTTTGGCTAAAATAGCTTCTTTCACCTCCCCTTTTAACCATGCCGGTAATCGTTTTGCCTTCTTTCCACCTTTCTTAATGTGTGGAATACATCTGGACTGTGCTTCTAGAATGGTATTTTTTAACAATGACCATGCCTCTTGGACATTTTTTACTTTTGTAGCTGCTCCTTTCAGTTTTTTTCTAACAATTTTTCTCATTTTATCAGTTTCCCTTTTGAAAGTTTAGCACGAGAGCCTTGGATTTGCACGCTGTTCCTTTTCCAGTCATTAAATCAAATTTGATCATATTATGATCACTATTGCCAAGCGGCCCCACCACCGTTACCTCTCTCACCAAGTCCTGTGCTCCACTGAGAATTAGATCTAAAAATGCTCCCTCTCTCGTCGGTTCCTGAACCAATTGCTCCATAAAGCTATCATTTATTCCATCCAGGAACGTTATCTCTCTAGCGTGACCCGATGATACATTTACCCAGTTTATATTGGGGTAATTGAAGTCTCCCATTATTACTGCACTACCAATTTGGTTAGCTTCCCTAATTTCTCTTAGCATTTCACTGTCCGTCTCAGCATCTTGACCAGGTGGACGGTAGTATACACCTATCACTATAGTCTTCCCCGACACACAAGGGATTTCTACCAATAAAGATTCAATTTTGTATTTAGTCTCGTGCAGGATGTTTATCCTGTTGGACTCTATGCCATCCCGGACATAAAGTGCCACACCTCCTCCCGAGTGCTCCTCTCTGTCATTGCGATATAATTTGTACCCCGGTATAGCACTGTCCCATTGGTTATCCTCTTTCCACCATGTCTCTGAGATGCCAGTTAAGTCTATGTCATCATTTACTGCTATACATTCTATAGATAGTGAGTAGACAGGGTTTGCTGTATTCATAGCCAATAGTAGAAGACAATCTCACATAGGTTCTTAAAGATGCTCAGTAGCTGGAATGAGTTAGGTCCTCGAGGAGCGAGTATGTGGTTCCAGGGAAAGCTCTGAGAGAGCGCTGGTAACTCACGAATGTCTGTATCTGCGACAGCTTCCAGGCAGTAGAGAATCTTCAGAGTATTCAGGAACATGGGCCCTCGAGGAGCGAGTACCGGTTCCTATCTGCAATCTGAAATAGAGAAAAGAGAACGAGGCCCCCTAGGAGCGGATACCCCTGGTAAGTCCGAGGAGGCAGAGTAGTTTAGAGAGAAGCGAGTACGAAGTATCCCCGCTATCACTTCTTGCTAACTCAACCTGTCAGCAAAAGTTTGAGACCTTTTATGTTGGAAGCGGATGATGTCAATACAGGGGGTCGCCCCTGAGGTTCGCGCCATTGCTGGTACATACTTTGGAGCGCATGCCCTACGTCATCAGGAACATGGCGGATCCGCAGTGTCGAGCCGGTCCGGGGACGCCGGAGAGAAGCGGCATGGAGACGCCAAGGCAGCAAGCTGTCCATCAGACCCGGAGGGAGTTGCCACAGAGGTAGAGAGGGCGGAGTGAGGGCGTAGAGGAGCCACGGACGCAACAGACGGATATCATCAGAAGTGGATTGAGCTGCTGGGGACGTCACTGAGAGCTTCAGTGGAAGTGGCGGTGGTGGTAAACGTCCATATACCACTTCAAAAGGTGTTGATCCAGTGGATGTTGCTGGATGAGAATTAATGGCGAATTCAGCCCATGGTAACAGTTCGGCCCAGTTATTCTGACGGCAACTCACATAGGCCGGAATGAACTGTTTCAGGGTCCTATTCATCTGTTCTGTTTGGCCATTTGATTGCGGATGATAGGCTGATGTATAGTCTAGAGAGATGTCGAAGAGTCTGCATAAGGCCTTCCAGAATTTTGCCGTGAATTGTGATCCTCGGTCCGATACTATGTGCTTCGGTAGGCCGTGAAGGAGAAAGATGTGGGTTATGAAGAGCTTTGCAAGCTCCAAGGCTGAAGGTAAGCCAGGCAGCACCACAAAGTGGGCCATCTTGCTGAAACAGTCGACTGTGACCCAGATGGTATTCATACCTCCAGAGGGGGTAAGATCAACTACAAAGTCAGTAGCGATATGCGTCCAGGGCTGCTCCAGTGCTGGAAGCGGTTGAAGCAATCCCCATGGTTGGCCAGAAATAGGTTTGTGCTTGGCACAGTTGGCACAAGATGCCACGTAGGAGAATGTATCTTCCTTGACAGTTGGCCACTAATAATACTTCTGGAGCATCAGCAGGGTACGGCGTTGACCAGGATGGCCAGCCAGCTTGGAATCGTGAGCCCAATAGAGCACTTTCTTCCTGAGATGTTTAGGCACGATGGTTTTACCAGTGGGTATAGAATGGGTAGCACCCAAGATGACTTTCTTCAGGTTGATTATGTGCTGAGGTTCTTCGGGAACATCCTCCAAGAGAAAGGAGCATGACAGGGCATCAGCTCTGGTATTCTTGTCTCCGGGGCGATATTTGAACACAAAGTCAAAACGGTTAAAAAATAAGGACCATCTGGCTTATCTATGGTTAAGACGTTGCGCATGGCGGAGATACTCTAGATTCTTATGATCCGTAAACACAGTAATTTGATGTTAAGGGCCTTCGAGCCAAGCCCGCCATTCCTCGAATGCCAATTTAATAGCAAGGAGCTCTTTATCTCTGATCCCTTAGTTCTTCTCTGCCGGAGAGAAACATCGCGAGAAGAAAGAGCAGGAACGTAATGCTTTGGAGTCTCCAGTTTGGCTCAATATAGCCCCTACACCAACGTCAGAGGCGTCGACCTCTACGATGAATGGCTTGTTGAGGTCTGGATGATGCAGGCAGAGTTCGGTGGAAAAGGCAATCCTTAAATTGTCGAACGTGGAAATGGCCTCTGCAGACTATTTAGAAGGGTTGACCCCCTTCCGGGTCATGGCAGTTAAGGGCACAGTTAAAGAAGAGTAATTCTTTATAAAGCTTCTATACTAATTAGTGAACCCCAAAAATCGTCTCAGGGCCTTCAGGCTGGTAGGTTGGGACCAATTTTTAATACTCTCGAGTTTTTGGGGATCCATCTGGAAGCCATCTTTAGACACAATATAGCCAAGAAAAGGCACGGAGTCTTTATGGAATTTGCACTTGGATAGCTTGGCGTAGAGCCGATGTTCTCGTAGTCTTCGTAGTACTTGTTTGACATCCTCTAGATGGGTAGACAAGTCCTGCGAAAATATCAGGATATCAACTAGATATACCATGACACTCTTGTACAACAGGTCCCGCAAGATGTCGTTCATCATGTTCTGGAACACGGCGGGTGCGTTGCACTGGCCGAAAGGCATTACTAAGTATTTGAAATGACCATCTCGAGTGTTGAAGGCTGTTTTCCATTCATCGCTACTGTGAATGCGAATTAAGTTGTAGGGCCCCTTCAGATCAAGTTTCGAAAATACTTTGGCACCTTGAAGCCGGTCGAACAGCTCTGAGTTTAAAGGCAGGGGATATCAGTCTTTGATCGTGATCTCATTCAGACCTCGATAGTCAAGACAAGGATGCAAGGGTACCGTCCTTCTTCCCCACGAAGAAGAAACCTGCGCCAGCTGGAGACTTTGATGATCTAATGAATCCCTTCTGTAAGTTCTCCTCAATGTATTCAGACATAGCCTTGTTCTCTAAGGCAGAGAGAGGATAGACATGTCCTTTAGGAAGTTCAGTGTTAGGTTTCAGCCTTATGGCACAGTCATACAATCTGTGTGGAAGAAGGATGTCAGCAACTTCTTTGGAGAATACATCACTGACTGATACGTATTGAGGCGGCAGTCCTGGCATCACTGGAGTCGTAGGCATGCAGAGGACAGGAAACACCTCCTTAAGGCACTTGCCATGACAACGTGGGCCCCAGCGGGAGAGTTCCAAGGTGGCCCAGTCGAATTGAGGCTGGTGCGACTGCAACCAGGGTAACCCTAGAACGATAGGGTGCATAGCCTTCTCCAGCACAAAGAAGGAAATTGATTCTCTATGGAGGGCTCTTGTTGGATTCGTGGACCCTTGGGCCGATCGGAGCCTTAGGAAGAGCTGCTGTAGGTGGTAGAAGCAGCGACCCCGACCGGGAGGCGGCAGGGACAGACTGATGGCCGGTCGTAGACGGGACTCTGGAGGCCCTATGCGACCAAGGGCTCCGGCGAGGATGGAGGTGATGGTGGCGCTGGCTCGGTGAGGAGGAAACCTTCGCCCTGGAAGCCGATCCTCCCCCGAGAGGAGCTCGTAGGAGTTCAGCCGCTGGGACTTAGGAGATTCACCCTGGAAGCCGGAGTCCCCCCAGGAGGAGCCCGTAGGAACCCGGCCGCTGGGACTTAGGAGGGCCCGCAGGGGCCTGGTCAGCTGTAATCCAAGGTCGAGAGCCGAAGGGTCATTGCTCGCCGAACCAGAGTCAGGAACCAATGGATCGCCGTCAGCCAGTCCGAGGTCAGAAGCCAGAGGGTCAACGTAAGCCGGTCCGAGGTCAGAAGCCAGAAGGTCAACGTAAGCCGGTCCGAGGTCAGAAGCCAGAAGATACCAATGCCAGTCCGGGGTCCGAAACCAAGGAGAGACGTCAGCCGATCCGAGTCAGGAGCCAAGGAAGAACACCAAGCAGAACGCAGCAACTGAAGACAGGAACAACCCTGGGAACCTCGTTGCAAGGCGACGTTTGGGATCTGGCTGCAGGGCTAAATACCCTGGGGGCGTCTGACGTCATCCAGGGGCGTCCCCAAGGTATCCCGCGCTGGCCCCTTTAAAAAACAGAGAAAGACACGCGCGCGCGTCTAGGGGGCGGGGCTTAGCGCCGCGAGGCGCCGGCTGCACCGACGAGGCAGGGAAGCGGCAGTAGAAGCAGTTGCAGGCCCGGGCGAGCTGGAGAAACGCCGGGCCTGCAGTCTCTGGTGTCCCCGGAGCCCTGGGGAGCGCGGAGCCCGTGCCAGCCCGCGAGCCGGTGAGTGACGATTCCGGGGGCGGCCCGGAATCGCAACAGCTCTGGTGTGAAGGGTTACTGGTTCGGTACGCCAGGTTATGTCACCCGGCAAAGGCTCTCCATGGATGGAGGATAAGAGCAGTGGAACTTCCAGGTGACGAGGGGAATCCTCAAGTGTTCCACTAGGCGTCGAAGTATAAAGTTACCTCCTGCCCCTGAATCCACCAGGGCAAGAGTTCGAACTTCGGATGGTCCGCAGATCAGGGAGACTGGGAGAGAGCACGGAGGCGAGGTCGTGGAAAGGCCTAAGAACAGTCCTCCTGCAGGACTTAGGCCTGTCCGTTTCCCGGACAAATTGGGCATGTTGGGCCATCATGACCAGTCTGTCCACAGTACATACACTGGCCATGACTCTTCCTAGTCTTCTCTCTTTTGAAGTCAGGTGACTGCGACCAAGTTACATCGGTTCTTCTCCACTGGTGACTGGCATTGCTGGGACTGTCTGAACTGGTCTAGTGGTATGCTTGAGCTCTCTCACCTTATCACGGAGCCTGTAGTGAATTCTAGTAGCCAAAGCCACTAGTTCATCCAGCAAGTCAGGTGTCTCATGAACGATCAGCTCGTCTTTCAAGCGAGTATCCAGACCTCTGAAGAAGAGGGTTTTCAGGCAGTTGGAATCCCAGCATAGTTCCGCAGCAAAAGTCTTGAACTCTATTGCAAAATCAGCCAGTGGTTGTTTGCCTTGCTTCAGGTCCACCAGGGTAGAACCAGCAACAGTCACTCGAGCAGGATCGTCAAAGACGGACTTAAACAAATCCAGAAATCCATCAATATCCTGCAAAATAGGATCCTTACATTCCCACAGCGTTGAGGCACAAGACAAGGCCCTTCCATCAAGATAAGATAGAATGTATGTAGTCTTGGCGTAGGCCATGGGGAAATGAGAAGGCTGTAATGCGAAATGCATGCAGCACTGATTTAGAAAACCTCTAGTCTTTTGAATTTCTCCAGAGAAACAAACTAGAGCAGCCAGAGGTACAGTTGTCTTTAAAGTTACTTCAGGATACTGACCTTCATTACTGGAAGTAGTGCCTTGATGTTTCTGTGCATGTAGCTGATAGTACGCAGAAGTGAGTTTCTCCAATGCGTCCTGTTGTTCAGCAATGCGCAGGGCCAGGCCCGGAATGGCCTGCAGAGCATTGAGCTGTGCCGGATCCATGGAGTTAGCAATCTGTTGTGTTTTATAGGGTTTGGGTGGACCCTTGGACACTGTGGCAGCTGACCACGCCCATGGGGGGAAGTCCCGTGAGACACACAAACACAGATTATATCTTTTATTAGACAGTTTATGAAACCACCAGAGGTGGCGGTAGTGAGTAGAAGATGGAGCCTGGCTGGGCTATATTCCTCAGGGCGCTGGAACAGCAGCTTCTCCGGTAGCAGTGCTGTAGGAAGAAGAACTGAGAAAATGAGTACACTGAGATATTCACAGTCCCCAGTATGGAGAAGCCCCGAGATAGGGAGAGCTGGCCCTCGAGGAGCGAGTACCAGATCCCCGGGCACAGAGACTCATTGGCAAGTACTCACGCAGCAGTTCTCCGTGGAAGATGGCACTGGTGCTGGAACAGAGGCAGGACCTCGAGGAGCGAGTACCTGGTTCCAGAGAAACAAGTAGATGGTAGTGGTACTCACAGATGGTGTCTGTAGCGAATTCTTCCAAGTAGAAGAGGAGATGGACACAGGCAGCGAGTCAGGGAACATGGGCCCTCGAGGAGCGAGTACCGGTTCCTGATTGCGACCTGAAAGAAGCAGAGAGGCCCCTGAGGAGTGGGTATCTCGTTAACAGCAAAGAGTCCAAATTGAAGTTGGAGGCAGAGGAGCTGGGTACTGAGAATGAATCCCATCCGTAGGAATTACCCTTGCTAACTCCAAGGCTAGCAATAAACAACAGGCTTAAATATCCGGGCAGCGTGACGTCATCACAGGGGGATGCCCCAGAGGTTCGCGCCATAGAGGAAATAAGAATGAGGGTCGTGCGGCACGCGCGCCCTAAGGTATCTGAGGAGCATGGCGCAAGGCAGCGCCCAAGCTGGTCCGGGGACGCCGGAGAGGATGGCGGGCAGACGCCGCGGCAGCCAGACATCCACAGGGAGCAGGAGGAGTCTCAGAAAAAGAAAGGTAGGCAGAGTGAAGCCGTCGGGCCGCATCAGTTGCAACACACAGGATTTGGTGAGAGAGGTAATAGTGATGGGGCCACTTGGCAATAGTGATTATACAATTATTAAATTTGAACTAATGATTGGAACGGGGACAAAATGTAAATATACAGCTCTAACAGTAAATTTTCAAAAGGGAAACTGTTAAAATGAAGAAAATAGAGAAAACTGAAAGGTGTTGCACCAAAGGTGGACCCTTGGGCCGAGGTGGGGTTGACGCAACACATAGGTAGGGACCTACGGGTCCCCACCGTCAGCAGGCGGAGTGGGCTGATGAACGGAGGCCGGCTGGCGCTTCACCAATACCAGCTGTTGGATTCGTGGACCCGTGGGCCGATCGGAGTCGGAGGAAGAACTGCTGGATGTGGTTGCAGCAGCGACCCCGACCGGGAGGCGGCGAGGACAGACTGGTGGCTGGCCGAAGGTGGAACTCTGGGGGCTCTATGCGACCAAGAGCTCGGGCGAGGAAGGAGGTGATGGTGGTGCTGGCACTGTGTTGAGAGAACCTTCGCCCTGGAAGCCGATCCTCCCCCGAGAGGAGCTCGTAGGAGTTCGGCCGCTGGGACTTAGGAGATTCACCCTGGAAGCCGGAGTCCCCCCAGGAGGAGCCCGTAGAGACCCGGCCGCTGGGACTTAGGAGGGCCCGCGGGGGCCTGGTCAGCTGAAGTCCAAGGTTGAGTGCCGAAGGGTCGTTGCTCGCCAGTCCAGAGTCAGGAACCAATGGATCACCGTACGCCAGTCCCAGGTCAGGAGCCAGAGAATCAACGTAAGCCGGTCCGGGGTCAGAAGCCAGAGGGTCAACGCAAGCCGGTCCGGGGTCAGAAGCCAGAGGGTCAACGCAAGCCGGTCCGAGGTCAGAAGCCAGAGAATACCAAATGCCAGTCCGGGGACAGGAGCCAAGAGTAAACGTAAGCCAATCCGAGTCAGGAGCCAAGTAGAAGATAACGCAGTCAGAACGCAGCAACTGGAGACAGGAACAAACCTGGGAACCTCGTTGCAAGGAACTGGAGGAGCGCAGCTGCAGGGCTTAAGTAGCCCTGCAGCGTCTGACGTCACCGGAGGGAGAAGGCAGGTTTCCCGCGCCTGGCCCTTTAAATCTCGGGCCGAGACGCGCGCGTGCCCTTAGGGGGCGGAGCCAGCCGCGGCGAGACGCCGGCTGCTCCGGCGGCACAGATGCAGCGTGGTGGAAGCAGGGGCAGGCCCGGGCTCCGCGTGGGAACGCCGGGAGTGCGGCGGCAAGAGCCCCCGGAGGCCCGGGGAGGGCCGGGGAGACCCGGAAGCCCGCGGAGGTAAGCGGAGCGGCCGGGGCCGACCCGGAGCCGCAACACCAGCCCTCGTTCCCTGCAGGTTGAGCCTTTGGGTGCCGGGGCCGGCTGGACTTAGGTGGGCCTCCGTATGACGTCGTCAATGGGGGGATTGAGGTCAGCCCAGAGACAGCAGTAGAGAGATGGTACAGTCTGGTACTGGACGAGGTAATGTCCCGGAGACTCGAGCGCCAAAGAACAAAGTCAGACAGGGGGCACCCGAGCAAGAGCAGGTCAAACCCTGAATAGGCCAAGTCCAGGACGTAGGCTGAAAAGGCGTCATAGAGCAAGCTGAGTCAGGGCTGGCGGCAATCTGGAAGCAGTGGCAAGCAAGGCTGAGGTCTGATCATGGAGAAGTCAAGCTTAGTGAGGCAAGGCAGAGGTCTGGGCTGGAGAGAGACAATGGAGTAGTCAGGCGATGCAGAGATCTGGGACTGGAGAGAGGCAACGAGTAGTCAGGCAATGCAGAGGTCTGGGTCTTTAGAGCGGCAACTGAGTAGTCAGGCGATGCAGAGGTCTGGGTCTGGAGAGGGGCAACGACGTAGTCAGGCGATGCAGAGGTCTGGGTCTGGAGAGGGGCAACGATGTAGTCAGGCGATGCAGAGGTCTGGGTCTGGAGAGAGGCAACAATGTAGTCAGGCAATGCAGAGGTCTGGGCTTGGAGATAGTCAACGGTGTGGTCAGGCAAAGCAGAGGTCCGGGCTTGGAGAGAGTCAACGGCGTGGTCAGGCAAAGCAGAGGTCCAGGCTTGGAGAATCAATGGCGTGGTCAGGCAAAGCAGAGTCAAAGTCCTTGTAGTCAATCCAAAGAAAGGTGAAAGCAGGAACGTAGGAGCAAAGGAATCAGGTACAAGGATCAGCGGGGAACAGGAACATGGGAATGAGATGAATCTCTCAGGAGGTTACGAGTACTCGACCAGCGAGGAGACCTGTTGCAAAGGCATAGCTAGGGAACGGAGCCCGGGCTTAAGTACCAGTGTTACTTTGCTTAAGTTCCTGAGTACCACTGACATCATCATGTGGGGCCACGGCTCGGTTCCCGCTGCGGGCCCTACTTAAGCTTCAGTGATGCGCGTGCAAGCGGCTAGGGAGGGGCGCGGTGCTGAGTAGCAGCGTCTCTCCGCAGGCCACAAAGAGAGTTCTGACATGGAGCAATGGAAGAGGTAGCTGGACTGGGAACACCAGTGTCTGTAGCTGATCCAGAGGCACCAGGGTTTGCCCAAGGACAGAGCTGGCAGCCTACTGCCGCCAGGGCCAAGGAACCAGGCACTGAGGTTACTGCAGAGAGGTGAGGGGGCCGGGCCGCGGATCTGCTGCAGACAGCAAGCGTAACAGTACCCCGCATTATGCCCTCCCCCCCCCTTGGAGGTCTGGGTTTGCCCAGATGGGCTCGATGAAAATGCAGGAGGAGGATTTTATCCAGGATGTTTCAAGCTGGTTCCCACGAGTTTTCTTCGGGGCCATAACCTTCCCAGGAAAGGAGGTATTCCCACTGGTGGCCCCTACGGCAGACGTCGAGGACTTCATGTACCTTGTAGGTCGTATCAGTGTCAGCCACCAATGGAGGTGGTTCAGGAGCCTTTTGTGAAGGCCAGGATAGGACCACTGGTTTTAAAAGAGATATGTGAAACGTATTGTGGATTCCTAGTGTAGGTAGCAGCCGAAGCTGGTATGTAACTGGTCCAATGCGTTGATTGATTGGAAAAGGTCCAATGTACCTTGGGGCAAACCTTTGAGAGGGTATCTTGAGCCGGATATATTGAGTGCTCAACCAGACTTTCTGGCCATGAAGGAATTCAGGGGCCGAGCGTCGGTGACTGTCAGCAGATCTCTTGGTCTGTGAAGTGGCTTGATGTAAGTGAAGGTTTGTCTGTTCCCATAATGCCTTGAGGGCATCAGCTGTAGCCTATGCAGCAGGGGAAGGTACCGATATTGGTATGGATAATGGTGGTCATGGTTGCTTCCCATAGACGATGGAAAATGGTGACATGCCTGTAGCAGTGGTGATATGGGAGTTGTGAGAAAACTCCGCCCAAGGAAGGAGTTCAGACCAATTGTCTTGGCGGTCGTTTATGTAGGCGCAGAGAAAAACCTTTAAAGAGCAATTCATATGCTCAGCTTGTCCATTGGCTTGAGGGTGGTAAGCTGTTGTCAGACTGATGTTAATGCCGAATTTACGACAAAGGGTGCGCCAATATCTTGCAACAAATTGTGGACCTCTATCAGAGACAATATCCTTGGGTAGGCCATGTAATCTGAAGATGTGACGAAAGAATAGGCGTGCCAACTCAGGAGCAGATGGTGGGCCCGATAGAGAATTGATCTATTTTATTTATTTTTATTTATTTTTAATTTTTATATACCGGAATTCCTGTATACAATACAAATCAATCCGGTTTACATGAAACAAACAGAATTGCCCAGGTCTGGGAGTTAGGACCGAGGTTTTTTTACAGAGAACATTAAACAATAACAATAACAATAAATATCAATAAATAACAATGAACCATTAACAATTTGCAGGTTAAACTTGAATTAATCATAAATTGAATTAAAATGAAGATGATTAGCAGGATATACGTTGCATATTATTAACTGTAAAACAAAATATTCCAAGTTCAATCAGAGTAGGGCGCTTAGTTACATTCTGGAGATTGGAACGCTTGCCTGAAGAGCCAGGTTTTTAACTTTTTTTTGAACTCTGGTAGACTGGGTTCGAGGCGTAGGTCTGGGGGGAGGGCGTTCCAATGGTGTGGTCCTGCAGTTGAGAGTGCTCTCTTTCATAGTAGTGATGTTGCTGGAGGGGCGAACAATGTACCTCTGTAGGCGCTTCTGATGGGTCTGGAGGATAGGCGAGGACGAAGTTGGATTTGGAGTGATATAGGTGCGATGTTATGTATTGATTTATGAATAATGGTGAGGGTTTTAAAAAGGATTCTCTGTTTGATGGGTAGCCAGTGGAGGTTGCTTAGAATTGGGGTAATATGATCTTTTTTATTGGTGTTTGTTAGGATTCTGGCAGCGGCGTTTTGTACCATCTGTAGAGGCTTGATACTGTTGTTGGGGAGTCCAAGTAGAATTGCGTTGCAGTAGTCGAGTTTTGAAAATATAATGGATTGAAGGACGAGGCGAAAGTCATTGAAGTGAAGGAGTGGTTTTAACTTTTTGAGGACTTGAAGTTTATAGAAGCAGTCCTTGGTGGTGGTATTTATAAAATTTTTTAAGTTAAGTTGATTGTCAAGCCATGCTCCTAAATCCCTGACGTCTGAGGAGAGATCAATTTTTAATGAGGAGGATTGCAAAAGGCTGGGTGAGTGGATACGTGGGTCTTGAGAGATAAGTAGCATCTCTGTTTTGCTAGAGTTTAAAATCAAGTTAAGGTTGGAGAGGAGTTGTTTAATTGGTAGTAAACAGTCTTCCCAGAAGGAGAAGGTTTTTTGAATGGATTCTGTGATAGGTATGATGATCTGGATGTCATCTGCATAGAGGTAGTGTGTAAGCTTGAGTTTTGCTAGCAGATGGCAGAGGGGGAGGAGGTAAATGTTGAACAGGGTGGGTGAGAGAGATGAGCCTTGTGGTACGCCTTGGTCTGATAGGATGGGTTCAGATTCCTTGTTATTTATTCTGACCTTGAAGAACCTGTTTGATAAGAACGATTTAAACCAACTGAGAGCTGTGCCTTTAATCCCAATGTTTGACATTTGGTCCAGGAGTTGAGAGTGGTTTACCGTGTCGAAGGCTGAGGATAAATCTAGAAGAACCAGTAGGTATGATTGTTTTTTTTCCAGATTCAGAAGTAAGGTATCCGTGAGAGAGAGCAGAAGAGACTCTGTGCTTAATGATTTCCGAAAACCATATTGTGCGGGAGAGAGAATATTGTGCTCCTCGAGATATTCGGAAAGTTGTTTATTGACTGCTTTTTCCATCAGTTTGGAAATCAAGGGTAAGTTTGCAATGGGTCTGAAGTTTGCTGGGTCTGTTGTTGACGCGTTTGGTTTTTTCAGTAGTGGTTTAAGGATTGCTAGTTTTAACTGATTGGGTACCATACCTTGGGCTAAGGAGGTATTGATGATTTCCGCAATGGGTTTTGCTACGGTATTTGAGATGGCGGTGAGTAAGTTGGTTGGTAGTGGGTCTGAGGGATGTGCAGCTGGTTTAATTTTTTTGAGTATGTTTTCGATCTCCATGGCGGATGTGGGTTCGAATGACTCTAGTCTGGCGTTCTGAGTGATTTGGTATGTACTCAGAGGTATTGGAGGGGCGTTGTGTGTTGAAAGAGGTCGAGTAAGGTTGGAGATTTTTGTCTTAAAATAAATGGCCAGTTCATTGGCCTTGTTGAGAGCTTGTTGGTCTGGAATAGTAGGGGAAGTAGGTTTGGTGAGAGAAGAAACGTAGGAAAATAGAGCTTTCGAGTCGAAGATGAAATTGTGAATTCTTTTTGCATAGAAGTCCTTCTTTGTTTTGTGGATAGCATTTCTGTAGGTGTTGAGGGTGTTTTTGTAGTCCAGCCTTGCTGTATGTGACGGGTTGTTTCTCCAGTTTTGTTCTTTATTTCGTAGTTTTTGTTTCAGGGATTTGAGTTCCGGGGTGAACCATGGTTTTCTGTTATCTCGTGTTGGTTGTATAGTTTTGGATGAGATTGGGCATAGATGGTCTGCTATTTTGTTCGTGAGTTTGATCCATGATGTAGTGGCTGTGTTGGCGTCTGAGAGGTCTAGTTGTTTGAGTTCTCTGGAGCATTGTTTGTTAAGTAGTTCAAGTGAGCATGGTTTCCTGAACTGAATAGTGGTTTTGTTGTTGTTTGGAGGTGGTGTGTTTTTCATTTTGAGGGTCGTGTTGATGATCTGGTGATCTGACCATATAATTGTCACCCATATAACGATATGGCCCTTAGATGGATGCAAGTCCACGATGAAATCCGTAGACAGGTGGGTCCACGGATCCTGGGAGCTGGAAGTGGTTGAAGCAAACCCCAGGGTCGGCCGACTGGGGGTTTTTGTTGAGCACAAGTGTTACAGGATTCGACGTATGCTTTAGCGTCAGAGACCATAGTGGGCCATCAGAAGAACTGCTGGAGCAGCGCCAAGGTTCGTGCTTGCCCTGGGTGACCAGCAAACTTCGAGTCATGTGCCCACCAGAGGACTCTTTCTTGGAATCTTTGGGGCACAACAGTCTTTCCAGTAGGAACTGGGTGAGTTGCAGATAAGCAAATACAGGCTGGATCTATTATATGACCGTGTTCTTCCGGAGTATCTTCAGACTCAAAAGAGAGTGATAGGGCATCTGCCTGGAGGTTTTTCTCAGCTGGATGGTAATGAAGTTCAAAATTGAACCTGGAAAAGAATAATGCCCATCAGGTCTGGCGGGCATTGAGACATAGGGCATGGCTCAAATGTTTCAGGTTCTTGAGGTCAGCGAATACAACAAATTTGTGTTGGGCGCCCTCTAACCACGGGCGCCATTCTTCGAGGACCAGTTTGATGGTGAGTAACTCACGATCTCCGATACTATAATTTAGTTCTGCAGATGAGAACTTGCGAGAGTAGAATGAACATGGGACTACAGATCCAGAAGCGGTGCATTGGCTCAGGACTGCCCCAGCCCCAATCGCGGAAGTATCCACCTCAACCTGGAAGTGGCGGTTTGGGTCTGGATGTGAAGACAGGACCCAGCCACGAAAGCTTCTTTGAGGCGATGGAAGGCTGCGATGGCTTCCCGTGTCCAATTTCAAGTATCTTGGCCCTTACGAGTCAATGCAGTCAGAGGAGCTGCCAAGGTTGAATAGTGTGGAATAAAATAACGATAGTAATTTGAGAATCCTAAGAACCGCTGGAGATCTTTAAGCCCCATGGGCTGCAGTTAATCTTGGATTCCTTTTAGCTTGGCGGGGTCCATAGAAAATCCTCGTTGTGAAATAATGTACCCGAGGAAAGGCAGACTGGATTTCTCAAACAAATACTTATCCAACTTTGTGAATAATTGATTCTCTCGAAGGCATTGAAGGATGATACGGACATCTGTGCGGTGTATAGCCAGATCTTTAGAAAAGACAAGGATGTCATGCAGGTATGCCACAACCTTGGTATACAGCAGGTCTCTGAAAATTTCGTTCATCATTCATTGGGAAAACTACGGGTGCGTTACAGAGGCCGAAGGGCATCACCAGTTATTCATAATGCCCATCTCTGGTGTTAAAAGCTGTTTTCCAAATATCATCAGAGCTGATCTGTACCAAGTTGTATGCCCCGCGTAAATCCAACTTGGTGGATATGGATGCTCCATGCCGGCGATCGACTAGTTCCTAGATCAGGGGCAGAAGGTACTTGTCTTTGCGGGTAATCAAATTCAGGCTGCGGTAGTCGATACACAGCCTGAGAGCCCCATTCTTCTTGGTCACAAAAAATAATCCTGCTCCGGCAGGAGATGTAGAGGGACGGATGAACCCCTTTGCAAGGTTTTCATGAATGTACTCCATCATGGCCTTTGTCTCAGGAAGAGACAGAGCATAGGTACGCCCTCGGGGAGGCATGGTCCCAGGTAGGAGGTCTATGGGACAATCAAACCTCCAAAGAGGTGGAAGAAGATATGCTTTTTGCTTACAAAATACATCTTCAATCCGCATAGGGAGCGGGTATACCTGAAGAAGTGGCCGCCAGAGGAACCACAGGTGGCAGTACCATGTTACGTAGACAGGACTAGTGGCAGGTGGAACCCCATTCCACCAGCTGGAGTGAACCCCGATCAAATTGAGGGGAGTGATATTGGAGCCAGGGTAGCCCTAAGACTACTGGATTAATGGATTTCTCCAGTACTAGTAATTCAATCTCTTCATGTGGAGGGTGCTAGTACATAGTTGAACTGGCTCAGTGGTGAGAAATATTCTTCCGGGTAATGGTTCTCCATAAATGGAAGCAATGCACAAGGAGGTCTCCAGAAGACAGGTCTTTATACCCAGTAGATGAACTAGATCCTTGAAGATAAAATTACCTCCTGCTCCGGAGTCCAGCACAGCTAGAATTGGAAAGGACCGAGAGTCCCAGATCAAGGTGACTGGTACAGACAACTGAGGGGCTGGAGACATTGTGCCCAAGTTAAGGACCCCAACTGAACTTAGGCTGGGAAGTTTTCCAGACGGATGGGACAGGCCTGTAGATGGTGGCCAGGGGCTCCACAATACAGAAACAGATCGGTTTGTCTCTGCTGGAGGTGCTCTTCCGGGGTCAGCTGCCCACGGCCCAACTGCATGGGCTCTTCCATCTTGGCCATGATAGAAACCCTACCGGAGGCAGGGCTGGTGGTGGGTGGCGAATGGGATCGAACCCGAGAGGGCTTCTTGGGCATCCGACTCTCCCAGTGACTCTCTTGGAGACTATGATCAATGCGGCCCATCAAGTCTATAAGGTCCTCGAGAGAGGAAGGGAGCTCCCATGTAGCCAGCTCATCCTTCAGCTGTGGGGGTAGTCCATCCAAGTAGATAGCTCGTAGGCAATCTTCCTGCCAAACAAGTTTTGAAGCCAAAGTCCAAAATTCAATTGTGTAGTTGAATAGACTTCTTTGACCTTGATGAAGGTGTAACAAACTAGTGCTTGCCATGGCATGCCGCCCAGGATCATCAAAGGTTTGTCGAAACACGGCCACGATCCGAGTCAGTTCCCTTAGGAGGGACTCTGATTGTTCCCACAAGGGAGAAGCCCAGGCCAGCACCTTCCCTTCAAGATGAGACAAAATAAAGTTGACATTAGTTAATTCATCCTGGAAGACAGAGGGCTGCAGAGCGAACAGCATATAGCATTGGCTGATGAACCCTCTGCAGAGCTTGGAGTCACCATTGAAGCGTGGTGGTGCTGGTAGGGCCAGCAAGGCTCTAGGCGTGGAAGGAGACGGCTGTGGATAAGAAGGAGCCGGTACTGGAACCGAGTTGCTGGTTAGGGCATTAAGCCGGGTGTGGAGACACTCAATGGAGGAGGCCAGTGCCTCAAAAAACTGCTGCTGTTCTTGTACTTTGGATACCAGGCCAAGAATGGCCTGGGGGGCACGCGGCTCCACAGAGTCCATGGCTTTTTGCGCCGAAGGTGGACCCTTTGGCCGAAGTGGTTTGACGCAACCCGTGGGTAGAGACCTACCGGTCCCCACCATCGACAGGTGGAAGGGGCTGATGTATGGAGGCCAGCTGGTGCTTCACCAATACCAGCCCTCGTTCCCTGTGGGTTGAGCCTTTGGGTGCAGGGGCCGGCTGGACTTAGGTGGGCCTCCGTATGACATCGTTGATGGGGGGGATCGAGGGTCAGCCCAGAGACAGCAGTAGAGAGATGGTTCAGTCTGGTACTAGATGAGGAAATGTCCTGGAGACTCGAGCGCCAAAGAACAAAGTCAGACAGGGGGCGCCCGAGCAAGAGCAGGTCAAACCCTGAATAGGCCAAGTCCAGGACGTAGGCTGAAGAGGCGTCATAGAACAAGCTGAGTCAGGGCTGGTGGCAATCTGGAAGCAGTGGCAAGCAAGGCTGAGGTCTGATTAGGGAGAAGTCAAGCATAGTCAGGCAAGGCAGGGGTCTGGCTCTGGAGAGAGGCAATGGAGTAGTCAGGCGATGCAGATATCTGGGTCTGGAGAGAGGCAACGGAGTAGTCAGGTGATGCAGAAGTCTGGGTCTGGAGAGAGGCAACGACGTAGTCAGGCAAATCAGAGGTCCGGGCTTGGAGAAAGTCAACGGCGTGGTCAGGCAATGCAGAGGTCCAGACTTGGAGAGAGGCAATGGCGTGGTCAGGCAAAGCAGAGGTCCAGGCTTGGAGAGAGTCAACGGCGTGGTCAGACAAAGCAGAGTCAAAGCCCGTGTAGTCAATCCGAGGAAAGGTGAAGAGCAGGAACGTAGGAGGAAAGGAATCAGGAACCAGGATCAGCAAGGAACAGGAACACGAGAGTGAGACGAATCTCTCAGGAGGCAAAGAGTACTTGATCAGCGAGGAGACCTGTTGCAAAGGCAAAGCTAGGGAGCAGAGCCCGGGCTTAAGTACCGGTGTTCCGCTGATGTCATCATCCAGGGCTGCGGCTCAGTTCCCGTCGCTGGCCCTACTTAAGCTTCAGTGATGTGCACACACGCACCTAGGGAAGGGCATGGCGCCGAGTAGCAGCGTCTCTCTGTAGGCCACGCGGAGAAACCCGATGTGGAGTAGTGGAAGTAGCTAGACTGGGAACACCAGGGTCTGTAGCTGAGCCAGAGGTACCAGGGGTGGCCCGAGGATGGAGCTGGCGGCCTACCGCCACCAGGGCTGAGGAACCAGGCAGTGGAGTTACTGCAGAGAGGTGAGGGGGCTGTGCTGCGGGTGGCACACGTAACAAAAGGTGTGGCTGCAAAAATTATAAATGTACAAGCGAGGACATTGTTTAAAAATATAATCTTAGAAGTGCAGTCCAGATGTATTCCACGCATCAAGAAAGGTGTAAGGAAGGCAAAACGATTAGCGGCATGGTTAAAAGATGAGGTGAAAGAGGCTATTTTAGCCAAATAATATCTTTCAAAAATTGGAAGAAGGATCCATCTGAAGAAAATAGGAAAAAGCATAAGCATTGTCAAGTTATGTGTAAAACATTGATAAGGCAGCCTAAGAAAGAATTTGAAATGAAGTTGGCTGTAGAGGCAAAAACTCATAATAAATACTTTTAAAAATATATCTGAAGCAAGAAACCTGTGAGGGAGTCGGTTGGAGTGTTTGATGGCTGAGGGGTTAATAGGGTTCTTAGGGAAGATAAAGCCATTGCAGAAAGACTAAATGAATTCTTTGCTTCTGTGTTTACTAATGAGGATGTTGGGGAGATACCAGTTCCAGTGATGGTTTTCAAGGGTGATGAGTTATATGAAATGAATCAAATCACTATGAACCTGGAAGATGTAGTAGGCTAGATTGACAAACTAAAGAGTAGCAAATCACCAGGACTGGATGGTATACAACCAAGGGTTCTGAAACAACTAAAAAATGACATTTCAGATCTATTAAAATTTGAATAATATCATTAAAATCATCCATTGTACCTGAAGACTAAAGGGTGGCCAATGTAACCCCAATATTTAAAAAGAGCTCCAAGGGTGATCTGGGAAACTATAGCCAATTAGCCATATTTCAATGCTGGGAAAAATTGTGGAAACTATTCTAAAGATCAAAATAACAGAACATACATAAAGACATGGTTTAGTGGAACACAGTCTGCATGGATTTACTCAAGGGAAATCTTGCCTCAGAGATCTGCTTCATTTTTTTGAGGGGGTTAATAAACGTGGATATAGGTGAACTGGTAGATGTAGCATATTTGGATTTTCAGAAGGCGTTTGTCAAAGTCCCTCATGAGAGGCTTTTAAAAAAACTAAAAAGTGATGGGATAGGAGGCAGTGTGTTAGTTTATGTGGACGCAAGTGGTAGAATAACAACCTTACCTATCTCAGCCGGGAAGACAACAATCCTGAACTCTGCAAAGGGTTGTCCAGATTCACAAGTGTGGACGGCAGGCAAGATAATTCCAGGGACAATCTGAATCCAAGGGCAGGCGGCAAGCAAGGTGTTATGACTCTCCTCCTGTGGAAGGCTGAGTTAGCAATCTGTAGTAAATCTGCTCCTGTTGGAGGAGGAGTTAGCAATCTGTTGTAGATCTGTCATGCTCTGTAGGCGGAGTTAGCAATCTGTTAGGAATCTCCTCCTGTGGAAGGAGGAGTTAGCAATCTGTTATGACTCTCCGTGAGGAAGGAGGAGTTAGCAATCGTAATGATCTACTCCTCAAGAAGGGAGGAGTTAGCAATCTGATATGCTCAGCTCCTGTAGAGGGAGTAGATAACAGTCTGTTAGGGTTAGACTGCGGAGTTAGCAATCTGTTATGAATCTGTTGCTGAAGACTCCGGATGGAGAAGGAGTAGCAATCTGTACCAGCGGAGTGCTTGGAGAGGGCACTCAGCTGTAGAGGAATGTAGATAGGTGAATCCTTGGGCCGATGGCAGATGACAGCGCCCCCAGGAGGATATCCTGAGAGGGACCATTGGCTAGGCTTGGGTATGGAGACAGACACAGATAGTTCTTTTATTAGACAGGTTAGAGGTGGCAGTAGTGAGCTGATATGCCCGGCAGGGCTGAAGTCCCTCAGGAACTGGAACAGCGATCCCAGGGTTGCTGAGCTGTAAAGAGACTATAGATAGTGAGTAGACAGGGTATGCTGTGTTCCTAGCCAGAACTAGATGACAAATCTCACATAAGGTCTTAAGGAAGCTCAGTAGCTGGAAAGGGTTAGGCCCTCGAAGAGTGAGTACCTGGTTCCAGGGAAAGCTCTGAGAGAGCGAAGGTAACTCACAAATGTCTGTATCTGCGATAGCTTCCAGGCAGTAGAGAATCTTCAGAGTGTCCAGGAACATGGGCCTTCAAGGAGCGAGTACCGGTTCCTATCTGTAATCTGAAATACAGAAAAGAGAGCGAGGCCCCCGAGGAGCGGGTACCCCTGGTAAGTCCGAGGAGGCAGACTAGCTTGGAGGAATCCGTAGCGAGTCCGTATTCTTGTCCTTGCTAACTCAATACGTTAGCGAATACTGAGACCTTTTATATTGGAAACGGATGACGTCAACTCAGGGGGACACCCCCGAGTTCGCGCCCTTGCTGGTACATCAATCGGAGCGCGCGTGTGCGCCCTACGTCATCAGGAAATATGGTGGATCCGCAGCGACAAGCCGGTCCCAGGACGCCGGAAGGAGACGGCAAGAAGATGCCGTGACAGCTAACCATCCATCAGACCCAGAGGGAGTCGCCACAGAAGAAAAGAGGGCGGAGTGAGGGTGTCGAGCAGCGACGGACACAACACAAGGTAATTCCAGAGACAATCTGTTATGCTGATGAAGAGGGATGTGGACCCCTTGCCCGAGGGGGAGTTGGCGCTACCTGAGAGGGCGAACCCCCCGCAGGTCCCCACCGTCGGGAGGCGAGGCCGAGCTGACGCAGGGACCAGCTAGATCTTCACCAATACCAGCCCTATTCCCCGCAGTTTGAGACTTTGGGTGCGTAGGGCCGGCTGGTCTTAGGTGGGCCCCTGTGAAGACAGTGGATTCACAGCTGGTAGAGTCGTCCAAGGTCAGTCCAAGATCAGAAGCTAGAGGATTGCCGATAGCCAGTCCAGAGTCAGAAGCCAGAGAGTCGCCAATAGCCAGTCCGAGGTCTAAGCCAGAAGAATTACTGAGTCCGAGGTCAGAAGCCAGAAGATCTGTTTGCCAGATCCAAAGGATGGGATCTGGAGCAGGAATAGGACTCGGAAGGCAGGAGCAGGACTCAGAAGGCAGGAACAGGAAGCAAGACACCAATGCAGCTCAGAAGACTCCACCAGAGTGAAGCAGATTCGTTGCCAAGTCGAGGAACAGGAAGAGGAGGCTCCTGTAAGTAGTACCAGGCTCCTGACGACATCCAGGGGGCTGAACTGCCTCTAGATGGTACTGGCCTTTAAAGGTTTTCAGGAGGCACGGTCGCGCGCCTAGGAAGGGCCCTGCCCAAAGTAGGTTGCTGGGGAAGTTGACCTGCAGTTAGATGCCACGAAGAGGGGGGTCGGGAATCGTCCTGTCCAACGCGAAGTGCAGCACAGTTTCAGTGGCAGGGGCTGTGGGAGTGGAGGAGGCCCAAGGCTTGCAGCAGGAGTGACTCCCCGCTGCCGCGTGGGTGCCAACGCCCGAAGAGGAGGTGTGGGTCACTGGCCACGGCCACCTGCAGCCGGGGCATCTAACAGTACCCCCCTTTTTAGGGTGCCTCCCTGGGGGTTTCGGTTTGAAGGATGGGCCCTATGGAACTGAGCGAGAAGATCCTTGTCCAAGATATTGGCGAAAGGCTCCCAACTATTTTCTTCAGGACTGAAGTGTTCCCAAGCTAGCAGGTATTCCCACTTCCTCCCATGTTTCCTGACATCGAGAACTTCCCGGACATGGTAGGTGGAGGAGAGACGCTGCAGTTCGGGTGGATTCCTGGATGACCATGTCAGCACCACTGGTTTTAAGAGTGACACATGGAAAGTGTTGTGAATTTTAAGGGAGGATGGAAGTTGAAGCTGGTAAGACACCGAGCCTACGTGGTGGAGTATCGGAAATGGGCTGATGAAGCGGGGAGCGAGGCGCATAGATGGTAGTTTCAGATGGATAAACCGCGTACTCAACCATACTTTATGGCTGGGTTGAAGAGGTGGACTAGGTCTTCAGTGGAGGTCTGAAATTTTTTGGCCGCCTGGTTAGCTTTGAGCAAAGTTTGTTGTGTGAAGGTCCAATGTCGATGCAGTTCCCTGGCGGACAGCTGAGCAGCCGGTGAAGGGACGGTCACGGGAATGGACAGAGGTGGGAGGGGTTGCTTGCCATATACCACTTGGAAGGGTGAAGAGCCGGTGACAGCCGATGGATGAGGATTGAGGGCGAATTTGGCCCAGGGCAGTAGATTCACCCAATCATCCTGTTTGTTTTTCACGTATGTCTGTAGAAATTGTTTGAGGGTCCAGTTCGTTCTTTCTGCTTGACCGTTGGTTTGTGGATGATAAGCTGACATAAATTCCAGGGTAACATCAAACTTTTGACAAAGGGATATCCAAAATTTGGCCATGAACTGGGATCCGCAGAAGATGACTTTGGGTAGACTGTGGAGCCGGAAGACGTCGTGGATGAATAGCTGGGCTAATTGTGGTGCAGAAGGTAGTCCTGATAATGCCACGAAATGAGCCAATTTTGAGAAGCGGTCAACAATGACCCAGATAGTAGTATTGCCTTTGGATCGCGGTAAGTCAACGATGAAGTCTGTCAAGATGTGTGTCCATTGTTCGCGGGGGATAGGCAGTGGGTGGAGTAGACCCCATGGTAAACCCGTAGGATTCTTGTGACAGGCACACGTATGGCAGGATTCAACATAAGACTGGATATCCTTTGTCATCCCGGGCACCAGTAGAACCGATGGAGAGTGACCAGGGTTCAGTTTTGTCCTGGATGACCTGAGCTGTGAGAGTCGTGGGTCCAGGTCAACACCCGACTCCGGAGACGTGGTGGGACAAAGGTTTTTCCTGGTGGAATTGGCATGGTGGCAGCCAATGGGACCCGATATGGGTCGATGATGAAGCTGGGAGGTTCTGGTGTGTCCATGGTGTCGAAGGCTCGCGAGAGAGCGCATCCACCTTCAAATTCTTGGTGGCTGGACGATACCATAGAATAAAATCGAATCTTGCGAAGAACAAGGCCCAACGAGCTTGCTGGGGAGTGACTTTGGGCCCGATGCAAATATTCTAGGTTTTTCTGGTCAGTGTAGACCATAATTTGGTGTAGGACCCCTTCCAACCAAGGGCGCCATTCCTCAAAAGCTATCTTGATGGTGTGGAGTTCTTTATCGCCAATGGCATAATTACATTCCGCTGCAAAGAATTGGCGAGAGAGGAAGGAGCAGACATCCCTGCTGTGGATAGCCCCAACTCCTTTGGTGGAAGCATAAACCTTGACAATAAAAGGGAGTCGAGGGTCTGGGTGACGAAGACAGGGTTCGAAGAGGAATGCTTCTTTCAAGCGGAGAAAGGCAGAAACTGCATCAGGCGGCCAGTGCTTAGGGTCAGCCCCCTTATGAGTCAGGGCAGTCATAAGGGTCACCAGAGAGGCGTAATTGAAGATGAATGAACGATAATAGTTTGCGAACCCCAAGAATCATTGCAGAGGTCGTAATCCAGAAGGCTGAGGCCAGTCTTGAATGGTTTTAAGCTTCTCAGGATCCATGCGAAACTCTTGGTTGGAGACGATATACCCCAAGAACGGGAGAGCTTCTTGCTCGAAGATGCATTTTTTGAGTTTGGCAAAAAGCCGGTTCTCCCGAAGACGTTGGAGGACCTGGGAGACGTCCTGGCGGTGGGCAGTCAGAGACTTGGAGAAGACCAAGATGTCGTCTAGGTAGATGACAATACAGTGATACAGTAGATCCCGAAAGATTTCATTCTTAAGGTTTTGGAAGATGGCTGGGGCGTTACCAAGACCAAAAGGCATGAGGCATTCATAGTGCCTGTCTCTAGTATTGAAGGCCATCTTCCTCTCTTCGCCCTCCTTGATAAGGACTAAGTTGTAGGCTCCCCTAAGGTCCAGCTTGGTGAAAACCCACGCCCCCTGCAGTTAATCGATGAACTCCGAAATTAAGGGAAGTGGGTAGCAATCCTTGAGGGGAATAGCGTTCAATCCACGGTAGTCAATACAGGAGCAGAGCATCCCATCCTTCTTGCCCACGAAAAAGAACCCTTCACCGGCTGGAGAGGTGGATTTGCGGATGAATCCTTGGTCTATGTTTTCTTGGATGTAATGGGACATGGCCTGGTTCTCGGTAGGTGAGAGAGGATAAGTACGCCCCCGGGGTGGCTCAGTACCAGGTAACAGATTGATCGTGCAGTCAAAGGACTGATGAGGTTGTAAGGTCTTAGCCCTTTTCTTGGAAAACACATCCGCGTACGAGGCGTATTGCGGCAGCAGTCCAAGTGAGAGGACTGTCACAATCAAGCATTGTTGAGGAGAGACAGGTTCAAGGCAGGTGTTTTGGCATGCCGGTCCCCAGCGGACCAATTGCAGTGTCTTCCAATCAAATTGGGGGGAGTTTAATTGTAACCATGGGAGACCTAACACAATGGGATGTATGGCCCTATCCAGAACATGAAAGGCAAGGTGTTCCACATGAAGCAGTACCATACGGATTTGGATGGGAGAGGTAATGTGGGTGACTCAACATGGTAGGGGTTTGCCCTGGATAGATGAGAGAACCAAAGGAACCGAGGAGCGGTGAAGCGGTGAAGCGGAAGACGGAGATGTTCCACCAAATTCTTCATAATGAAGTTGCCCCTGGCCCCCGAGTCCACTAGGGCTAGAGTGTGGAAGTCATGAGCTTTCATAGTTAAGGTGACTGGTAACATCAATGGAGGCGCGGGTGAGGCAAGGCCTAGGAAGAGTCCTCCTTCAGATCCTAGGCCCGATAGTTTCCTGGACGCATTGGGCATGATGCCAGCACATGTCCTGCTCCACCGCAGTAGAGGCAGAGGCCGCCTTGCCGGCACCTGAGGTGTTCCTGAGGGGTTAATTTACCCTGATCCAGTTGCATGGGTTCCTCTACTGTGGTTCCTGGGCTGCCCGAGTTGGACTTGGGAGTAGGTGAGCGCCGGTGAC
Organism: Rhinatrema bivittatum; assembly: GCF_901001135.1. NCBI lineage: Eukaryota > Metazoa > Chordata > Amphibia > Gymnophiona > Rhinatrematidae > Rhinatrema > Rhinatrema bivittatum. The sequence goes on from NC_042619.1 coordinate 264,486,357, forward strand.
ATCAGGAAACGGCGAAGGGTTTTCTTGAAAACTGAGTCTCCCGGGAGCGTTCTTGGAGGCACCTATCAATGCGCCCGGTCAGGTCGATCAAGGCATCTAGGGACACCAAGATGGCGACCTAAACGGTCACGCTGTGAGGAGCTCTTGATTTTTTCTTGTATTGCCCATTTCTGATATGCCGCACACTAAACGTAAAGCCAGGGTTCAGTATGGAGAAAGTTCCTCCACACCGCTAGAGACAACGCAGCCCAGGATTGGGAGCTTTTTCGCAGCGGTGCCCCCTCTTATGCCGGGAGAACGGATCGCTGAGGAGCAGGCTGTGGAGCGAGAGCTTGCTTCCCTGACCGAGACATCCTTAAGCCCCGGATCACCAGTGAGACCGGCGCCTCCAGACCGAGATGAGGAGTGAAGGACGCAAGAAACTGTAAGCCCAATGGAGGTACTCAGGAGAGAGGCAGGAACAGTTGGATGAGGTGTAATGGTGCAAGGACTTACTGCACAGGAGCAAGAAGCCAAGGTAGAGCCCTTTGGAGGAGTTGGGGGAGAAGGCTTGAACTTTGCAGCTATGCTAGAGCCCTTGAGCCAGAGTAATGGTACCGGTCTAGCAGTGGGTGTGGGAAGAGAGGCGAATCAGGAAGCCTCTAAGCAAGGAAAATTGCTTATGACTATACCTGAAATAACTCTTTCTTCTATGGATTGCTCTCCAGTCTTTGGAAAAAGCCATATTGGGTTTAACTAAAGAAGTCTTGGAAGTTAAACAGCAAGTGAAACACAATGCTATTGAAATTGTGGTGCAAAATAATAAAATTGAAAAATTAGAAACACGATTTGTTGAGGTGGAAAAAATTGTCAGCCATAATTCTGAATGATAATGAGGTAAACAAGAGGTTAGAAAAGATCGAAAATAATTTAAGAGCACACAACTTAAGATTTCTAAATTTTCCTGTACTAAGAAATATTACTCCGTTAGAATTATTTAAGTTGTATGTGTCTCAAATATTGAAAGTTCCGGAAGAAATTAAACCAGTAATAACTAAGGCATATTATCTATATCCAACCGAAGGTAATCGAAATAATATAGAAGATCAAGCTTTACCAGACTTAACAACTTTATTGGAATCGTCATAGGAAATGGAAGTTTCACATCACAGACCCTTATTAGTTACTTTCGCCTTTCTCATGGACAAGAATAACATCTTTAAACAATACTTCAGAAATAATCAAGTTCTTTTCTTTGAACAAAACGTATGGTGCTACCAAGTCTTGGTCAAGCAGACACAACTAAGAAGGAAATTATTCCTAAATATGAAGGAGGAAGGTCACAAAAGGGAGCAACTTTTAAATTGCAATTCCCTTGCAAGTGTTGCGTGTTGTTTCAGGAACAGAGATATGTCTTTTTTGATCCAACACAGCTTTGATCCTTTCTGGACACCCACTCTAATCCCATATAGACCTGTTGTTTGGTGTGCAATTTAAAATAGTGTTGGGCCTGTTCAGATCCCCAGATAATGTTTTGAGATTATATTTCCATTAGATTGATATCGCTCTGATTGCTTGCTCTCCCTGTATTTCTTCTATTTGATTATAATACAGATGATTATGCTATGTAAGTTCGATTTAATTTTTTGTTGTTACAATCCTTTTCTCTGTATTTAAGAGATTTCATTAACAAGTGGATTCTTGTAAGTTGTATAAAAATGCATAAATAAATAAAGAAAAGGCATCTAGGTACATGGTAGCTCGCGGGCTGCGAGTTCATCCTTGATTCTGGGACTTAAGCCTTCCAGGAAAATGGCCCTCAGGCAACTAATATCCCAGTGGAGTTTGGTGGACAAGGTTCGAAATTCGATAACGTATTCAGAAATCGTCCGAGAACCTTGGCGTAAATGGAGAAGAGAGTCACCCCTGATGCTGCCTGCCGAGTGGGGGTCTTCGAACACGGTGCAGAAGAGAGTCAGGAAGCCATTCAAATCCCACAGAACTGGGTCTGCTCTTTCCCACAGGGGTGATGCCCAGGCCAGGGCTTTCCAGTCAGGAAGAGAAAAGATGTAAGTCGTCTTCATGATGTCCTCTGGAAAGGGGGTTGGTTGTAGGATGAAGTGCATGCTGCACTGATTAAGGAAGCCTCTACACAACTGTGTATCCCCCATGAAGCAGGGGGCGGCTGATAGGGGAATCACTGGGCAACCTCCTGGTACCAAAGGAGAGGCAATAGGCATCGGGGGCGTGGCTGCGACCATAGAAGCAATGGAGTCCAACCGCCGATTTAGATTCTCTACTGTGGAGGCAAGCGTCTCTAGGGCCTTCTGCTGCTCAAGGATCTTTTGAGCTACGCCCGGGATGGCTTGGAGGGCAGAGGCCTCTGCCAGGTCCATGGACTTGGCAATCTGTTATGTTGACGAAGAGGGGTGTGGACCCCTTGCCCGAGGGGGAGCTACCTGAGAGGGCGAACCCCTGCAGGTCCCCACCGCCTGGAGGCAAGGCCGAGCTGATGCAGGGGTTGGCTGGAGCTTCACCAATACCAGCCCCTTTCCCGCAGGTTGAGCCTTTGGGTGCATAGGGCCGGCTGGTCTTAGGTGGGCCCCTGTGAAGATGGTGGATTCACAGCCGGAAGAGTCATCCAAGGTCATTTCAAGATCAGAAGCCAGAGGATCACCAATAGCCAGTCCAGAGTCAGAAGCCAGAGAGTCACTGATAACCAGTCCGAGGTCAAAGCCAGAAGAATCACCGAAAGCTAGTCCGAGGACTGAAGCCAGAAGATCCATCTGCCTGAACCAAAGGATGGGAACTGGAGCAAGAACAGGACTTGGAAGGTAGGAACAGGAAGCAAGACATCAATGCAGCTCAGAAGACTCCACCAGAGTGAAGCAGACTCGTTGCCAAGTTGAGGAACAGGAAAAGGAGGCTTCTATAAGTAGTCCCAAGCTCCTGACGTCATCCAGGGGGCTGAACTGCCTCTAGACAGTGCTGGCCCTTTAAAGGTTTTCAGGAGGCGTGGCCGCACACCTAGGAAGGACCCTGCCTGAAGTGGGTTGCTGGGGAAGTTGACCTGCAGTTAGATTCTGCGAAGAGGGGGTCAGGAATTGTCCTGCCCGCTGCGGAGTGTGGCATAGATTCAGCGGCAGGGGCCGCAGGAGTGGAGGAGGCCCGAAGCTTGCGGCGGGAACGACTCCCCGCCACTGCGTGGGTGCCGATGCCCGAAGAGGGGAGCCGGCTGCAGCCATCTGCAGCCGGGGCATCTAATACAATCCAGAGACAATCTGAATCCAGGGGCAGGCGGCAAGCAAGGCAATTCCAGAGACAGTCCGAATCCAAGAGCAGGCGGCAAGCAAGGTAATTCCAGAGACAGTCCGAATCCAAGGGCAGGTGGCAAGCAAGGTAATTCCAGAGACGGTCCAAGTCGAGAGGCGGGCAGCAGACAAGGCAAAAAGACAGGCCAGATCCAAACGAGAAAGCAGCGAACTCCAAAGGTAGCACCAGACCAAGCGAGCCTGTAGCTGAGGCAAGGGCTTGTGCTGGGAACAGCTTAAGTACTGTTTTTTTCCCACTCTAGATGCGGGCAGTGACGGGAGGAATGCTGATGTAAGGGAAGGAGCTCGACTGTGTTGGCCTGTGCAGTGTGCCTCAGTGCGCGACTATGCTAGATGCAGCCCTGATCGTGTCGAGAGGTCAAGGGCAACAAGGAGGTATGGATTTGTCTCCTAACACAGTGTCCTTTCGTGGATTACAAATTGGTTAAAAGACAGGAAAAGGAGAGTAGGATTCTATGGAAAAGGGTAAACAGTGGAGTGCCTCAGGGATCTGTACTTGGACCAATGCTTTTCAATATATTTATAAATGATCTGGAAAGGAATATGAGGAGTGAGGTAATCAAATTTGCTGATGATAAAAAATTATTTAGAGTAGTTAAAGCACAAACAGATTGTGACAAATTTCAAGAGGACCTTGCAAGGCTGGAAGATTGGGTATCCAAATTGCAGATGAAATTTAATGTGGACAAGTGCAAGGAGATGCATATAGGGAAAAATAACCCATGCTATAGTTATATGATGTTAGCTTCCATATTAGGAGCTACCACTCAGGAAAATGTTCTATGCATCATAGTGGACAATACATTGAAATCGTCGGCTCAGTCTGCTGTGACAGTCAAAAAAGCAAACAGAATGTTAGGAATTATTAGGAAGGGAATGGTGAATAAATCAGAAAATGTGATAACGCCTCTGCATCGTTCCATGGTAAGACTGCACCTTGACTACTATGTTCAGTTCTGGTCACATCTCAAAAAAGATATAGTTGCAATGGAGAAGATACAGAGAAGAATGACCAAAATGGGCAAGGGGATGGAACAGCTACCCTATGAGAAAAGGCTAAAGAGGTTAGGGCTGTTCAGCTTGGCGAAGAGACGGCTGAGGGAGATATGATAGAGGTCTTTAAAATCAAGAGAGTTCTAGAAAAGGTAAATGAGAATTGGTTATTTACTCTTTCAGATAATAGAAGGACTAGGGGGCACTTCATGAAGTTAGCAAGTAGCACATTCAAAATAATCAGAGAAAATTCTTCTTCAGTCAACGCACAATTATGCTCTAGAATTTGTTTCCAGAAGATGTGGTTAGTGCAGTTAGTGTAGTTGGATTAAAAAATGGTTTGGATAAGTTCTTGGAGGAGAAGTCCATTAGCTGCTATTAATCAAGTTAACTTAGGGAATAGCCACTGCTATTACTGGCATCAGTAGCATGGGATCTACTTGGTGTTTTGGTACTTGCCAGCTACTTGTTGGAAACAGGATGCTGGGATTGATGGACCCTTGGTCTGACCCAGTATGGCAATTTCTTATGTTCTTAAGAAGTGATTTCACCATATTCTTTGCCTCCAGCAGATAGTAGGACCCTGAATTTGCAGCAGGATTTTTCTAAAGGCTCTGATAGAATCATAGGGCCAGACTCCTAATACACTCAGAAGAGTGAGCTCACTGAAGGGGTTCCCAGTCCCAGAAGGTGCTTGTTAGAGCCTGGGGTGGGGGTTGTTCTTCCCTGGCAGTATGAAAATAAAAGAAAAAGCAGTATCAGAGATTCAGTTGAGAGGTTTTCCTGTGACTGCCTCTCTCCCCCCCCCCCCCCAACTTGTCTTCTTCCCCCTTGCTCCAGAACTGTTTTGAAAAGAAAAAGACAAACAATGAAATGGTGCAGAGGAAAAGCAAGGTTGATTGACTTCTTCTGTGAGGGTAAGTGCCTTCAGAGGGTGTTTTTGGAGCCAGCTCGGAGGTTCCCAATCTGTGCAGCTTTTGGGGAAAGTGCTTGGCCTGCTCTGGACAATTCGGAGCGTGGCCTCAGCTGTACAGCCTGCAGCTACAGGTGCTCCATTTCTGCCATGGCTTCTTTGTGCAGCATGTGTTCGAGCAGGATGGGACCCAGGGAGATATTTAAGGACTTGATAAGGCCGACCTCAGTTTCTCTCGCTGCAGGGGAGGGTCCTTTCCCTACCCTGTGATTAGAAGACTTTTTGGGGAGGTGCCATTGTGGTGGTTTTGGCAGGAACAGCCACCATGTTAAAGCCATCCTCTGCAGGTGCCTCTTCATATTTGTGGCCATCTTCTGGTACTGTGTTGAAATTTGGGAACCCCCAATTTTAGTTCAGATGGGGGATCAGGTTAAGGCTCCATTGGTTCAGTCTCATGATGCAGAAGAGCTTTCCCCTGAATTTTTCAGATTCTTGCCTGAAAACTTCTGTGCAATTCAGAAACCTAACCCAGGAGGAAGCTTTCAGTAAACATAAGACTAAAGTGCTAAGTCTCAGCCTAGTGATTGGATCCTTAGTAAAAGATTCAGTGGGGAAACAGAGTTGTCTTTCTCTGTTCCAGAGGAAGAGCAGGAAGACCTGGAAGATTTTCTAGATTCAGTCAGTGTTTTTATGCTTATGCAATGCATTGATTAATCACATCTTATTACAAAAAGTAAACCACAGCGTTATACAAAAAAAGTCGTAATGCTAACATCAAAGGCTAAAATCAAACTAAATAATGTAAAATACATAATAAGAAAATGAAATGGAATAAATTAGAAAAACATGCAACAGAATACAAATAAATTAAAAACATATTATAAAAAAAATCATAAAATTAAAAATAAGGATCAGAACAAATTGAATTTGATAAATGCCTGATAGCTTAAGATGGAAATGCTTTGGAGAAAAAAATAGGCCTTATGGGCTTTAGTTCTTCTCAAGATGAATGGAGAGTGGAAGGGAATTCCAAAGACTGGGGGCCAAGTAAGAAAATCATATTTCTCAGGTTCTCTCAAAGCAAATCTCTCTAATGGAGGGAAGCACTAGTAATGTATTTTATTTTCTTTTTATGTATTTTATGTTATTATTAATTTAAGAAACTTTGTTAACCGGTGTGAAGGTATGAACCAACACCGGTATAGAAAAACTAACTAAATAAAATAAATAAATAAATATTCTTGCTGGGAGGATTCCAAAGTCCATGTGGGTTAGTAAGGATTGATAAGTGTGGAAAGGTAAGAGAGTACTGCCTAGTGTAAAGCTTTATAGGTCAGGTATCCAATCTTGAATTGAATCGGAGAGATACAAGAAGCTAATGCAGTTCAGAGAGAAGAGGAATGTCATGATCAAACTTAGATGTTGCACTTGCCGCCCACTGCAACCCCGCGGTGCGGCCCTTGTACCTTGCTGCGCAGCTTGCAGGACCCAACTCTCCCTCGCTGGCGGCAGTGAGCCGCCGGCCCTGACCTCAGGTGTCAACCAGCGCCTCCGGTCTTGCATCGCGACTCGGCGTCTCCAGCTGGGATGCCTCCGTTCAGCGAGTCTCTCCGTATGGGCCGCAGAGAGACGCCTCCAGTAGCGCTGCACCTCCCCCTAGGTGCACGCACGCATCACCTTGACGCTTTTAAAGGGCCCATGGCAGGAACTGGGCCATGGATCCCGGATGATGATGTCACACCCTGCATAGTATATATACTCCAGTGTTCCACAGAAGCTTGGCCTTTGCAACAGGTCTCCTTGGTTAGCCTTTTCCTGGTTTCCAAGTGCTCATTGCCTCCTCATGTTCCTGTGTCTTCGGTTCCTGGTTCCAGTATTCATCTTGTCTTTGTGTGCTGATCGACTGCCTAGCTCGACCTCTGCTTTGCCCGACTACGACTGCCTTCTCCAAGCTCGACCTCTGCTTCGCCCGACTACACCTGCCTTCTCCAAGCCCGACCTCTGCTTCGCCCGACTGCGCCGGCCTTCTCCAAGCCTGACCTCTGCTTCGCCTAACCACGTTTGCCTTCTCCATGCCTTGACCATTTTGTTGCCTGATAACGCCTGCCTTCTCTGTGCCCTGACCCTAGCTATGGACTACTACTCTTCTGAATTTTCCCCAAGTCCAGAGTTCCTCATTGCTTGCTACACTACCTGAATGCCGCCAATCCTAAATCCAGCTTGACAGAGACTCATCTGTCACTATCCTCTGGACATGGACTATTAAGGCTCAGGTACCCTCTGTCATTGCTGGTTCTTTGGTGCTTGAGTTCCAGTTCCACATCCCGTCCAAGATAGTACTATGCGATCTGCTGGCTGCTGTCTCTGGGCTGACCCATCTGCTACCTACTAACCTCGAGGCCCTCCTTAGTCCTGCCGGCCCCGGCAGCCAAAGGTTGAACCCGAGGGGAATGTGGGCTGGTATAGGTGAAGCTCCAGTGGCCTCTCGCTTCAGCCCACTTCACCTGCTGATGGTGGGGACCTGTAGGCCCCTGCCTACGGGTTGCGCCAACCCACCTCAGCCCAAGGATCCACCTCCAAGCAAAAGACTGTAAAGGCCATGGATTCGGTGGAGCTGCGTGCCCTCCAGGCCATTCCAGGTCTGGCTTCCAAGGTACATGAACAACAGCAGTTCCTTGAGGCATTAGCCTCTTCCATGGATCGTCTTCATGCCCGGATTGACACCCTTATCAACATTCCGACTCCTCCTTCGCCACAACCTTCTCCATCATTGTTACCTCGTGCCTTGTTGGCACTTCCAGCACCTCCACGTTTCAATGGTGATTCCAAGCTCTGCAGAGGGTTTTTAAACCAGTGCTATATGCAATTTGCTCTGCAGCCCTCCATCTTCCAGGATGACTCCACTAAAGTCACATTTATCATGTCTCGCCTTGAAGGGAAGGCCCTGGCCTGGGCCTCCCCAATGTGGGAACACTCGGACTCTTTGTTAAGTGAGCTGGTTCAGTTCGTGGCTGAGTTTAAACGGATCTTTGATGACCCAGGGCGGCATGCTGTAGTAAGCACTAATCTACTACACCTTCAACAAGGACAGTGAAGTCTTTTTGACTATACCATCGACTAGGGATGTGCAGCAGGGACGGATATGTTCGATTTGGTATTCGTATTCGTCGGAACCCAAATCCGTTACATCCATTTTCGGGGGACCCCAATTCGTCCATTAGTTATGTATGATATTTGTTTCCCATTAAAGTTAAAAGAAAACCCATCCCAACCCTTTAAATTTAATTAACTACAACCCCCCACCCTCCGGAGCCCCCCAAGACTTGCCAAAAGTCCCTGGTAGTCCAGCGGGGGTCCTGGAGCATTCTCCTGCACTCGAGCCGTTGGCTGCCAGTATTCAAAATGGCACCAATAGCCCTTGCCCTTACTATGTCACAGGGGCTACCGGTGCCATTGGTCGGCCCCTGTCACATGGTAGGAGCAATGGATGGCCGGCACCATCTTGTGCTCCTACCATGTGACAGGGGCCGACCAATGGCACCAGTAGCCCCTGTGACATAGTAAGGGCAAAAGCTATCGGCGCCATTTTGAATACTGGCAACCGACGGTCCGAGTGCAAGAGATCGCTCCAGGACCTTCGCTGGACCACCAGAGACTTTTGGCAAGACTTGTGGGGGTGGGGGGGTGGGGGGTCAGGAGTCTCACATGGTAGGAGCACAAGATGGTGCCAGTCGTCCATTACTCTTACCATGTGACAGGGGCCGACCAGTGGCACCAGTAGCCCCGTGACATAGTAAGGGGAAAGGCTATTGGCTCCATTTTGAATACCGGCAGCTGACGGCCCAAGTGCAGGAGATCGCTCCAGGACCCCCGCTGGATCACCACAGACTTTTGGCAAGTCTTAGGGGGGTCAGGAGGGTGGGGATTTTATTCGTTAGTGATACGTTGCATTCGTGGGGGTTCGCCATACGTTTCAGAACCCCACGAATGCAACAAATAGGGACCTATACGTTGCGGATTGCGCATTCGTTCAAAACGAATGCACATTCCTACCATCGACTTTCGAACTTTAGCTACTGAGCTCGCTTGGCAAGAGGATTGCTTCGAGCTATATATCTCTCCTCGCAGTTAAAAGATGAACTGGCTGCTCGGGAGCTCTCTTCCTCCTTGGAGGACCTTATAGATTTGACGGGCTGAATTGATCACCGTCTTCAAGAGCGTCACTGGGAGAATCAGATGCCCAAGAGGCCCTCACAGGCTCACTCCCGTTCACCACCCGTTACTAATCCTCCACCTAGTGACAAAACAATGGTCAAGGTGGAAGAACCCATGCAATTGGGCCGTGGGCGGCTGACACCAGAAGAGCACCTCCAGCGAAGACAGGTCGGCTTGTGTCTATACTGCGGAGCACTAGGCCACCATCTTCAGAATTGTCCCATCCATCCTGTAAACTCCAGGGCCCAAGTTCAGTAGGGGTCCTGAACTTGGGTGCAACTTCTTCGGCCTCCCCAATTTTCTGTTCCATTTATCCTGATCTGGGACTCCCGATCTTTTTCAGTACTTGATCTGGTTGATACTGGAGCAGGAGGTAATTTTATTCTTAGAGACCTTGTGCAACTTTTGGGCATAAAGTTTTTGGGCATAAATGAAGGCTTGAACCTTCATTATGTATTGCCTCTATCTACGAAGAACCACTTCCTGGCCGTATCACCTTGACTACGGAACCTGTTCAATTACACACAGGAGCCTTGCATCTTGTGGAGCTTGAGTTACTGGTATTGGATAAATCTATCCATCCCATAGTGCTTGGACTTCCCTAGCTACAGAAACATTCTCCTCAGTTTAATTGGGCTTCACTACAGCTGGTAGAGTGGGGTCCAGCTTGTCACCAGTCCTGTCTCCAAAAGGTGACCCCATCTTCAACGACTCCTTTGGTTACCACTCCTTCAGGCATACCTGCTCCATACACTGCCTATGAGGACGTATTCTCCAAGCAAAAGTCCGACCTCCTTCCGACTCTCCAGTGGTTCGATTGTCCAATTGATCTTCTCCCGCCCCCTCATGGACGCACCTATCCTTTGTCTCTACCCGAGACAAAGGCCATGACTGAATATACCCAGGAGAATCTGGCAAAAGGGTTTCTTTCCATCCACGTCACCCACTGGAGCGGGATTCTTTTTTGTGACCAAGAAAGACGGGTCACTTAGACCGTGTATCGACTACCATGGTCTTAATGTTATCACCCTTAAGGATAAGTACCCCTTACCATTGATTTCTGAACTATTTGATCGTCTCCAAGGTGCTACCATCTTCACGAAGTTGGATTTACTTGGGGCATACAATTTAGTGAGAATCCGCCTTGTCAACATCTGGAAGACAGCTTTTAATACTAGAGATGGCCACTATGAGTATTTGGTGATGCCATTTGGCATTTCCAACACACCTGCTGTTTTCCAGCGGATGATGAATGAAATTTTTAGAGATCTATTGTACACCAAAGTTGTGGTCTACCTGGATTGTATCCTTATTTTTTCAAAGGATCTTGATACTCATCGAGCCGACGTATGAATGGTACTACAACGCCTACGGGAAAACCATCTGTTTGCAAAATTAGACAAATGTTTATTTGAGAAGTCAAGTTTACCATTCCTCGGTTATATAATCTCTCCTCAAGGCTTCTCTATGGATCCAGATAAATTGAAAGCAATCCGGGATTGGCCTCAGCTGGTGGGACTCAAGGCGCTCCAGCACTTCTTAGGGTTCCTTAATTACTACCGCCACTTTATCCCGCATTATTTCACGCTGGCAGCACCACTGACGGCTCTGAACCGGAAGGGCCAGAATACCCGAAATTGGCCCCCCCTGGGGCCATGACTGTCTTTCATCAACTGAAAAAAGCCTTCTGAAAAGGATCTTGCCTACGTCACCCTGACCGGACTCACCTATTTATAGTCGAAGTAGACGCTTCCACCATTGGGGCGGGAGCAGTCCTAAGACAGCGCACCACTTCTTTTTTTTTTTTTATTATTTAAAGTTTATTGTACTCATTATGCATGATAAGACATAACATATAACCAAATATGAATACAGAAAGTTTATCCATTAAACAACAAATCCAAACATTTGTAATTATTTGTGCCAACTTTTATCACTCAATAAAGTCTTATATCATCTCCTGTACGTCTCTTAATTATTGCTAATTCTAGCACTCTTAAACCAGCAGATGTGAGTAACAATTAACCAGCAACAATTTGCATATCCCCCCCTACCCCTAACTTTCCCGCCATTACTCCTTTGCCATATGCTTCGATATCCATTCACTAAACAGATTCATGGTTTTCTATCTTTCCTATTTTATTCTAAGATGACTTTTGCCACTATCTATAGTTGCGCCATATTTGCAGGAACTTCCCATATGACTTATGTAAATGTGCTGTAATTTCGGCCAAAGTATATATCTTCTTTAACTTATCTTGCACTCCCCTAAGAGTAGGGGGGTGCCCTGCCTTCCATAATTGTGCTACATGTAGCCTAGCTGCAGTCAAGATGAAGGATACCAATCTATTATCATAATCACCCAATAGTGGCACCACTTGTCCCAATAACGCTTGTCCCGGCCGAAGTTGTATTGTTATTTTAAAAAGCTGACCTAACCACTCCTCTATCTGTCGCAAATTCACTGATCCTTGGGCAGGTCCACCACATGTGAAAGTAATCTCCTCTCTGCTGGCACCCTCTCCAACTTATATCAGAGATTTGGCGCTTCATTTTATGCAATTGAGCTGGACAATAGTGCCAACGATATAGTATTTTAACTGCATTTTCCATCATGGATGCCGCTATAAGCCCTTTACCTAATCTCCCAAAGATCCCTTCCCATTCTGTACTGTTGTTCCATGTTCGTTTTATTCAAGAAAATTCTCATCAGCAGAACAAAATTACTATTGGGGACCGCGAACTGCTCACCATTAAATTGGCTTTAGAAGAGTGGTGCCCATGACTCGAGGGGGCTCAACACAAATTCACGGTGTTCACGGATCACAAAAATTTAGAACACCTGAGCCAAGCATAGCATCTCAACGCCCATCAGGTCCGATGGGCTTTGTTTTTTCTAGGTTTGATTTAGAGCTCCACTACCGCCTGGCAGATAAGAACCTCCGGGCAGACACCTTTTCCAGTCTTTTGCACCCGAGGACACCCCGAAGAGCCAACTCACATCATTGACGCAGCCTGTATCTCCTTGTGTGCTACCCATCCAGTTCCTACTGGGAAAACTGCTGTGCCCCGACAACTTCGGGAAAGAGTCCTTCATTGGGCACATGACTCTAAAATTGCTGGCCACCCTGGATGAGTGTGAACCGTGGCACTGCTCCAGACATTTTTCTGGTGGCCTACTCTGGTCTCAGATGCCAAGGCATACATTGAGTCCTGTAATGTTTGCGCACAACAGAAGCCCCTGGGTGGACAACCCTGGGGACTCCTACAACCACTTCCGGCACTTGAAGAGCCGTAGACTCACTTATCCACGAACTTCTTGGTGGATCTGCCCCATTCTAAGGGTAACACCATGATATGGGTCACCATAGATCGTTTCTCAAAAATGGCCCATTTTGTGCCTCTTCTGGACCTTCCATCTGCACCAGAGCTATTTTTTCATCACATTTTTAGACTGCACGGCCTTCCAGTGGACATCGTCTCGGACCGAGGTCCGCAATTTGTCACCAGGTATTGGCGCTCCTTGTGCCGAAAGTTCGGGCCTCAACATCACCCTCATGACCGCCTATCATCCTCAGGCCAACAGGCAGGTGGAACAGATGAACCATTCCTTGAAGGTGTTTTTGCAAGCATACATCAATGACTGACAAGACAACTGGTCAGACCTCTTGTCCTGGAGTGAGTCTTCTCATAACTTTCATATCGCCACAGCTACTGGGACATCTTCTTTTGTAATAGTCTATGGGAAACAACCTCGACCTCCACTACCCATGCCTCTCTCCGTGCCATCTCCAGCAGCACACGCTACGGCGGATACCTTTAAGACATTGTGGGAACAAATAAATCATCGCCTGCACCAGACCACTTCCCGGGCCCAGAAAACTGCTGACAGTCTACACTGCACAGCTCCAGAATTCCTTCCTGGCCAGAAGGTCTGGCTATTTATTTATTTTCTAGGTTTTATATACTGTCATTTAGATAAAATCCATCACAACAGTTTACACAATGTTCAAAAATAAATAAAAGTAAAGAGAAAAGAGAAAAGATACAATAAAAAACATAATAATAAATACATTATAAAAACTATTACTTCATAAAAAGAAATTTGGAAACAATAGAGCTTGTAATATAAAAGAGGAATAAATGTAAAAATAATCACGTGCATTAATTAAAAAACTAAAATTAAAATTAAATAAATAAGAGTACAGTTAAAAATAAATTGATATCAACTCTGCTGTTCATTTGTTGCTAAGTTTGTTCTTGCTCGCTGTTGTAGGTTATATTACTGAGTTTGCTCATATTTGTGAAAGAGCCAAGTTTTAAGCTCTTTATTAAAATCTCATATATTATGTTGGAGTCTTAGCTTTTCGGGTAATTTGTTCCATATTTTAGGACCGGCTATAGAAATCGCTCTGTTTCTCACTTGCATCAGACATGCTATTTGTATTGTTGGAATAGTGAGCAGGGCCTTATTACTTGATCGGAGGTTTCTTTGTGGAGTGTGTAATCTAATTGAATCATTGAGCCATTCAGTGGCTTCCCCATATAAAATTTTATGAATAATGCATAGTGTTTTATACTCTATGCATCAGTCGATGGGTAGCCAGTGTAGGTTGATCAAAACTGGTGTAATATGGTCATATTTTCTAGTGTTTGTGAAGATCCGTGCTGCCGCATTCTGAAAAACTTGGAGGGGACGAATAGCGGTTTGAGGAAGACTAAGAAGTAGAGTATTGCAGTAGTCAATATTAGTGACTAGTAATAATTGAAGGACTGTTCTAAAACTATTTTCGTCCAATAAAGGTTTTAGTCATTTTAAAGTGCGCAGTTTATTGTATCCATTCTTTAAAGACAGCTCAGAGTCTATGATAACTCCTAAATCTCTTGCATTATTGTTTATTTGACGTTTGGTGATATTGTCTTCCAGCGTAATGGATATGAGTTCAGTGTATTCATATCTCCTGTCCAATAGTATAATTTCTGTTTTTTCCACATTTAGCATTAATTTCATGTTTGTTACAAGTTTCTTAATGAGGGATAGGTACATTGCTGAAAGTTTAAGTGTGGAATCAATTGATGATATAATTGGAATGAGAATTTGAATGTCATTAGCATAAATATAATGGGTTAGATCAAGACCACTTAAGAAATGACATATTGGTGTCATATACCGTATTTTTCGCTCCATAAGACGCACCTGACCATAAGACGCACCTAGGATTCAGATGGGGAAAATAAAAAAAAAAAAATTGTGCTAAACCGGCTCTGCGTCTGGGCGTCTTATGGAGCAAATTAGGGGAGTGCATGGCTTTTTTTTTCTCCCCATTTTGTTTTCGGGTCTGGGGAGGGCCATTTCGGTCCACTCCCCAGATCAGAAAACTTTTCTTTCTTTGGGAACCCCTCCCCCCAAAAGAAACCCCCATCCCAACCCTTTAAATTAACAACCCCCACCCTCCTGACCCCCCAAGACCTGCCGACTTAATTTCCTACAACCCCCCACCCTCCTGACCCCTCCAAGACCTGCCGACTTAATTTCCTACAACCCCCCACCCTCCTGACCCCCCAAGACCTGCCGACTTAATTTACTGCAACCCCCCACCCTCCTGACTCCCCCAAGACCTGCCGACTTAATTTACTGCAACCCCCCACCCTCCTGACTCCCCCAAGACCTGCCAACTTAATTTCCTACAACCCCCCACCCTCCTGACCCCCCAAGACCTGCCTACTTAATTTCCTACAACCCCCCACCCTCCTGACCCCCCCCAAGACCTGCCGACTTAATTTCCTACAACCCCCCACCCTCCTGACTCCCCCAAGACCTGCCGACTTAATTTCCTACAACCCCCCCACCCTCCTGACCTGCCGACTTAATTTCCTACAACCCCCCACCCTCCTGACCCCCCCCCCCAAGACCTGCCGACTTAATTTCCTACAACCCCCCACCCTCCTGACCCCCCCAAGACCTGCCAAACGTCCCTGGTGGTCCAGCGGGGGTCCAGGAGCGGTGTCCTGGGCTTGGGCCGTCGGCTGCCAGTAATCAAAATGGTGCCGACAGCCCTTTGCCCTCACTATGTCACTGAGACCGACCAATAGCAGCGGTCGGTCCCAGTGTCATAGTGAGGGCAAAGGGCCGTCGGCGCCATTTTGTTTACTGGCAGCCGACAGCTCACGCCCAGGAGATCGTTCCCGGACCGCTCCTGGACCCCCACTGGACCACCAGGGACGTTTGGCAGGTCTGGGGGGGGTCAGGAGGGTGGGGGGTTGTAGGAAATTAAGTCGGCAGGTCAGGAGGGTGGGGGGTTGTAGGAAATTAAGTCGGCAGGTCTTGGGGGAGTCAGGAGGGTAGGGGGTTGTAGGAAATTAAGTCGGCAGGTCTTGGGGGGGGTCAGGAGGGTGGGGGGTTGTAGGAAATTAAGTCGGCAGGTCTTGGGGGGGTCAGGAGGGTGGGGGGTTGTAGGAAATTAAGTCGGCAGGTCTTGGGGGGGTCAGGAGGGTGGGGGGTTGTAGGAAATTAAGTCGGCAGGTCTTGGGGGAGTCGGGGGGGGGGTTGTTAGATTTTTGTTTGTTTTTTTTTTTTATATTCGCTCCATAAGACGCACATACATTTTCCCCCCACTTTTGGGGGAAAAAAAGTGCGTCTTATGGAGCGAAAAATACGGTATATGTTGAATAATATGGCCGATAACAAAGATCCTTGCGGAACTCCGGTTAAGTATTAAATACATCAGACTCTGAATTCCTTCACAGAGATTTGCTCCAAGATTCATCAGACCATTTTTGATTACCCAACGCATTGGACCGGTGACATACCAGCTCTGATTGCCTCCTTCCTTAAGTATACATAATACCTTCCACGTTTCCTTGCTTAAACCGGTAGTGTTGACTTGGCCTACCTGGAAGGTTCCTGAACCACCTGCGTTGGTGACAGAAACTTATACAAAGTACCAAGTCCTTGAAGTCCTTGATGTTCACCGTCGAGGCCGCCGATGGGAATACCTCCTCTCGTGGGAGGGTTACGGACCTTAGGAAAATTCATGGGAACCTGCATGTAACATCTTGGATAAGACCCTCCTCATGAACTTCCATCGTGCCCATCCGGGCAAACCCTGACCTCTTGGAGGGGGGCATAAGGGGGGGGTACTGTTATGCTCACCACCTGCGGCAACCCCATGGTGCGGCCCTTGTACCTTGCTGCGCAGCCTGCAGGACCCAGCTCTCCCTCACTGGTGGTGGTGGGCACCGGCCCTGACTTCGGGTGTCCACCAGCGCCTCTGGCCTTGCATCGTGTCCCGGCGTCTCCAGCCAGGACGCCTCCGTTCAGTGAGTCTCTCCACATGGGCCGCGGAGTGATGCCTCCAGTAGCGCTGCGCCTCCCCCTAGGTGCGCGTGCGTACCACCTTGACGCTTTTAAAGGGCTCGAGGTGGGAACCGGACCGTGGACCCTTGATGATAACGTCACACTCTGCATAGTATATATACTCCAGTGTTCCACAGAAGCTTGGCCTTTGCAACAGGTCTCCTTGGTTAGCCTATTCCTGTTTTCCATGTGCTCGTTGCCTCCTTGTGTTCCTGATCCTGTTCCTGTGTCTTCGGTCCCTGGTTCTAGTGTTCGTCTTGTCTTTGTGTGCTGATCGACTGCCTGGCTCGATCTCTGCTTTGCCTGACTATGCCTGCCTTCTCCAAGCCCGACCTCTGCTTCGCCCGACTACGCCTGCCTTCTCCAAGCCCGACCTCTGCTTCGCCCGAATACGCCTGCCTTCTCCAAGCCTGACCTCTGCTTCACCTGACCATGCCTGCCTTCTCTGCACCCTGACTCTAGCTATGGACTACTACGCTTCTGACTTTTCCAAGTCCAGAGTTCCACGTTGCTTGCTACACTACCTGAGTGCTGCCAATCCTAAATCCAGCTTGACAGAGACTCATCTGTCCCTATACTCTGGACATGGACTAATAAGGCTTCAGCTTTCTTTTGCTCAGGCACCCTCTGTCATTGCTGGTTCTTTGGTGCTTGAGTTCCAGTTCCACATCCCGTTCAAGATAGTACTACGCATTCTGCTGGCTGCTATCTCTGGGCTGAACCATCTGCTACTGTTGTGTCCATTGGTCTTTGATGGCTTCGTCCTGCCTACCTCTCTCTACTCTGGCTCCTCCCGCTCACCTTGGACTGATGGCTGCCGCAGCATCTGCTTGCCATTCTCTCCAGCGTCCCCGGACCGGCTTTGGTGCTGCCTCCCGCCATTCTCCTTCAAAGTACCTCTAGGGCGCGCTAATGCACGCCACCCTCATCTTTAACTCCACGTTGGCGTGAACCTCAGGAGCGTCCCCCTGTTCTGATGTCACAACTTCCAGGTATATCTGCCTACAGTATTAGCTAGCTCGTTGAGTTAGCAACAGGATTCGTACGGATGGGATTCACTCTCCGTTCCTAAGCTACTCTGCCACTCCAGCACTATCTGGAACTCTTACTACCCTTTCGGGTCTCTAACAAGGTACCCGCTCCTCGGGGGCCTCTTTGCTTCTTTCAGGTGCTATCAGGAAACTGGTACTCGCTCTTCGAGGGCCCATGTTCCCTGTGTCGCTGCTTGCAACGTCTACCCTTCTACTTGGAAGAACTAACTTAGTTACCGTCAGTGAGTATAGATACCATCTCTCTCCACAGTACTGCTTCACCGGAATCAGGTACTCACTCCTCGAGGGCCTGCTCTCTGCTCCAGTGCCAGACCTCTTGTCTAGTGGAATCTCTGTTACTGCTAACACTGCCTTGCAGAGGATCCACTGTTCCAGCGTTCTGTGTGAGACGCGCCCAGCCGGGCTCTACAACCACTACTCACTACTGCCACCTCTGGTGGTCACCTAAACTGTCTAATAAAAGATTCAAATCTGTGTTTGTCTGTCCGGAGTCTAGCCTGACACCAAGGTCCCTCATGGGACTGCCTCCCGTGGGCGTGGTCAGCTGCCACAGTGTCCAAGGATCCACCCAAACACCATTAACCATAACATATTGCTAACTGCATGGATCTGGCTCAGCTCAATGCCTTGCAGGCCATTCCAGGCCTAGCCCGGCGCGTTGCTGAAGAATATGACGCATTGGAGAATCTAACTACTGCGTTTCATCAGCTGCAAGCACAGAAGAATCAAGGTTCTACATCCAGTAATGAAGGTCAGTTACCTGAAGTAACTATAAAGACTATTGTGCCTCTTGCTGCTCCAGTACGTTTCTCTGTGGAGATTCAGAGAACTAGAGGCTTCTTAAACCAGTGTTGTATGCATTTTGCATTGCAACCCACTCATTTCCCCACAGCCTACGGCAAGACTACTTATATTCTATCCTACCTGGATGGAAGGGATTTGACATGGGCTTCTGCACTGTGGGAACATAAAGACCCTATACTTCAGGATATTGACGGATTTATGGACTTGTTTAAATCCATTTTTGATGATCCTGCCCAGTACACTGTTGCTGGTTCTACATTGGTGGACCTGAAGCAAGGCAACCGACCCCTGGCTGATTTTGCTATAGAGTTCAAAACTCTTGCGGCTGAATTACATTGGGACCCTAGATGCCTTAAAACTCTCTTCTTCAAAGGTTTGGATTCCCGCTTGAAGGACGAGCTGGCTGCTTGCGTAACACCTAACTCGCTGGATGAGCTAGTGGCCTTAGCTACTAGAATTGATCACTGGCTTCGTGATAAGGTCCTTGTAAAGGACCTGTTCAGAAGGAAGTTTGTGCTCAACCTGCACTCAAGATGGCCCTTTGACTCCTGTTGCCAGTGGGGAAGAACCAATGCAACTTGGTCGAAGTCACTTGACATCCAAAGAGAGAAGACCGGAAGCGGAATGGATTGTGCATGTACTGGGGACAAGCTGGTCATGCAGTCCAAACATGCCTGATATGTCCAGGAAACGGACGGGCCTAAGACCTGCGGGAGGACTCTTCTTAGGCCTTACTATGCCCTCTCCTCCACTCTGTGTCTCTGATCTGCTGCGGACCTCTGGAATTTCAGACCCTTGCTCTGGTGGACTCAGGGGCAGGAGGTAATTTTATTCTTCAGCATCTAGTGGAACATTTGAGGATTCCCCTCACCACTATGAAGACTCCACTACTCTTATCATCTATACATGGGGAGCCTTTACAGGGTGCTGTTACCTGTTGTACCGAACCGGTATCCCTTCGCACCGAAGCTCTCCATACAGAATTAATTTCCTTCTTTGGTTTGGAGAAGGCCATGCACCCTATCATTCTGGGGTTACCCTGGTTGCAGATGCATATGCCGCAATTTAATTGGGCCATGTTGGAACTCTCCCGTTGGGGCCCAGAATGCCATGACAAATGCCTAAAGGAAGTCACTCCTATTCTCTGTATGCCTACAACTCTAGTGATGCCAGGACTGCCGCCTCAGTATGCATCATTTTATGATGTTTTCTCCAAAGAAGCTGCTGACATCCTTCCGCCACATAGAACTTATGACTGCGCCATAAGACTGAAACCTAATGCTGAACCTCCTAAGGGACGTGTCTACCCATTGTCAGTGATGGAGAACAAAGCCATGTCTGAGTACATTGAGGAAAATTTGCAAAAGGGTTTCATTAGACCATCTAAGTCTCCTGCAGGTGCAGGCTTCTTCTTCACGGGGAAGAAGGACAGCACACTGCGTCCTTGTATTGACTATCGAGGTCTGAACGAGATCATGATTAAAGACTGATACCCCTTACCTCTGATCTCAGAGCTTTTTGATCGACTTCAAGGAGCCAAGATATTCTCAAAACTTGACCTGAAGGGAACCTATAACTTGGTTCGCATTCGTGAAGGCGACGAGTAGAAAACAGTTTTCAACACTCAAGACAGCCATTTTGAATATTTGGTGATGCCCTTCGGCCTGTGCAATGCCCCCGATATGTTTCAGAACATGATGAACGGCATTCTGCGGGACCTTCTGTACAAATGTGTCTTTGTCTACCTAGATGTCATCTTGATCTTTTCACAACATATGTCTACTCATCTAGCTGATGTCAAACAAGTATTACTGAGACTTCGAGAACACCGTCTCTACGCCAAATTGTCGAAATGCAAGTTTCACAAAGAATCTGTGCCTTTTCTTGGCTATATCGTATCGAAACAAGGCTTCCACATGGATCCCCAAAAATTAGAGAATATCAAGAAATGGTCTCAACCTACCACTCTGAAGGCCCTGACACGATTTTTGGGGTTTACAAACTACTATAGAAGCTTCATAAAGAACTATTCTTCTTTGACAGTGCCCTTAACTGCTATGACACGGAAAGGGGCTAATGCTTCAAAGTGGTCTGCGGAGGCCATTTCCGCGTTCGAGAAACTAAAGACTGCCTTTTCCACTGAGCCATGTCTGTGTCACCCGGACCCCAACAGACCCTTCATCGTGGAGGTTGACGCTTCAGATGTTGGAGTGGGGGCCGTGTTGAGCCAAACTGGAGATTCTAGAGCCTTACATCCCTGCTCCTTTTTCTCGCGGCACTTTTTTCCTGCAGAGAAGAACTATGGGATCGGAGATAAAGAGCTCCTGGCTATTAAGATGTTATTCAAGGAATGGTGGCCTTGGCTTGAAGGCGCCCAACATCAAATTACCGTATTCTCGGACCACAAGAATCTAGAGTATCTCCATCATGCACAACGTCTTAACCACAGACAAGCCAGATGGTCCTTGTTTTTCAATCGCTTTGACTTCATGCTCAAATACCGTCCCTGAGACAAGAATACCAGAGCAGATGCCCTGTCTCGCTCTTTCCTCTCTGAGGATGTTCCTGAAGAATCTCAGCATATCATCAACCTGAAGAAAGTCATCTTGGCGGCTACCCATTCTGTGCCTGCTGGTAAAACGATTGTAACGAAGAACCTCAGAAAGAAACTACTACACTGGGCTCATGATTCCAAGCTGGATGGCCATCCTGGTCAACGCTGTACCCTGCTGAAATTACAGAAGTACTATTGGTGGCCTACAATCAAGGAAGACACATACTCCTATGTAGCGTCATGTTCCAACTGTGCTAAACATAAGCCTACTTCTGGTCAGCCCTGGGGATTTCTGCAACTGCTGCCAGTTCTGGAGGAGCCATGGACTCAAATCGCTACAGACTTTGTAGTTGATCTGCCTCTTTCTGGAGGAATGAATACTATCTGGGTGACGGTTGATTGTTTCAGTAAGATGGCCCATTTCGTGGTGCTTCCTGGCTTACCCTCAGCCTTGGAGCTTGCTAAGCTCTTCATCATACACATCTTTCGCCTACATGGCCTACCAAAGCACATTGTCTCTGATAGAAGATCTCAATTCATGGCAAAATTCTGGAAGGCTTTGTGCAAGCTATTTGACATCTCTCTGGATTATACATCTCCCTACCATCCTCAATCTAATGGCCAAACTGAGAGGATGAATAGGACCCTAAAACAGTTCATTTGTGCCTATGTGAGTTGCCGTCAGAATAACTGGGCCGAACTGTTGCCATGGGCAGAATTCGCCATTAACTCACATCCAGCATCATCCACTGGATCAACACCATTCAAAGTAGGTTATGGACGACTACCTTCACCACCACTTCCACTGACTCTCTCAGTGTCATCCCCAGCAAATCAATCCACTGATGATGATATCCATCAATTATGGACTCAGACTAAAGACATGCTAATCAAAGCGGGTGAACAAGCAAAGAAATCATATGACGCTCATCATTCTAAAGCGCCTGTATTTCAACCTGGTGACAAAATTTGGCTGTCAACTAAGCACTTGAGACTAAAGTTACCTTCTACTCGATTTGCTCCATGCTACGTTGGACCGTTCCCAATTCTACGATGTCTTGGCAACATTACATACAGTCTGAAGCTACCACCTGGATTAAAAATCCACAATGCATTCCACGTTTCACTTTTGAAAACACTCATTCTCAGTGAGTTCTCATCCAAGTCTCCAGAACCAACTTCTATTACCACAGAAGAAGACCTTGAATATAAGGTTGAAGCTATTATGGATTAAGAAGACGTGGCAAAACTTGGAAATACCTTCTATGTTGGGAAGGTTATGGCCCCGAGGAAAATTCTTGGGATCTGATGGCAAATATACTGAATAAGGAGATGCTTCTTCAGTTTCATCAGATCCATCCACACAAACAAAAACCTGGTAATAGGGCCGGAGGCCGCCCTTTGAAGGAGGGTACAGGTCTTTGACGGCTTCACCCCGCCTACCTCTCTCTGCTCTCGGCTTCTCCTGCTCACCTTGGACTGATGGCCGCGGCGGCGTCAGCTTGCCATTCTCTCCGGCGTCCCTGGACCGGCTTTGGAGCTGCCTCCTGCCATTCTCCTTCAAGGTACCTCTAGGGTGCACGCCGCCCTCATCTTTAACTCTATGTTGGCACGAACCTCAGTGGCGTCCCCCTGTTCTGACGTAACGACATCCAGGTATATCTGCCTACAGTATTTGCTAGCTCATTGGGTTGGCAACAGGATTCGTACAGATGAGATTCGCTCTCCGATCCTAAGCTACTCTGCGACTCCAGTACTTTCTGGAATTCTTACTACCCTTCGGGGTCTCTAACGGGGTATCCACTCCTTGGGGGTCTCTCTGCTTCTTTCAGGTGCTATCAGGAAACTGGTACTCGCTCCTCGAGGGCCCATGTTCCCTGTGTCGCTGCCTGCAACCTCTACCCTTCTACTTGGAAGAACTAACTTACAGTTACCATCAGTGAGTACAGATACCATCTCTCTCCACAATACTGCTTCACTGGAATCAGGTACTCGCTCCTTGAGGGCCTGCTCTCTGCTTCGGTGCCAGACCTCTCGTCTAGTGGAATCTCTGTTACTGCTAACACTGCCTTGCAGAGGATCCGCTGTTCCAGCGTTCTGTGTGAGACGCGTCCAGACAGGCTCTACAACCACTACTCACTACTGCCACCTCTGGTGGTCACCTAAACTGTCTAATAAAAGATTCAAATCTGTGTTTGTCTGTCTGGAGTCTAGCCTGACACCGTGTTCCCTCACGGGATTGCCCCCGTGGGCATGGTCAGCTGCCACAGCGTCCAAGGATCCACCCAAACACCATTAACCATAACAGCTACCTACTAACCTCGAGGCCTGCCTAAGTCCTGCCGGCCCCGGCACCCAAAGGCTGAACCCGAGGGGAACATGGGCTCCAGTGGCCTCTCGCTTCAGCCCACTCCATCTGCTGATGGTGGGGACCTGAGGGCCCTTGCCTACAGGTTGCGCCAACCCCACCTCAGCCCTAGGATCCACCTCCAGCGCAACATTAGATTTTCAAAAATCATCTTGGCAGCTGTATTTTGAACTATTTGAATATGTTTTGAGTTGAGTGGAAGAGAGACCATGAAATAAAACAGTACAGTAGTCTAATCTAGATAGAATGAGTGAGTGAGTGTTTTCAGGTCAGGCAGATCTAAAAAAGATTGAAGATGACATATAAAAATTAATATAAGAACTTTGCATTAGAATAGTGATATTTTCTTCTCCCCTGCTTCAATGGCAGGGGAGAAGAAAAACAACCAATAAGGGCTGTATAACATATAACAGCTGGTTAAAATGCTTATAGTCGTTCTACAATTCTTCCCCTTTCATATCCAAGTTATTTTTCCATGTTTTTTGTAACTTTCTCACATCCAAAATATTGTTATAATATTTGTTAAGTTTCATACTATATTTGTTCTTGTATTGGGAAATGTTCTTTACTTTGTTACTCTCTGCCTTTACTCACATTGTTAATTGTAAACCGGGTTGATGTGATTCCTATCATGAAACTCGGTATAATAATAATAACAAATAAATAAATAAATAAATAAATAGTCTGGGTAAAACAAATAAGCATGGGTTTAGCTTGCTTATTGGCAGGGGAGAAGAAAAACAACCGATAAGGGCTGTATAACATAGTCTGGGTAAAACAAATAAGCATGGGTGTAGCTTGCTTATTGCGGCGGCTACTACCCCTAACTAATCAAGCTAGATATTTCACTTGGATGCAGCTCCATCACTGCTCTCTACATTAAAGGTGGGGGTGGATGGGAAATAGAACCAAGAGCTAAGAGAAACAGATAAGTATGAGAGAAAAAATCTGTGAAGCTTGCTGGGCAGACTGGATGGGCCATTTGGTCTTCTTCTGCCGTCATTTCTATGTTTCTATGTTTCTATGATATGATTATCAAACGTTAGCATAGAATCAATCTTAACTCCTTGTGTAGTAACAATATCTTTAGTATGGATATTGACACCCACCATGCTGGGAAATGGTAGTTGAGTAGTAGTTGTTTTTGCATGAACCAAATTGCCTCATATTTATTGGGGTTCATTTTGAGTTTGAATGGTTTTAACCAGTCTATAACCTTGGGCAAACAATCACTGAAGTTAGAAAATGAGTGAGGGTAATTTGGATCACAACTGGTAATGATCTGAATGTCATCAGGATATAGATAACCTGTATATCCTAAACATTGTATCAGGGTTGAAGAGGAGCGAGGTAAAGATTAAAAAGAATAGGAGATAATATAGAGCTTGAGGCACACCACAGCATAATGGACTGGAGGCAGAAACACTGGAATTCCAATTGACACTGTATGAATGATTTTTTTTTAGAAATAACTTGAACCATAAGAGGGAGTTATCTCAAATGCCAATTTCAAATAGTCAATTGAGTAATAACTGATAATCTACTGTGTCAAAGACTGAGCTCTTACGGAGAAATACTAGATAAGCTGTCTCATTTCTGTCTAGACTTAAGCAGATATTGTTAAGGCTTGCAAGTACTGTTTTGGTACTATGTCTTTTTCTGTACCCGGACTGTTTAGGGTGCAATACCATAATTTTGTCAAGGAATGAAGAAAGTTGAGATTCAATAGCTTTTCCAATAATCTTAGAAAGGGTTGAGAGATTGGAGATTGAGCGATAATTTTCTGGGAGGTCAGGATCTAGGTGAACTTTCTTAAGAACTGGTTGAACCATGGCTGATTTAAGAGGGAACAGAAATGTCCTGTATCAACACTAGGGTTAATTATATCTGACAGTGGAGCCATCAAACCCAAAACTGGTTTCTTCATGACTTGAAAAGGCAGAGTATCAGAGACTGAAGAAACTGAGTTCATTTAATTCAATAGCAATTGACCTGCTGGGGTGACTTTATTGAAAGCTGTTAATCTACTAGTGGGAGCCTTTTCTTCCTGGTCAAAAGAGGGAAGGAATAAGGAATGAAAACCTGTATCAGAAGAAATATAGTTGAAAAATGCAGCTCTAATACTGCTTACCTTGTTGTCAAAGGCAGTCTGAAGGAGGTCTGCAGGGATGTTACTGGATTCTGGATTGGTCAAAGAATTATATCCAGAAATGTGTGAAATAAGCTGGAAAAGCTCCTTAGGTCTATTTTCAGACTTAGCCAGAATGGCTTCAAAATAGTCTTTCTTGACATGTTTAATCTCTGATAAATAATGTCTAGTGTTGATAATCAGCCTGGACTCATCAAATGGCTGTTTATCAGTCTGACATTTCCTTTCTGATTTGTCTTTTAAGAATTTTCAGGCCAAAATGGTACCAAGGTGGATGATCTTTATTTTGTAAAATATTGAACAGGAGCAAGAATGTCAAGGGCCTTTCTAAGGGTTGTATTCCAGTTAGAGATTTTGTCTATTTTTATTTTTTACTAGCTGTACCTGGCCACGCGTTGCAGTGGCTCAGTCTGGTTTAATTTCACAATGCGCATTAGCTCTGTTCCGGCCGTCCCAACTCCCTCCCCCTCTTCCCCGGCGGTGGACGGACTGGCTCAGCGACTCTTTTACCCTTTCCTCCTCCTGTGTGTAACTGTCCGGCAGTCCCTACTCCCTCCCCCCTTTCCCAGCGGCAGAGGAACTGGCTGAGCCGTTTCTCGGAGCGCTTTGCCGTGGATCAGTCTGGTTTAATTTCACAATGCGCATTAGCTCTGCTCCGGCCGTCCCAACTCTCTCCCCCCCCCTTCCCCGGCGGTGGACAGACTGGCTCAGCGACTCTTTTACCCTTTCCTCCTCCTGTGTGTAACTGTCCGGCAGTCCCTACTCCCTCCCCCCTTCCCCAGCGGCAGAGGAACTGGCTGAGCCGTTTCTTGGAGCTCGTTGTCGTGGCTCAGTCTGGTTTAATTTCACAATGCGCATTAGCTCTGCTCCGGCCGTCCCAACTTCCTCCCCCCCTTCCCTGGCAGTGGACGGATTGGCTTAGCGACTCTTTTACCCTTTCCTCCTCCTGTGTGTAACTGTCCGGCAGTCCCTACTCCCTCCTCCCCCCTTCCCCGGCGGCGGAGGAACGGGCTGAGCCGTTTCTCGGAGCGGCGACTCGTCTGCCCTTTTCTCCTCCCCTCTGTGACACCCAGCACGTAGCGCAGAGCTCTATGGTCCGCACATGCGTGGTAGAGCTGCTCTCTATTGCGCATTTGCGGTCCGTCGGTCAGAGCCCATTTATATTGTAGATAGTGTGTGTTACTTGTACATCCAACAGATGGTGCTGTTTTTCACAAAAAGCATGTTTTTACCTGTCACAGGTGTGACATCTATATAATATAGGTATATAAAAACATGCGTGAAATCGAATGCAACGTTGTGTGAAAATTTGAAAGCAATCGGTGAAGAACTTTCGGAGATTTAAGATTTTGAACAAACGAACATTTACATTTTTATTTATATAGATTTATTTATTTTATATTTTATAGACCGACATTCGTTGGGAACATCATATTGGTTTACATTGAACGAGAATGTAGCGTTAAAGAGCTTTACAGGGAACTGAGTTTAAACAATATAATAGCTTGGAAAAGTAAGATTAGATAACATTGCATAGGAATTTTTAAGGTAGCAGGGTAACAGTAATATTAGATAACAATAATATTATGAACATTGCCTAGGTTCTAAGGTAACGAGGTAACAAAGGCTTTATATTTACAGAATTGACATATATTATAAATAATTTGACCAGTGATATATATAGCAGAGTGACTTGAAGGTATAGTTTGATGGAGAACTTGACATAGAATTACATTGACCAAGTTTAAAAGAATTACATGCAATAGAATAGAAGGGGGGGAGATGCCTTGAAGGGAGAGAGAGAGGAGCTCAGTCAGAGCCCTCTAAGCACCCATGGTAAGCCCTGATTGACATCAGCTGTTGCAGCTAAGGGCTCCCGCAGTGAGACTATTGGCTGGAGACTGAGTCTTTAAAACCCCGGGTGAAGCAGCACATAGACGGGGCCTTGAAGGGAGAGAGAGAGGAGCTCAGTCGGAGCCCTCCAAGCAGCAGCGGTAAGCCCTGATTGACATCAGCTGTTGCAGCTAAGGGCTCCCGCAGTGAGACTATTGGCTGGAGACTGAGGCTTTAAAAACCCGGGTGAAGCGGCACGACGCCTAAGCTGCGCGCGCCGAAGGGGTGCGCGCTTGGCTTAGACTGGCTTTGACTGCCTTCTGACTGCCTTCTTATTGCCATATTGTTATACAGAAAAATTGTTTTGGAATTTATGGGGCATAAGAGAAAGGCCATCATCATCACTTCCTCTCCAGCTACTTCAAGGTTCGGCCCGATGGACGCTCATTTAAGTAGGCTCAACCCGCCAAAAGAGGACTGCGTCAGAGAAGTGTTGGATGTCTGAGTCCTGGCGCAGGACCAACTCCTACACAGCCCTCAGGACTTACAGAGGAAGGCAATACCATTGAAAATGAAGCAGGAAATGTGAGTTTTGGAAATGTTTCTGAGTCATTTGGGAATTTGCAGCCCCACAACCTTTGACTTTTCATCAACAGGAAGGAGTAAATGGAAGCCCTTCTGTAAACATTGGTGACATACAGGAAGCTGCCGTAGATGCTGCTAATGTTACCCTGGGTGACTTGTGGAGAACGCTGCTAAAACTTGATACTAATGTAACTCAGATGAATTCATCCTTTTCTGCAATTGTTGGTGGAAATAGATTGTTGATTAAAGATCAGGGGGAAAAAATTACCGATTTAGAATCTAGGGTTAATAGTTTATCATTGAAAATTCAAAATGCTCAAAATGTTGAAACTATTTGTATTTCTGATAATACATTGTTGCATAATGAGATAGAAAATTTAGAGAATTGTCTGAGAGTTAAAAACATGATTTGTAAATTTTCTTTATACAAGACTTTTATCACCTTATGAGATGTTTATAAAATATCTTAAGGAAAATTTAGCATATAAAGATAATGAGATTCCAACTATCTCTAAGATTCATTATTTTCCTCTTCAATTGAAAGATACTCCTGGGGATCAGGGTGAACCGCAAACCCCAGGAGTGTCAACCTTTTTAGAGGAATCTGTAGATATCACAAACAAGAGAGCAACTCTTTTTGTATCTTTTTCCTTAGAAAAGGATAAAGAATTCATTTTTCAAAAATTTCTCAAAAATAGGGATTTGTTATTTTGTGGTCAAAGAATTTATGTTTTCCCAGATGTTTCAAGGGTCACTCAGGTGCGCAGGAAACAGTTTTTGGTTTTAAAAAGTAAGACTACTGAATTGGGGGCAACCTTTTATTTAAGGTTCCATGTAGATGTTTAGTCAATTATCAAGGTAAGAAATTTATTTTTAGTATACCACAACATCTAGAAAGTTTTTTGAGAGATAAAGAATTAGTAAAGGTAAATCAGGTTGAAGCAGCAGAAATAAGTGCATACAAAAATTTAACCCTCTCTCTCCAGTTAAATGTATTATAAGAGTTTATTTTTATTGTATAAGACCCCCATTTATTGAATAAATGTAACAATCATAATTTTCTTTTTGACTGTTTCAGTTTTTTGTATAAGTTTGCCTGAGATTGTACACAATTTATTGCTTTTTCTAATGTTTGAAAATTGTATTCATTGTTTTGAATTTAAAAATTGAATAAAGTATAAATTGAAAAAAAGAATAGAAAGGGATGAATTTCAAAGTAAAAGTTAAGTTCGGGGAATTCTTTGCACTGTAGAGCGGTAGGTTCCCAGTAGGTGGAGTAGTTGAAAGGTGAAGGGAATAGGAGAGTAGAAAAATGGTAATGTGGAGCGCTAAGGGGGTTTACTGGGGGGAGGGGGGGGGGGAAGGGGGGGGGAAGGGGGAGTCAGTAATATAGTTCAGGTATAGGCCTGCTTAAATAACCATGTTTTTAGTTTTTGTTTACATTTTTTAGGGCAGAGTTCTTGTCTCAAGTCAGTCGGCAAGGTATTCTAGAGTGTAGGCCCAGCAATAGTTAATGCATGTTGTTTCGTGGCATTGAGGTGTGTGGTTTTGGGAGATTGTGTGCGTAGAGTTGCTAAGTATTGCATTCAGGTCGGTCTTGAGATGGTGCGAAATAATAATGAATCGTTGAGCCATTGCATGTTTTGATTATGTAGGGATTTGTGTATGAGGGTAAGGGCCTTATATTGTATCCGGAAGGATACTGGGAGTCAGTGTAGCTCCTTGAGAATTGGAGTGATGGGTTCACTTTTGCGGGTGCTGGTGAGGATCTGGGCAGCAGCATTTTGTAGCATCTGTAGGTGGTATGTTGTGCTTTTGGGGAGGCCTAGTAGGATGATGTTGCAGTAGTCAATTTTTGAGAAAATTGTAGACTGGAGTACTGTTCGGAAGTCGTTGAGGTGCAGAAGGAGTTTTAGTTTTTTTAGCGTGTGGAGTTTAAAGTAGCATTCTTTGAGTGTAGTGTTGATAAATTTTTTTAGGTTAATTTCGTGGTCCAGAGTAACGCCTAGGTCTTTTACATGTTCCGAGAAGGAAAAAACTGATGGAGTCGTGTGGAGGGTAGAGAGGTTATTAGTGATGTGTTGTGGTGTTATTAGCATGAGTTCAGTTTTGTTTGCGTTGAGAGCAAGGTTAAGGTTAGTGAGGAGGTTGTTGATTGCATTGAGGGCCGTGTTCCATGTATTGATGGCTTTGGGTAGGGTATCTGTAACGGGTATGAGGATTTGTACATCATCTGCATATATGAAATGCGGAAGAAGCTCTGAGAGGAGGTGACAGAGTGGTAGTAGGTATATGTTGAATAGTGTTGAGGATAAAGAAGAACCTTATGGAACACCTCGTGATAGGCCAATGGCCTTAGATTCACTGTTTCCAATTTTAACTGTATTGTCTATTTTGTAGGTAGGATTTGAACCATAGTAGTGGGGTTCCGGTAATGCCAATTTCTATGTCTTTCAATTAATATGTTGTGGCTGATAGTATTGAAGGCTGAGGATATATCTAGTAATGCCATAATGTATGATTGGTCTTTGTCTAGGTCTTTGAGGATGTAATCTGTTAGGGAGATGAGGAGGGTCTCAGTACTGTGATATTTACGGAATCCGTATTGTGATGGGAATAGTATGTGATTCCTTTCTAAGTAGTCAGTGAGTTTCAGATTGACTGTTTTTTCAAAGATTTTTGCTATGAAGGGTAGGTTGGAGATGGGGCGATAGCAAGATCGGTAGGGTTGAGTTTAGGTGTCTTCAGTATTGATTTAACTATGGCTTGTTTGAGTGGGTGTGGAACAGTACCAAGGGTACTTGAGCAATTGATAATATTGGCTATAGGTTTGGATATAATGTTAGTGATGGACAGAAGGTATTTGGTGGGAATCGTGTCTGAGGGATGGGAGGATGGTCTCATTTTCTTAAGTATGGATTTGATTTCGGAGGAGCCAGTGATCTCAAAGGTATTTAATTCAGCATTAGGGTTTTTTGGAAGTGTTCTGGTAGGCAATGGTGTGGTTCGTCAGGTGTGGGGTGGGCAATGTTTTAGTTAGGGCTGAGACATATTCGAAGAGGGCATGGGCATTAAATAAGAAAATTAGGTTCTTACCTTCTGCTAATTTTTGTTCCTGTAGTACCGAGGATCAGTCCAGACTCCTGGGTTTTGCCCCCCCTCTAGCAGATGGAGACAGAAGTTTATAAACAAAAACTCCGCCTATATCTAGGCTGGTGCCACCTACAGTCTGGCAGTATTACTTAATGTCAAAGCAGCAGGACCAACGCAACATAGAATCCTGAGAAAACTCTGAAATTTTCAACTCCAAAAACTATGTCTAACTCCACCCAACTGGGTACCGAACTCGAGGTAACGAACAAGAAAAACAAACCTTCAGACTTAGATACCACACATACAGACCACACATCCTCTCCCGGCAAAATTCCCAATACTGGGCGGGACTCTGGACTGATCCTCGGTACTACAGGAACGAAAATTAGCAGAAGGTAAGAACCTAATTTTCTTTTCCCTGTACGTACCAGGATCAGTCCAGACTCCTGGGATGTACCAGAGCTTACCTTACTTAGGGTGGGAGCCGGAGAAGCCTGCTCTAAGCACCCCTTCTCCAAACCCCAATGACCCTGGCGCTTTCACATCCAAACGATAGTGCCGGGCAAAAGTGTGGACCGATTTCCAGGTGGCCGCCCTACAGATCTCCTCCGTAGGTATATGGTGGCATTCCGCCCAGGAAGCAGCCTGGGCTCGAGTAGAGTGGGCTCTCAGCCCCACAGGCAACGACCTCCCCTGCAACAGGTATGCCGACCGAATGGTTTCTTTCAACCACCGAGCAATCGTAGTCTTGGAGACCACTTTACCCCGCCTTGAACCACCATAGAGCATGAATAGGTGGTCGGATTCCCTGAAGGCATTAGTGACTTCCAAATAATGTAGCAACACGCGCCGCACATCTAACTTATGAAGATCCTTAGCCATAGGGTCCGAAGATGGCACCTGCCCAAAGGATGGCAGCTCTACCGTCTGATTCACGTGAAACGATGAGACCACCTTGGGTAAAAAAGACGGTACCGTCCTCAACGAGATTCCCGAATCCGAAATCCGCAAAAAAGGCTCTCGACACGACAGAGCCTGAAGCTCAGAAATCCGCCGTGCCGAGACCATGGCCACCAAGAATACCACCTTTAGCGTCAAATCCTTAAGGGTGGCATGGCGAAGAGGTTCAAAAGGTGCCGCACACAACACCTTAAGAACAATATTCAAATTCCAAGACGGGCACGGCTGTCGAAACGGAGGGCGCAACTGCTTCGCCCCCCGAAGGAAACGTATCACATCCGGATGCGCCGCCATCGAAGCTCCATGCACCCGACCACGGAAGGAACCTAACGCCGCCACTTGAACCCTCAAGGAACTACAAGAAAGCCCTTTGGACAACCCGTCCTGAAGAAACAGCAGTATGTCCGGGATAGCCGCCCGGGTAGGCACTACGCTGCGCTCCAAACACCAAGACTCAAAAAGTCTCCACACTCGCACATAAGCCATGGACGTAGACTTCTTACGGGAACGCAAAAGTGTAGATACTACCGACTCAGCATACCCCTTCGATCTCAACCGCTGCCTCTCAAAAGCCATGCTGCTAGACAAAAGCGATGAACCAGGTCGAAACAAACGGGCCCCTGATGCAGGAGGTCCGGAAGAAACGGAAAACGAAGCGGCCCCTCGACCTCTAGATTCAGTAGATCCACGAACCACGGCCTCCTTGGCCATTCTGGGGCGACATTCGCCGGGTGCTTCTCTATGCGATGCAGCACCCTTCCTATGAGCGGCCATGGAGGGAACACGTATAGTAACACATCCATCGGCCACAGTACCACCAGCGCGTCTACTCCTTCCGCTGACGTCTCCCGGCGGCAAGCAAAAAACCGTGGAGCTTTTGCATTCCTGAATGTAGCCATCAGGTCTACCGCTGGAGTGCCCCACCGATCGCAGACGAGCCGAAATGCTTCTTCCGCGAGCTCCCACTCTCCGGGATCCAACCAATGGCGACTGAGAAAATCCGCCTGGATGTTTTCTACTCCAGCTATGTGGGAGGCCGCAATACTGCTCAGGTGGGCTTCCGCCCATATCATCAACGACCGAGCTTCGGCCGCTACCGGCTGACTCCGGGTTCGCCCCTGCCGATTGATGTAAGCTACCGTGGTCGCATTGTCCGACAGAATCCTGACCGACTGACCGCGGACGAGCGGGAGAAAATTCGACAGAGCCAGCCGCACCGCCTGAGTTTCCAACCGATTGATGGACCACGACGCCTCCCGAGCCGACCAAGTTCCCTGAACTGCCTGCCCGAGACAGACCGCTCCCCAACCGAGCAGGCTGGCGTCCGTGGTAACCACCGTCCACGATGGAGTTTCCAACGAAACCCCTCGACTCAAGTTGGCCTGGCAGAGCCACCACGGCAAGCTGTCTCTGGCGTCCTGGGTCAATGGCAAGCTGAGGAAAAATTCCTCCGAGACGGGGCGCCAGCGGGAGAGCAACGCTGACTGCAAGGGACACATGCGCAAACGCCCATGGAACTAACTCTAGCGTGGAGTTCATAGAGCCCAATACCTGTAAATAATCCCATACTACTGGTACTGGTTTGCGTAACAACCTTTGAATCTGACCCTGCAATTTTAATATTCGATCCTGCGTTAAGGTCACCGTACCTCGACACATGTCGAACACAGCTCCCAAATATTCCAGGGATTGCGACAGAACCAGATGGCTCTTGGCTACATTGACCACCCAGCCCAGCAAGCGTAACAGATGTAGAACCCGCTGGATCGCCAGATGACAAAGCTTCCTCGACTTGGCCCGAATCAGCCAATCGTCCAAGTATGGATGCACCAACAGCCCCTCTTCGCGGAGCCTCGCTGCCACCACTACCATAATCTTGGTGAACGTGCGCGGAGCCGTTGCCAGGCCAAATGGCAACGCCTGAAACTGGTAATGCTGCCCCATTACCGCAAACCGGAGAAACCGTTGGTGCTCCTGCCGAATGCCAATGTGAAGGTACGCCTCCGTGAGATCCAGCGAAGCCAGAAACTCCCCTTTCCTTACCGACGCGATTACGGACCGTAAGGTTTCCATCCGAAAACGAGGTACCCTTAGACACTTGTTGACACTCTTCAGATCGAGAATAGGACGGAACGTTCCCTCCTTCTTGGGAACCACGAAATAAATGGAATACCGGCCCTGCCGGAGTTCGCCGGGGGGGGACCGGTACTATGGCCCCGAGATCGCGCAGCCGAGCCAGAGTCGCCCCCACCGCTCGACGTTTCTCTGAAAACCCACAAGGGGACACCAGAAAGCACTGAGGCGGGTGGTGCGAAAATTCTAACGTGTAGCCGTGTCTTATCACCTCTAGTACCCACTGATCCGACGTGATTCTGGTCCATTCCTCGTAAAACTGGCATAACCTGCCTCCAATCTTGGGAACGGGGGAATGGACTGGCCTCACATCATTGCGCTGGCTTACCGTCCTGCGCAGCCTGACCTGCTCCCAGACGGCCGAAACGACGCCCATGAAAGGACTGAGAATACGATTGCTGGCGCGTCGCGCTGTGACGGAACGCAGAGTTTGAACCTCGAGCCAGTCTCGGTCTACGACCGCCCCGAAAACGAGGACGAGAGGCCGGAGCCCCCCGGTAACGATGTCTATCCTCTGGTAGACGGTGCACCTTATTCTCACCCAAGGATTCAATTAGGTCCTCCAACTCCTTGCCAAACAGCAACTTCCCCTTAAAGGGAAGGGAACCCAACCTAGCCTTGGAGGTGCCATCCGCCGCCCAATGGCGGAGCCATAGCAGCCGCTGTGCCGCCACCGCGGAGACCATGGTCCTTGCGGAAGTGCGCAGGAGATCATAAAAGGCATCTGCACTATAGGCGATGACCGCTTCTAACCGACTTGCCTGCCTCGCCTCGTCCGATGACAGGGATTCATTGGCCAAAAGCTGCTGTGCCCAGCGAAGCCCAGCTCTCAACGAAAAATTACTACAAATCGCTGCACGGATTCCCAACGCCGAAACCTCAAAAATACGCTTCAGTTGCACTTCCAACTTCCTATCCTGGATATCCTTAAGCGCCGTATCTCCTGTCACCGGGATAGTGGTCTTCTTCGTTACCGCTGCCACCGCGGAATCAATCCTTGGCAGGTGCAAAAGCTCCAGAACGTCCTCAGGCAGAGGATATAACTTATCCATGGCTTTAGCCACTTTGAGGCCCAAATCCGGAGTATCCCACTCCTTAAAAAGTAAATCTGAGGCCGAAAAGTGCAGCGGGAACGCCGAAGACAGACCCCGGAGCCCCAGGACAATCGGATCCGTCTGTCCAAGACGAGATTCCACCTGGGGAAGCGGAATTCCCAGCTCCCCCAGAATTTCCGGAATGAGGGGTCCTAACTCCTCCTTATGGAATAACCTGACCACCTTCGGGTCATCCCCCTCCGTTCCATGGGGTACTCCGGAACCCTTGGCTCCCGGCTCTTCATCCCCCTCAACCCCCCTCGGGGGCTGGGATGGAAAATTCAGATCCTCCTCTGGCTCCTCGAGCTCCTCAGACTCCGAGGAGGAGTTTTGAGAAACTCCGGCTCCCCGGGAGCGTAGGGGTCGGGCCCGAGCCGGCCCTTCCTCCCCCGGACCGGGTTTCCTCACCTTCTCTGCAGGAGCCCCAGACTCCGAGGCTGGGGTCCCCTGTGGTCTTTTTCTAGCCAGACGTCTGGCTTTAAAAGCCTTATGCATCAGTAAAACAAATTGAGAATTAAAGGAGGAGTCCGATGACCCCTCCTCCTCACCCCCTTCCCTGGGGGAATCGACACCCTGAACCATAGACCCTGCCGGCCTGTCCCCCCCCTCAGGGCCCCGTTGGGGGGACAAACGTGGTGGATCCACGAACTCTCCTGTGCCGCACCGTCCCGCGCTGATCTCGGCTGCCCGCGCCGAGAAAATGGCCGCCGTTCCTGCCGAAAATGGGGACAAAATGGCGGCCTCCCCCGGCTGTGCCGAAGACGACTGCTCCGAAAACGAAGAAACCGCGGCAGAAGCCCCAACGCGTGACTGCCTACCCCTTCGGGTCCCCGGAGCTGCTGTCGACCCCCCCCCCCCCCTCTCCGCCGCCCACGCACCCGGAGCACAGGCTGTCTCTCGACAGCCGCGCTGCCGCGGACCCGCAGGCCCTGCAGGCAGCCTGCCTGGGCATGAAGAACCTCGCGGAGAAGACAGGAAGCCCGAAGAAAAAAGTAAGTTTCCCCGAAACCTCCCGGGATCGCCGAGCCCCAGCCCCCTTAGAAGGAGGAAGCCAAACAGTACCAGGCGCACACACACACAGAAAAAAACACACACCGAATAACTTTTTTTTTTTTTTTAACCACAAATAAAGAAAACTTTACCTCGGATCCGGAGCCGGCTGGGGGGAGTGAGCTGGGACTCCCGGTATCACCCCCAGTCCTATAAGTGCCGGTACGTGGGGCTCCCTCACTCCTCGGCTGCCTCAACCAGGGGGAATGGTCCCCTCAGGACCCTACCGTCCCCTGGGAGGCGGGGACTGGGACCAGCAGGCAAGCCTCTGCGGTCCTTCCCCTCCGAAAGTACAACACCTACCTGCCAGTGACAAATTTCTTATTTTATCTAATATTTTTTTTTTTTCCAACACCTAACTTTAGGCCCTAACAGACTGTAGGTTTTGCACCCTCTCCACCTGCTAGGAGACAGAAGAATACTGCCAGACTGTAGGTGGCACCAGCCTAGATATAGGCGGAGTTTTTGTTTATAAACTTCTGTCTCCATCTGCTAGAGGGGGGGGGGGGGGCAAAACCCAGGAGTCTGGACTGATCCTGGTACGTACAGGGAACGCAGGTT
Source organism: Rhinatrema bivittatum (assembly GCF_901001135.1). Classification (NCBI taxonomy): domain Eukaryota; kingdom Metazoa; phylum Chordata; class Amphibia; order Gymnophiona; family Rhinatrematidae; genus Rhinatrema; species Rhinatrema bivittatum. Next base: position 264,523,382 of record NC_042619.1, read on the forward strand.
ATAAATTCTCTGAGCATAGAAGTCTCGTTTGGTTTTGTTTATAGTCTCACAGTAAATAAGAACATAAGAACATAAGAAAATGCCATACTGGGTCAGACCAAGGGTCCATCAAGCCCAGCATCCTGTTTCCAACAGTGGCCAATCCAGGCCATAAGAACCTGGCAAGTACCCAAAAACTAAGTCTATTCCATGTAACCATTGCTAATGGCAGTGGCTATTCTCTAAGTGAACTTAATAGCAGGTAATGGACTTCTCCTCCAAGAACTTATCCAATCCTTTTTTAAACACAGCTATACTAACTGCACGAACCACATTCTCTGGCAACAAATTCCAGAGTTTAATTGTGCGTTGAGTAAAAAAGAACTTTCTCCGATTAGTTTTAAATGTGCCCCATGCTAACTTCATGGAGTGTCCCCTAGTCCTTCTACTATCCGAAAGAGTAAATAACCGATTCACATCTACCCGTTCTAGACCTCTCATGATTTTAAACACCTCTATCATATCCCCCCTCAGTCGTCTCTTCTCCAAGCTGAAAAGTCCTAACCTCTTTAGTCTTTCCTCATAGGGGAGTTGTTCCATTCCCCTTATCATTTTGGTAGCCCTTCTCTGTACCTTCTCCATCGCAATTATATCTTTTTTGAGATGCGGCGACCAGAATTGTACACAGTATTCAAGGTGCGGTCTCACCATGGAGCGATACAGAGGCATTATGACATTTTCCGTTTTATTCATCATTCCTTTTCTAATAATTCCCAACATTCTGTTTGCTTTTTTGACTGCCGCAGCACACTGAACCGACGATTTCAATGTGTTATCCACTATGACACCTAGATCTCTTTCTTGGGTTGTAGCACCTAATATGGAACCCAACATCGTGTAATTATAGCATGGGTTATTTTTCCCTATATGCATCACCTTGCACTTATCCACATTAAATTTCATCTGCCATTTGGATGCCCAATTTTCCAGTCTCACAAGGTCTTCCTGCAATTTATCACAATCTGCTTGTGATTTAACTACTCTGCACAATTTTGTGTCATCTGCAAATTTGATTATCTCACTCGTCGTATTTCTTTCCAGATCATTTATAAATATATTGAACAGTAAGGGTCCCAACACAGAACCCTGAGGTACTCCACTGTCCACTCCCTTCCACTGAGAAAATTGCCCATTTAATCCTACTCTCTGTTTCCTGTCTTTTAGCCAGTTTGCAATCCACGAAAGGACATCGCCACCTATCCCATGACTTTTTACTTTTCCTAGAAGCCTCTCATGAGGAACTTTGTCAAACGCCTTCTGAAAATCCAAGTATACTATATCTACCGGTTCACCTTTATCCACATGTTTATTAACTCCTTCAAAAAAGTGAAGTAGATTTGTGAGGCAAGACTTGCCCTGGGTAAAGCCATGCTGACTTTGTTCCATTAAACCATGTCTTTCTATATGTTCTGTGATTTTGATGTTTATAACACTTTCCACTATTTTTCCTGGCACTGAAGTCAGGCTAACCGGTCTGTAGTTTCCCGGATCGCCCCTGGAGCCCTTTTTAAATATTGGGGTTACATTTGCTATCCTCCAGTCTTCAGGTACAATGGATGATTTTAATGATAAGTTACAAATTTTTACTAATAGGTCTGAAATTTCATTTGTATTTTGCAGATTGTGCAGTGGTTGCTTCTTTGCGCCATCTCTTTTCTTGGATTCTTAAGTTGTGTTTCATCATTTTCAGTTCTTTTGTGTACCAGGGTTTTTTTGTGTTATGAGAAGAGTTTATTTCTTTGGTTTGTAATGGACATATTCTGTTAGAGATGATATTAGTAAGGTGATTCCATGAAGTGATGGCGAATTCGGAGTTAGTTAGGTCTAGTTTATCAAGATCGTTAGACAGGGCAGAAATTAAGTCATCTCTATTACATGGGTTTCTGAATTGGATGGTGTTTTGAGAGTGTGAGGACGTGGTGGAGTTTTTTTATAGTGCAGGTTCTTCTGATGAGAAAGTGGTCAGACCAGGGCACAGGTGATTATGAGGGAGTGTCAGTAGTGATTTGGGAATTATAAAAATTAGATCTAGAGAGTGGCCTAGTTTATGTGTGGGTTTTGTTATAATCTGTTTGAGGCCTATTGCACTGAAGGAGGTCAGGAGCACTTCACAGGTGGATGTGAGTGGTATTGAGTCAATGTGGATATTGAAGTCTCCTAAGATGATGACGGGAGCATCTATAGTTAAATTTTTTTGTAATAAATTCAATAAGGGGGGGATGCGTCTCTTTCTAGAAGACCTGGGTGGAGTATATTAGGCAGATTTGAAGTTTTGGAGATTTGAATAGTCCGATTTCAAATTTGGTGGGTGGGTTGATAGATTGGGGTAATAGTTTGAGGTCTTTTTTTACAGCGAGTAGGAGTCCTCCTCCTCTTTTTTTTTGTCTAGGGATGGAGAAGAAGTCGTGTGTGTTGTTTGGGAGCTGATTTATTAATACTATGTCAGTTTCCTTAAACCATGTCTCAGTTATGGCACAGATGTCAGGATTTTCGTCTAGGAGTATATCATTGAGAATGGGTATTTTTTTGACTATAGATTGAGAGTTAAAGAGAAGGAGGGTAAAGATTGTGAGGCCGATGAGTTGAGTGAGTGTGGTAAGAGTAATGGGTAGTAGTGATCTAGGGCATGGGCAGGGGTGGGTTAGAAGGGATGGTTTGGGTTTGTGATTGAAGTGTTTGAGAATTGGTATAGTATGGGTCAGCATGTTTTGAGGATGTGTGTATCTGTTGTGTGATGATGGCAATGAGGTGTTAGAAATTATGGTATGAGATAGTAAAGAGGAGGCAAAGTATACAAGATACAGGGAGAGGGAAGGTCTGAGAAGGGGCAGGGTGCACTGGGCAGGACCCTTAGTTGCGCTCCTTTGTCGCGAGACGTGCAGCGCTAGACGCCGGAGAAATGCGTCCTGCTTTTAAAGGTCCTCCTGGACTGGATGTGAGGTGTGCCGGGGGGGGGAGGGAGGTCCGTCCAATGTCGGCATCTTGGGATTGTGTGTGGGCAGGCCGTGGGTTCAGGCACGGACCCTGATGGGTCGCCCATGCCGAACGCTTTGAGCCGGTCGCGGTGGAGGCGAGGGTTGGGTCGTCAGCAGCGACGCGAAAGAGGAAGCTCAGGCCCTGCTTCCCACCTTTAAAGGTCCTCCCAGATTGGATGTGAGATGCGTCGGGGGGGGGGGGGGGGGGTAGTCCAATGTTGGCGTCTCGGGGTCATGTGCGGGCAGGCCGTGGGTTCAAGCTCGGACCCCGATGGGTCGCCCACGCCGAACGCATCGAGCTGGTTGCAGTGGAGTTGAGGGTTGGGTTGGCGGCGGCGAGAGAAATGAATAGTCCGAGCCAGTGTATCTGGTGCAAGATCTTTAATTTTACAAAAGGAATTTTAGAACTAGTTCTAAGAGACAGAGTGAGAGATAACTGAAACCAGAGAGAATTTAATCATATAATGATCAGTTCTAGAGAGAGAGAGAGAGAGATTGAGATCAGTCAAATGAATAGAAATGTTAGTAGAGGAAAAAACTAGATTTAGAATTTGCCCATCTTTATGGGTAATATTATTAATCCATTGGGTAAATGAAAGGTCTTCCATGGCTGAGAAAAATCTGGGCTCAATAATACTGTTAGGCTCATTGGTATGCAAATTAAAGACCCCCTAAGAGAATAATGATGATGAATCTTGTAGTCACTGGCTGTAGATGGGTGGAGGTTGATAGACTAGTAAAATATTAAATTGAGTTGCTTTATGAAACTAAAGGAAGAGAAATTCTACAGCACAGCTAGTTTGGTGGGATAATTCTCAGATTGTGAAATCATTAGAAAAATAACAGGCGCCCTTCCCCTTTTAATTTTAGGTGTTGACGCTAGGAGCCGTGACCAGGATGTGCGCCTGGCCAGGCAGCCAGAGACCCTTACCCCTGTCCCCGAAATAAACAGGCCACAGCTTTATTTAAGATAACAATATGAGATATAAAACCGGTACCCGGGCCAATACCTTAATAGCTCAGAAAAATCTGGGTCCATGCCCACCATCTGCCCACCACGAACCAGCAAGGCGGTGCACCCAAGGACCCCCCCCCCCCCCCCGCTGCATTTTCCAGCAAGGGGGCCCAAATGTACTGGTGTGGTACCCACCCTTTTAGGCGACATGGCCTTCTCTTCAGCCCCGCGGCTGACCCGCCTTTGCGAGGCAGCTCCAACCTGTTCAATAACTCCCCAATTGGCCCGGGTGCCTGCCATAGGCATGAGACAGTGACTACACTTGTCTCATGCTCTCCCAATACCAATGTCAGCTGCGGCCATCCCTGTGTCTGTTAAAACTGCCTTGATGGCCTCCTGAAAGTCATTGTTAAACAGGTCATAACCAATGTCAGACAAATGAATCTTGTCCCGCCAGTACTACCCCTCGCAAACATTGTTAGCCCACTCATGTAGTATCTGCCATCCTTCTATATGCCCCATCCACACCCCAATTTGCCCCTGACTCCATAGCGTCTGATTGTTGAATTTTATATGAGAGATAATGTCTGACCAAACAATGCATACTCCTGGGAACTACAAACTTAACTCAAGGAGGTCCCTTCTTGCCTACCGCAACAATTGTATGGAAGACATAACCCCGAGATCATTACCCCAAGGTGCAGAATTATGATGTTTGGGGCGGCCATGAATTCCCTCTTGGCCCGTAACCTAGGTAGGAGCTAGTCCCAATGCATTTTGCACTTCCCCATCCATGTGATGCACGCACCTTGGGCTACCAGCCCCAAATGTGGTCCATATCCGCGCTCGCAGGCCCTCTGGGCTGCCCAATGAATGAAGGAATGCCCCACGATCCAAGCCAGTAACAACTTAGGAGGTGCTTCTGAAAGCGGGAGAAAGATTTTTTAAGTTAGGTGCTGTGACGAGAAATGTGAATTCGATCTAACCTGACATATGAGTTCACTGCAGAGGAATACCACCTGCCTATCCATTGTATCACCTCTTTATCCAACCCGGCCTGGGCTGCGCTGATAGCAACCCTGATTTGGAAAGAACGGGTCCCAAAATTGCTCACATCCAATCCTATCCTGTCCAGGGCCAGCTTTGATACTGCTGAAAATTGGTACCTTGAAAGAGGGACTTGGTCCTCGTGAACAAGCAAATGGCCCCCCCCCCCCCCCCACCCCGGTTGGCCACACAATGAGCAATGCCTCTACATTTGTGACCAGGCACGTCACCTGATTACTGAGCCATCTGAGTGCCAATATTGTGCCCTGACCCATTTGATTGGTTTTTGAACTTGGGATGAGTATGTTCAAGATATGACCTGATTGCTTCACATTCTTAATAAGAATGCCCGTACCCCCTTCGTCCCACTTAGAGGCTGCCACCAACTCACTTATACGCAGTGCACCAAAGAAGGCGAGTGAAAAGGCAAGGCAAAATACAGGTTTCAAATTCCGATTCACATATGTCACGTAAAACATACCACAATTATACCAGCAAATCGTGTGTTATGGGATGCCTCCCATCCTTTTTTGTGCCAATTTGTCTGGCCCAACCCTTCATCATCTTTTTTACTAGAAATCCCTTTATTGGGTCACCCCAACCCTGGGCCTCTATAAAGAAGGCAAGCCCTGCTAACTGTTTTACAACTGCACCCCTAGACAATTCACCATCCTTTTCCCTGGATACATATGCCACAATTAGGTCGTCTGACATGGGTCTTGAGTCCTATCCATGCTGGTTTAAGAAGGAGCGTATTCTCGCATATCCCCTGTATTAGGCATCCCAAGTAGTGGGAGCTACCGATTATTGCAACAGGTCTAGTGTGGATGAATTCCAATCTGCCAAAAATGCTTCAGTACTGGTGTTCCGGCCTCGTCAGCCCCTGGTACCTGGTTTAAAAATAAAGTCCATTTAGCGCAAGACAAAGAATCTGCCACGCTGTTGCGCATTCCAGGCACTGACGCGTTCTAATTGTGGTGTTAATGCACAGACTTCTGAGCACCGCCTGCCTCAGAACTTGGCCACCCTGGGGCATTTTGCTGACTGCTTGTTCAGTACATAAACCATGGCCTGATTATCACACCAGAAAACTATATGCTTATCACGTAACCTGTAGTCTTAATGTCCGCCTGTAGTATTAATGCTACTAGTATGGGGAATAGCTCGAGGAATGTGATATTTGCTGTCAACCCCGCCTCGACCCAGGAGGCGGGCCATGGCGCCACACACCAAGCACCTTGGCAGTATAAACCAAATCCCTATTCTCTTGAAGCATCTGTCTGGATGCGAAGTCGTGGCTGGATATAGGGGACTCCTGCCATATGGACATGGCATTGTAATCACTCAAAAAGGAAGACCACAAACATAAGTCCTCCCTGATAGGCTTGGATATTCTGATAAAGTGGTGTGGTCGATGAATCCCAGCCGTGGCGGCTGACAACCTCCACAAGAATGCTCTTCCCATCAGAATCACCCTTTAAGCAAAATTAAGGGAACCCAAAATGGACTGGACCTCTCATAGTGTGAGCTTTTTGGCTCAAGTGGCCTGATCCAAGATGCCTTGCAATTTTCGCAACTTGTCATCAGGAAGTCTGGATATCATTCGCTCAGAGTCGAGCTCGATACTTAGAAAACGCTCAGTAGTGGCTGGGCCTTTGGGCCATCAGTATGCAAAGTCTTCAGCTACTCCTTGAAAAGCACAGAGGAGGCGCGCCGCAGTCTTGGCTCCGGCCAGACCAATGAACAGGAAGTCATCAAGGTAGCGGAAGATATTGTCTGTGCTCGTCACTCTCGCAGCTACCCAGTGCAAAAAGGAGCTGGATGACTCAAAATAGGAGCAGGACACGGAGCACCCCATGGGCATACACTTGTTGAAGTGGAACTGCCCGCGGAACTTGAATCCCAGCAGTGGGAAACAGGATGGGTGAACTGATAAAAGACGGAATGCTAACTCAATGTTGGTTTTTGCCATCATCGCCGCCGCCCTACCACACCTCCTCAGAAGGGATATGGCACTGTCAAATGAGTTGTATTGTATGGAGCATTCCTTTCAAGGCAGGTGGTCATTAACGGAGAACCCCATAGGGAAAGAGAGGTATGGAATAAGTCTGTACTTTCCTGGCTCCTTCTTTGGGACCACCACCATTTCGCGGAATGAAGGAGCCACTATTCTGCCCAAAGTGAGTTCCATGTTCAATTTGTCTTGCATGATCTCGGAGTAATGCAACTTAGAGGGGGCGTTCCCTGTACGTACCAGGATCAGTCCAGGACACCTGGGTTGTGACTCCGCACCAGTAGATGGAGACAGTCTAAAACTTGTGGGCGGAGCATATATGCCCCTGTGCCAGTCACAGCCCCTCAGTCTTACTCTGTCTCCAGTAGGTGGTGCAGGTCCGGTCACAGCCCTGTCGGGCCTGATTCTGGTTGTTAGTCAGGTTCGCTTTTTGGGTTTTATTTTCTATTAGGCCTATTTGGTTTTTTTCTGTAAATTGGGTTTTTTGTTTAATTTGGTTAATTTTAGTCCCGGTTGCCCTGCCTCCCTGGGGAGTTGAGAGGTCCTGAGGGGACTACCCTCCCCAGGTTGAGGCCGCTGCTAGGGTTGAGGACCCGGCTGGACTAGTAGCAGCGTCAGGGGTGACACCGGGGAGCCCGGTTCACTCACCCCTGCAGGACAGAGGGCTTTTTCAGTACCAGGGACAGCGTTTTCTGTAAAAAAAAAAAAAAAAAAAAAAAAAAAAAGTGTTTGACTTTTGTTTCTGTCGGCTCTCCGTTGCCTGGCGTTGCGCTCCCTCCCGTCCCGCTCGGGGGGGGGGGGGGGGGCGTCGTCGGCAGGGGGGAGGTCGCCGATTTCGCCGCGGTGATTTTTTTTTTTTTTTTCTTTTTCCTCAGCGCCCCTCAGTGTTTTTCGGCGCGTCCTTTGTTTTTCCCGCGATTTTCTCGATGCTGCGCGACTCGCAGCTGGGTAGTCTCAGCAGGGCCTGCGGCTCGGCGCGCGCGCGCGTCTCTCCCGGGACGGCCTTTGCTCGGCCTGCGTCCCGGGAGACGAGGGATCATCGGGGGCACCTCGGGGGACCCGTTCCTGGGTGGCACGATCGCCGTCGCAGGGGGGAGGGGCCCCTGACAGGCCTCCTGGTTCTTTCCCGGTTTCCGCGGGAGTGGCGGCCATTTTGTCCACCGGCCGGGTAGTCTCACGCGAAACGGTGGAGGCCTCGGTTTTGCCCCCTGAGCTCTCCCCGCAGTGGGGTGTGGCGGGGGAGGCCCCCTCGGAGGGGCCCCGGTCCCAGGGGACTTCGGAAATCGATTCTTCGGATTCGGACGAGCTCTAAGAGGATTTGGCGCTTTGCTGCGCAAGGTGCTCCGATATAGGCGAAGTCGGGGGGACGCCTCGCGCGCTCGGGTCCACCGGTCCCCGCCGAAGAAAAAGCCGGCCAGGAGGACGGCGAAGGTCGCCCAGGCCGCGGGCCGGAGCAAGCGGCTTCCGCGAGGGGTGCCGCAGGGCTCGGAGTCCGAAGAATCCGCCGAGGCGGACACGGAGGCCTCTGAGGAACCCCTGCCGGGAGCCGGGAAGGCAGCGTCAGATGGCTCCGCGCAGCTCGCTACGGGGAAAAGAGCACAGGCCGTCGATGGGGATGACCCCAAGGTGGTGCGTTTGTTCCTTAGGGAGGAGCTGTCGCCGCTTATCCCGGCCATTCTCCAGGAGCTGCGGATTGATGCCCCTCCGGTGGTGGTCCGCCAGGAGGCAAATATGGATCCTGTCCTGCTCGGGCTCACAGGGCCGGCGGTTGCTTTTCCTTTTCTTTTTTTCGTCCACGGATATCCTCTTCAAGGAATGGGATACTCCGGAGTTGGATTTGAAGGTCAGCAAGGCCATGGACAAGCTTTACCCTTTGCCGGAGGACGCGCTGGAGCTCCTCCGGCTCCCAAAGTGGATTCGGCGGTGTCCGCTGTCACGAAGAGGTCTAACATCCCGGTCACGGGAGCGACAGCCCTCCGGGATATTCAAGACCGGAAGTTGGAGGTTCAACTCAAAAAGATTTTCGAGGTCTCTGTCCTAGGAGTGCGGGCCGCCATGTGCACGAATTTTGCTATGCGGGCTAGTCTGCGCTGGGCTCAAGTCCTTCAGGCGAATGCAGGTCTCTCTGCAGAGGAGGCTTCTCAAGCAGACAGGTTGGAGGCAGCCATTGCCTATGGGGCCGATGCGCTCCATGATCTGTAGCGCACCTCAGCTCACTCCATGGTGGCAGCGGTGTCGGCGCGTCGTCTTCTTTGGCTGCGCAACTGGGCAGCGGATGGCTCTTCCAAGGCTCACCTCGGGGCATTGCCATTTAAAGGGAAATTGCTATTTGGCAAGGAGTTAGATGATTTGTTGGTTTCCCTGGGTGAGAATCCAGCGTTTAAGCTGCCGGAGGATAGGGCCCGTCCGCGATCTTCCTTCTCAGGCAGAGCCCGGTTCCGGGGGCCCAGGAAGTCCAGACCGCAAAGATCCTCTGGATCCTCATATAGGTCGTCCTCCTCGCGGAACGCTCAGTGGCAGCAGTCCTTTCGGGGCAAGCGTTTTGGCCGGCAAGGAGGGGCTCCGTCGGGTGCGGGGGCCAAGCCTTCACAATGAAGTTCGGCCGGCCCATCCCTCCTCGTGGCCTCGGCACGTTGTCCCAAACGTGGGGGCGCGTCTCTCCTTCTTTCTCGAGGAATGGGCCAGCATGACGTCGGATCAGTGGGTCCTCGACGTGATAAGACACGGCTACGAGTTAGACCAAGAAAGACGGCTCTTTCCGCCCCATTCTGGATCTGAAGGGAGTCAACAGATGCCTTCGGGTTCCTCATTTCAAGATGGAAACCATTCGTTCCGTGATCGCGTCAGTGCGCCCCGGCGAATTCCTGGCGTCCCTAGACCTCACAGAAGCATACCTTCATGTAGGCATCCATCTAGCATTTCAGCGGTTCCTGCGGTTTTGCATTCTGCGCAGGCACTTCCAGTTCCGGGTGCTCCTGTTCGGCCTGGCGACAGCGCCTCGGACATTCACGAAAGTGATGGTGGTCGTGTCGGTGCAGTTGCGGCGGGAAGGCCTGCTGGTTCACCCTTACCTCGACGATTGGCTAATCCGAGCGAAGTCTCAGAGTCTGTGTCGGCAGGCGGTGACCAGGGGGTTACAGCTCTTGCAGTCCCTGGGCTGGGTGGTCAACTACAACAGAGTCATCTCGAACCTTCTCAGTCCTTGGAGTATCTTGGAGCCCTTTTCGACACGAAGCGAGGCAAGGTGATTCTCTCTCAGGAACGGATATGCAATCTGCAGTCTCAGGTGCTACGTCTTCTGTCGCTACACCAGCCACGAGTCTGCGATTACCTGACGGTTCTGGGGTCTATGGCATCCACTCTGGCGTTAGCCCCTTGGGCGTTCGCTCATCTACGACCGCTGCAGTCCTCATTGCTTTCCCGCTGGAAACCGGTTTCCAAGGATTTTTATCTACCTCTCCCTCTCGAGGGTCAGGCGCGAGCCAGACTGAGCTGGTGGCGGGATTCCAAGCATCTCTCCTGTGGAGTGTCCATTCTGGTGCCCGACTGGACGGTGGTGACCACGGATGCCAGTCTTTCCGGCTGGGGGGCAGTGTGCCAAGGGAAGTCGGTTCAGGGTCTGTGGTCAGAGTCGCAGACCCGGTGGTCTATCAACCGGCTGGAGACCAGAACGGTCCGTCTGGCGCTGCATGCTTTTCTACCCCTAGTACGCGGACAGGCGGTCCGGGTATTGTCGGCCAACGCTACCACCGTGGCTTACATCAATCGCCAGGGCGGGACAAGAAGTCCTCTAGTGGCGGAGGAGGCGTGGCTCTTGATGCTCTGGGCAGAGCAGCATCTCAGCCATCTCGCTGCGTCCCACATTGCAGGAGTCGACAACGTCCAGGCGGATTTTCTCAGCCGTCACCGTCTGGATCCCGGAGAGTGGGAGCTGGCGGACGAGGAGTTTCTCTTCATCTGCAAGACTTGGGGAACGCCCCACATGGATCTGATGGCCACGTGGCACAGCGCAAAGGCTCCGAGATTTTACAGTCGACGTCGCGAAAGGGGCGCAGAGGGAGTCGACGCGTTGGTGCTTCCCTGGCCGGCGGATGTGCTTCTGTATGTGTTCCCACCGTGGCCCATGATCGGCAAGATTCTGCGGCGCATAGACTTGCACCCGTCCAATGTGATCATGGTGGCGCCGGAGTGGCCGCGCCGTCCCTGGTTTGCGGACTTAGTCCAGTTGTCGGTGGCCGCCCCCCTTCGCCTTCAGGGGTTCGCGGGGCTTTCTTCGGCAGGGCCCCGTCTGTTTGGAGGATGCGGATCACTTCTGTCTCGCGGCATGGCTTTTGAGAGGTACCGGTTGAAAAGAAAAGGCTACTCGGATGCGGTCGTTACTACGTTGCTGAGATCCCGAAAACAGTCTACTTCCCTGGCTTATGTTCGGGTCTGGGTAGTTTTTGGGGAATGGTGCGTGGAGCGGGGTCTGAATCCCACTTCCGCTTCTATTTCTGATATTTTGGCGTTTCTCCAGGCGGGACTCGCCAAAGGTTTAGCGTGCAATTCCCTTCGGGTCCAAGTGGCGGCGCTTGGGTGCTTGCGAGGTGAGGTCCGGGGAGTCTCTCTGGCTCTCCACCCAGATATCTCCCGCTTTCTTAGGGGGGCTAAGCACCTCCGTCCTCCGTTGCGGCCCCTTGCCCGTCTTGGAACCTCAACTGGGTACTCTCAGCCTTATGCTCAGCGCCGTTTGAGCCCCTGAAACGTTCTATGCTCAAGGATCTCACGTTGAAGACCGTATTCCTGGTGGCGATTGCATCAGCCCGTCGTGTTTCAGAATTACAGGCGTTGTCCTGTAGGGAGCCCTTCTTGCGCATCTCCGATTCGGGGGTTTCCTTGCGGACGGTTCCCTCCTTCCTTCCTAAGGTCGTGTCGTCGTTCCATTTGACTCAGTCGATTGAACTTCCCGCTTTCATGTTTGGGGAGTCTTCGGACCCGAAAACGAAAGACTTGAGAAAACTAGATGTGCGGAGGTCCCTTCTTCGCTATCTAGAGGTTACTAATCCGTTTCGGGTGACGGATCATCTGTTTGTGTTGACTTCGGGTCCAAAGAAAGGTGCTGCGGTGTCCCGCACGACAATTGCCCGTTGGCTCAAGGAAGCCATTGGTTCTGCGTATCTTCTGCGTGGAAAATCGCCGCCAGTGGGTCTTCGGGCTCATTCGACGCGGTCTCACGCTGCGTCTTGGGCGGAATCTTCTCAGGTGTCGCCTCAAGAGATTTGCAGGGCGGCTACCTGGAAGTTGTTGCATACCTTCTTTAAACATTACCGGTTGGATGTTCAGGCTACTGAAGCTGGGGGTTTTGGAGAGAGGGTACTCCGAGCGGGACTCTCTGCTTCCCACCCTCGGTAAGTTAGCTCTGGTACATCCCAGGTGTCCTGGACTGATCCTGGTACGTACAGGGAAAGGAAAATTAGTTTCTTACCTGATAATTTTCGTTCCTGTAGTACCAAGGATCAGTCCAGGATCCCGCCCACAGTGCTGCGCTATAGTAATGGAGAGTCCGCTCTTTATTGTTTCTTTCACTACGCTAACCCTTCTTGAGTTGCTCTCCCGGTTTGGGAGTCTGGTTTCGGTAGGGGTGTTGGATTTCTTTCGTTTCCCTACCAAGTTTGTATGGTTAGTTATGGTTGCCTTTTTGGCTTTTGTCTACTTTGACATTACGTATGACTGAGGGGCTGTGACTGGCACAGGGGCATATATGCTCCGCCCACAAGTTTTAGTCTGTCTCCATCTACTGGTGCGGAGTCACAACCCAGGTGTCCTGGACTGATCCTTGGTACTACAGGAACGAAAATTATCAGGTAAGAAACTAATTTTCCTTTGTTAGCCACCGAGTTGCAAAAATGGCCTTGGTAAGGGATTCTAAATCCGTCCAGGAAAATCTGTTCAATCCTGATCGTCTCGTCTTGCCAGAGGGGTATAAGGCCAACTAGTCCAGCATTCGGTCCAGTCTGATTAGTGAGGGAGCCTTCTGAAATCCCTGAGCGTCATTGCCCAGGGGCAGAACTCCCAGTCGCTGCTTTCTTGATACATTTGGTTGCCAGATGGGGAGCTGTTCAAACCAAGCAAATGTGCTTGAACTTGCAATCCTTGAAGGAGCCAGTATGACTTGATGAAGCTCCAGCAAGTATTGCTCGGAATATTCACAGACCCGACTGGAGCCACTGTTGAGGTGGCAGGTTTCTTCGACATTTGACCCCAGCCACCTGTGTCGACTGCCTTATTCATCATTTGCTTTAGCCAGAGACTTATGTCCTGCGTGCCCCAAGACATGAATTGATTTTCCTCCACCGAGTCCCGGAAACGCTCATCATAGTTCAGCCAGGCCCACCCTTCGTATTCCCTATAAGCCTCGAAGATGGTGTTAGCATAACTGAGCATGGGGCCACTTTGTGATGGATCTTCCAGGGTAACAACACTCATCATTCTGAGGAAAGCTCGCACCCAGTTTACAATGTTCCATGGAATCTTCGTGTCACTGCCTGGTGAAGGATTGTTGTTCTTGCCCTTTCTCTTCTCGCATGGCCTCCGCCTTCCTTCCATCAGCCAGAAGATGTCAATGTATCGCTGTTTCCTTATCTTCCTGCACAGTGACCTAGACACACTCTCCTACAACTGGGATAAACTTGTTAGCACCAGAGAGCCTCTTGTCACCTCTTCCCTGGATGTACACAACTTCACTGAGCGGTCCTCATCCGAATTGGAAGTCGAACTACCAATTCGGATGAGGACCGCTTAGTGAAGTTGTGTACATCCAGGGAAGAGGAGACAAGAGGCTCTCTGGTGCTAACAAGTTTATCCCAGTTGTAGGAGAGTGTGTCTAGGTCACTGTGCAGGAAGATAAGGAAACAGCGATACATTGACATCTTCTGGCTGATGGAAGGAAGGCAGAGGCCATGCGAGAAGAGAAAGGGAGATGGAACTGTCTCCGTGCTTCCGTTTTACCTTCCTCTTTTTCTTCGCCGCTTGCACCCCACCCCCCAACCCCAGGACACAGTGAAGAGGAGCCCACCCCTCCCGACAACTCACCCTTTGGTTGCTCTGAGCTCTGCTCTGCTCCGCAGCTTCTGCCTCTGCAGAGGCTGCCTTTGTCATTCTCTGGCTGTTGTCTGGACCTTCACACTGGGTGTTGGTAGCAGTGGTACTTTCTTGGCACTGTACCTCTGGTTCCTCATGCTGGTGGGTGATGGCTTCACTTCCAACTCTTGGCATCGGTGTCGCACTGCTGCTGCTTGCCGCCGAGGTGCCGTCCGATCTCTGTCAACCATCCTATGTGGAGTGCTGCTGTTTGGCCATGGGTATGGTTGGGCCATATAAAAAAGAGGAAGTCTTGTGGTCGGTTGTTTGTCAGTCTTTGGTTGTTTTTTGTTCTCTCCCCTTCTGTTATGTGTTATCCCTATTCCTTAAAGGGCGTGGACATTTAGGGATAGATTTTCAAAGGGTTACACGCGTAAGATACGTGCGTAACCCCCCCTGAAAACCTATCCCAAGCCTATGCAAAATAGGCTCGGCGGCACCCACAAGCCCCAGGACACGCGTATGTCCCAGGGCTTTCAAAACTGGACGGTCCGGGGCGGGGCCGGAGGTGGGGCGGCAGTCCAGGGGCATTCCCGAGTCCTCCGGCACAGCGGCCGTGCCGGAGGTTCGTGCACCGGCAGCTGGCTGGGCGTAACTCAGCGAAATAAGGTAGGGGGGGATTTAGGTAGGGCTGGGGGGGTGGGTTAGATAGGGGAAGGAAGGGAAAGGTGGGGGGGGGGGGGGAGCTAAAAAAAAGTTCCCTCCAAGGCCGCTCTGATTTCTGAGCGGCCTTGGAGGGAACGGGGAAAGTCATCGGGGCTCCCGTTGGGCTCCGCGCATGCAAGGGGGTGCACAAGTGTGCACCCCCTTGCGTGCGCCAACCCTGGATTTTATAACATGCATGCAGCAGCGCGCACATGTTATAAAATTGGGTGTACATTTGTGCGGGCCAGGTAGCGTGCACAAATGTACCCCGGGTGCGTAATATTAAATATCTGCCCCTTAATGAGTAGTAAGGGAATTTTCTGTCCAAAACAAACATGATAAAGTTTTTGAAATGTTCTCAATTGGACTGGTTAATATCTGTTCTGTGCTTTGTTATAGAAATACTGAGTTGTTTTTGAGCTGAACCACCTCTAAGTAGTGGTGATGATGTCACCAAGGAAAACTATGTTCTCTGCCTCCATCTGCTGGAAGAGGCACATAACCCACTTGTCTTGACCAGACTAGTGTCATAGGATTTATGGAAAGAAAATTAACAGGTTTAAATTTCTCCTTCTCCCGACCTTTATTTCTCACTTTCTTATTCCTGTTTTACTTGACTTTTGTTTCATATCCATAGCTAATATCACTGTACATTAAAGACATAATAGTTTATTACAGAAAATGCCATATGAATTGAGAAAACTTTAACAACTGACTTTTTCCCTCTACCAATATTGTAACCAATATTATATTTTTGTTCAGGGAATCTCATGGTGCTCAGGCCTTCAGCAGCTGCAGCACTCAAGATATCAAGATGTTCCTAAACAAAAACCAAATGAACTGTCTTCTGAACAGTCCAGCCCTTGGTAGACAGTACCGTAAATCTCAGTGCGGCAACAAAATAGTGGAGGAAGGAGAGGAATGTGACTGCGGCACACAAATAGTTAGTAATTGGTGTTAAACTGTTTTATGAGATGATAATCATCTTCTAAAAATGCCTGATATGTAACAAGACTCCAAACAGAAGCAAAAAAACATCAAATATCCATACTCAAAAGACAAAAAAAAAAAATGGTGGTCAAAAATTTTAAATAATTGATAGATCAAAACATAAATGCACCTTCTAGAATATTAGATGCATAAAAGATCACAGTATGATGGGAAACAGCAATTCACAGAACAATAAGTTCATATGCTTCTAAGTAATAATCATCAGTTCACCTTTTTAATGTATTAGATATGTGCATCAAATTTGTCCATATTATAACAATAAGCAGATACTAATATTTACCAAAGTGATATTTAATGTTGTCAGAAGACAAACAGATTGGCGTCTTACAAAAAGGATATAACTCTAGTGTACAGACAGGTGACTAGAAAACAAGTGGGTAATGCACCTCTACCAGCAGATGGAAACGAAGCAAAGCTGAATCACACTGGTTGAATGTCAGAAAACAATGTGTTATGGTAAATGGAACTTACTCTAAAGAGAGAATGGTGATGAGCGGAGTGCTGCAAGGGTCAGTGTTGGGACCAGTCCTGTTCAATACCTTTGTGAACGACATTGCGGACGAGGTAGAAGGTAAGGTTTGTCTATTTGCGGATAATACTAAGATCTGGAACAGAGTGGACACGCCGGAAGGAGTGGAGAGAATGAGACGGGATTTAAGGAAGCTCGAAGACTGGTCGAAGTTATGGCAGCTGAGATTCAATGCCAAGAAGTGCAGAGTCATACATATGGGCGGTGGAAATCCAAAAGAATTGTATTTGATGGGGGTGAAGGGCTGATGTGCACGGAGCAGGAGAGAGACCTGGGGGTGACAGTGTCTAACGATCTGAAGTCGGCGAAACAGTGTGACAAGGTGATAGCTAAAGCCAGAAGAATGCTGGATTGCATAGAGAGAGGAATATCGAGTAAGAAAAGGGAAGTGATTATCCCCTTGTACAGGTCTTTGGTGAGGCCTCACCTGGAGTACTGTGCTCAGTTCTGGAGACCGTATCTCCGAAGGGACAGTGACAGGATGGAGGTGGTCCAGAGAAGGGCGACCAAAAAGGTGGATGGTCTTCATCGAATGACTTATGAGGAGAGACTGAAGAATCTAAATATGTATACCCTGCAGGAAAGGAGGAGCAGGGGTGATATGATACAGATGTTCAGATACTTGAAAGGTTTTAATGATCCAAAGTCAACGACAAACCTTTTCCGTTGGAAAAAAAATCAGCAGAACCAGGGGTCACAATTTAAAACTCCAGGGAGGAAGACTCAGAACCAATGTCAGGAAGTATTTCTTCACGGAGAGGGTGGTGGATGCCTGGAACGCCCTTCCGCAGGAAATGGTGAAGACCAAAACTGTGAATGATTTCAAAGGGGCGTGGGATAAACACTGTGGATCCATAAAGCCTGGAGGATGGGAATGAAGAGAAGAGGTATGGGGGTGGCTTGTAGGAATAAACACTGTGGATCCATAAAGCCTGAAGGACGGGAATGAAGAGAAGAGATATGGGGTGGCTTGTAGGAATAAACACTGTGGATCCATAAAGCCTGGAGGATGGGAATGAAGAGAAGAAGTATGGGGGTGGCTTGTGGGAATGACGGCTACTACCTGGTGATTAATGCCCTTATTCAATAAACATTCACATAGGGGTAGATTTTCAAAAACGGCGCGTTTGTGTACTTTTGCTGGCGCATCAGGCGCAAGCAAAAGTACGCGGGATTTTAGTAGATACGTGCGAAGCCGCGCATATCCGCTAAAATCCTGGATCGGCGCGCGCAAGGCTATCGATTACGTATAGCCGGCGCGCGCCGAGCCGCGCAACCTACCCCCGTTCCCTCCGAGGCCGCTCTGAAATTGGAGCGGCCTCGGAGGGAACTTTCTTTTGCCCTCCCCTCACCTTCCCCTCCCTTCCCCTACCTAACCCACCCGCCCGGCCCTGTCTAAACCCCATCCTTACCTTTGTCGGGGGATTTACGCCTCCAGGAGGGAGACGTAAATCCCCGCGCGCCAGCGGGCCGCTAGCGCGCCGGGAGGCAACCTGGGGGCGGGTACGGAGGGCGCGGCCACGCCCCCGGACCACCCCTGGCCGTAACCACACCCCCGGACCCGCCCCCAAAACACTGCCGACACGCCCCCAAAACACCGCGCCGACCGGGCCTGGCCCCCAACACGCCCCCCTCGCCAAACCCCGGGACTTACGCAAGTCCCGGGGCTCTGTGCGCGCTGGTGGGCCTATGTAAAATAGGCCCACCGGCGCGCAGGGCCCTGCTCGCCTAAATCCGCCCGGATTTAGGCGAGCAGGGCTCTTAAAATCCGCCCCATAGTTAATGAAACTCCAACATTGCTCTCTGCTTCAATGGCAAGAGGAAATGTGGAAAAGATTTCATACAGGCAACAACCAACAAGGTAGGACAGTCTGGGAAAACAAATAAACGTGGGAGTAGCTTGCTTGTTGCGACGGTTACTACCCCAAACCAATTAAGTCTGACACTTCACTTTCAATGCATATACAGCATACATCTCTGCTTCAATGGCAGGGGGGAATGAAGATAAGAGGATTTACATTCAGACAACAACCAACAAGGACTGACTTGCACAGTCTGGGTAAACAAATAAGCGAGGGAGTAGCTTGCTTATTGTGGCGGTTACTACCCCTAACAAATTAAGCCTGATACTTCACTTTGAATGCTTCACTGCTTCAACTTCACTTTGAATGCTTCACTGCTTCAACGGCAGGAGAAATGAAGAAATAGGATTTACATCGAGCCAACATCTCACAAGGCATTGATCTGAGCAGTATGAGTATACAAACATCGGGGTAATTTGCTCAATATGACGATTACTACCCTCAAACATTAAGCCTTATACTTCACTTTGATACAGCTCCAACACTGCTCTCTGCATCAGTGGCAGGGGTGGAAGTAAATTAGAATAAAAAAGCTACCAATAAGGGCCCTGAAAAAATAAGTATGAGAAAATAAGGGTGAAAGCTTTCTGGGCAGACTGGATGGGCTTATTGGTCTTCTTCTGCCGTCATTTCTATGTTTCTATATACCCTTGCAGTGACATCAGGCCACTACTATTCTCCATCTCCAGCTGATAGTGGATGTGCATCTCCCTACTAGGGATTACTTTAAATTTTAAAAGGAAAAAAGGAAATTTAATTTGCCCTGCGCTCCTGTGGTGATACCTTATGGTCCCTCCCTCAGTTGAGAATTACTGAGGTTATTTCCGTGGTCCCTCAGATGAGTGCTTTGGTCCGGTAGTTGGTTTTTCAACTGGCGTGGACTTCACTGTAAAAAAAAACCAAAACAGCTGAAAGGCAAGCGGGTGCAGGAAGCTGAGTGCAGTGGTGAAGGTTTATGCTCTCTTTCCCCACAGCCGGAGACTGATCTTCTACTCAGCTGGGATGGGCTGAGTGCAGGTAAAGGGTAATTTAAAAATAATGATAAAGAGAAGGGGAGTTGAATATATATATATATATTTATTTATTTATTTATTTATTTAAAGGCTTTTATATACCGATATTCATGTACTGATACATATCACGTCGGTTTCATAGAACCAAAGTTGGAAATTACATCGAACAAGAGGTTGCAAATAACAGGGCAAATAACAGGGCTAACTTGTAAGAGATTATAGAAAAGGTGAGAACGATTTAAAATTATTATTACAAAAAATACATAGTAAATAACAGTCAAGCTCGGATTAACGAAAGCCTTCTTAAGCCAGGGTGCATATTTTAGTCCAATTAACTGGCGAAATTATGGTTACGGCATCATATATCTGGCGTGGAGTAAGAAAAGCGTAAGAAAAGCGTAAGAAAAGAAAAGAATAGGGATTCCTCCCCCCCCCTCCCGGTCTCTGTGCTTGACATGCCATCCGATGATCGTTCACGCCTCCGGTGGAGTTCAGGGGACAGGGCCAGCCTGGTGGGTTGAGCAGCCCTTGCAGTAGGCCCTGCTATAAGTCTCGTCTACTTCACTGCATGGTAGGCTGTGGTGGTGCTTTCATGCATTTTTTGGTATGCCACAGACAGACCTCTTCAATTCCATCGGATCATGCTTCTGTGCCCGACTGCGTGGCCCATTGTGCATTTGGTTGTGCGCCTAGTTGGGTGCCCATTTGTTTACACATGCATACGCATGCACGCACATGCACACGCTTTTTGAGCACATTTTCTGAGCATCCTGGGGGGCTCAGTTTGGGCACTTATATAGGCACAGTGTTGTGTGCCTTAATTGTATGCACCTAATTTTTTGCGTGCACTATTGTCATATGCCTTATAGGGCATATTGACAGGCTGATGGCGCCCATAACAAAGAAGGCTAGGTGTGTTGCCCTGTATGTTGTTTGTCATATTCGGGCATCTCAACCTGGCGTTCCCTCTAATTTGTGTCAGCAGTGTTTGGAGGCTCAGGGAGAATTACCTCCATCTAATTTTACAAAGCCTGGTTCTTCCCAGCCTGGTGCGGAAATGGAAAAAATGCTGTCAGAAGGGTCAACTAATTTTGGTGCTCCCTTAACTGATTTGTCAGCAGGGAAAGGTAGTTTAGTGGGCATAGGACAATTGCCCCCTGGTTTTGGTATGGAACCTTCTGCTTTCTCTTGGGTAGAATTTTTTCAATGATTGCACTTCTTCCTTCAGGCACAATTCCCAGCCCTGACCATTCTTAACAAGTCAGGATTGCAAGCAGTAAGGTCCCGTACGCCTAGTGCTACGGGTAAGTGTCAGGGTACACCTGAAACTGGTCTTCCCATTAGGGACCAAGATGGCACGGATGATGAGACCGATCCTTACTCCCTGGAGGATGGGAAAATTCCTCTGGGTTCTTTCATAGAGATGGTTCTTTCATAGGGATGAGGTTCTTTCATAGAGATGAGTTACTGGCGCTGATTTTTCAGACCTTGAAGATGCTGGGAGTTCCTGGGGCTGAATCCATGCCTGTGCCAAAGAAAGATTCCATTTTCAAGAATTAATTGATCTTGAATGGGACACCCCAGAGGCTAATTTTAAAGGAAGACGAGTCTTGGAAGGACTGTACCCCTGGATCCAGTTGAGAGAGAGCAATTACGTTTTCTGAAGGTGGATGTGCTTGTGTGTGCTGTCACTAAGTGGATGACTATTCCTGTAGAAGGGAAAGTGGCCTTAAAGGATGCACAGGATAGGAGAATTGAGGCTATCCTTAAACAGGCCTTTGAAGCAATGGCAATGAATTTGCAGATAGCTTTCTGTTGTTCCCTGGCGGCTCGCTCTTGTTTACTGCTCTCTCAGAAGATCAATGAATCTGGGGTAAATTCCAGGGCAGTGATGGAACCAACAGCTGCCTTTTTGGCAGATGCGGGCTGCGATTTGGTCCATACTTCAACCAGAGGGGTGGCTTTGGTAATAGTGGCTAGGCATCAGCTGTGGCTGAGAAACTGGTTGGCTGATACAAGCTCGAAGCCTAATCTTATGAAGTTGCTTTTTTAGTTTCAATGGTTTTTATTATTAACCAGAAAACAAACCCAGGGAGCATGGACAGTTATGCATCCTGGGATGTAAAGCAGGTACAATCATTTTGAACATAAATGATACCTCATTCCCAACCTATTATCTCCCCCGCCCATTACCCCCCTTATTGATATTCCCTCCCTTCCCCCCCAACGTCCTTAATGTGTGTGCTGCGCCGTCATGCCACCTTTTGAGGTGAAGTAGCTCAACAAAAAGGGTCCATCTCAAACAGTCATTAAGAATCAAACTCCTGGAGTGATGTGGCAAGGCTTGAATGTAATTGTCCCAGACTCGCAAAAATTTCCGTCGATGGAGAATGTTACGGAGCGCGCTCATCAGGACCGAACTTATGGCCTTTAGATACTGTTACGGAGCGCACCCTCAGGCCCGGTCAGGAGCTCGGAAGCGCGATCCATCTAGAGAGAAATGTGAGCCCTTGAGCCACGGCCTGACTCGGGGAGGAGCCCCAAGACACACCACGGGAGGTGAGCTGGTACCAGCATGGATGGAGCCTGAACAAGGCTGGAGCAAAGACAAGGCGTGGATTATCAGGGACAGGAACAAGGCTGGAGCAAAGACAAGGCATGGATTATCCGGGACAGGAACAAGGCTGGAGTAAAGACAAAGCGTGGATTATCCGGGACAGGAACAAGGCTGAAGATACTGACCCTCCACCGGACCTGCACACTAAAAGAAGACCAACAACGCAATGGTGGTCAATGAACAGTCCTCCGACCATTCCAAGCCCTTTCGGACCTGCCGCTGGGTAACGGCAAGAAGCGGCAAGCTGGATGGAGGCCAGGCAAAGACATGGATACTTGGACGAAGAGTCAGGATCAAGATTCAGGAGACGAAGACAGGATCAAGGTTCAGGAGACGAAGACTCAGGTTCAAGGTTCAGGAGTCGAGGAGTCAAGATCAAGGTTCAGGTTCAAAGTCAAGTACTAGGTTGAGGCTGCGACACAGTGCACACTACACAGCCCACCCACGGGACTGGGCGCGGACCATGCTTGATGCGGGGCAGAATCTAGATGAGATAATGGAGCAAGTGAGAAGGACATGTCCCAGAAACAGAGGCCTGCACCAGGGTGCGCCGTACACAGCCGCTTGTGGCTGGTCACAGACCACATGGAAGGAGCAGACACAAAGAATCCGATGGCCGTCAAGGTTCAAGACACAGGACCAAGACAGGACTTGGCTTCAGGCAGGGATTCAGGACCAAGACAGGACTTGGCTTCAGGTAGGGATTCAAGCCACAGGACCAGGACCGGACTTGGCTTCAGGCAGGGAAAGGGATTCAAGTCACAGGACCAAGACCGGACTGGCTTCAGGCAGGGATTACCCTCCGGAGACTTGTGCTGCAAACGAGGAAAGGTGGACATCAAAGAACCAGAGGTATAGGACATCAAGGCTGGATCACGGAACATCAGGGACATCTGGAGTGGATCATGGACATCAGGACTGGATCACGGACATCAGGACTGGAAACTTCCCAAACCACAAACGAAGGAATTCTGACGAGGGACGAGACCAAGACATCAGGATGAGAAGACCAGGAACATCAGGATCAGGAACATGAAGAACACTGAACACAAAGCCATCTAGACAGATGAAGACCACGGAGGACCTGGACCGGTCATGGAGCACAGACAACTGTGGAACCCGATCGAAGGCCTCAAGGAACAGGAAGAGAGCCCTTTTATAGGGCTGGAACAGGAAATGAAGATCTGAAGACTTCTGGTGGGGCCGCGGGCTTTTCCCACCACTGGCCCTTTAAATAGAGTGAAGAGGCACGCACTGGCGCCTAGAGGAGGGCCCAGAGTGGTGTCGGCATCCTCAGCCGCGCAGGCGGAGGAGCAGGCAGGCATTGGGGACGGCCTCCAGGCCGCAGGATGACATCGGAGCGACAGCGGCTTTCCTCTGCCGCTCAAAGAGGTGGTTCTGGGTGCGGGGGTCCGGGCCGCAATGGCGCAGCCTCCAGGCCGCATAGAGGTGGCATCAGCGGCAGCCTGCCACAAAGGGTGCTGGCATCGGCAGCATCGGCACTAGGCCGCAATGAAGATGGCGTCAGGCAGAAGTGTCTTGGCGGCGGCACCAAGCCGCAAAGACAGAAGGCGGCGCAGCGGTTCGGGCAGCATCGGAATAGTGAGTAAAAGTGAGAGGCCTGCTCGTGGGGGTTAGCTCTGCGGGCAGGAATCGTAACAGAGAGGAGACATCTTGGAAGCCAAGTTTTCCATCTGCATCAAACGATGTCGAGCATTTCTCCACATCCAGAATGTAGGCATGTCACTGTCCTTCCAAAGGAGTAATATAAGTTGTTTCCCCACCAAACAAGCTTTATTAATAAACACATGATACTCTGGCCCCCGAAGTATTGATGGAGGAATGCAACTAGAATCGGAGGACAAGCCCAAAAGACATGAGACGGTACTGGAAGGCCCACCACACTT
Organism: Rhinatrema bivittatum; assembly: GCF_901001135.1. NCBI lineage: Eukaryota > Metazoa > Chordata > Amphibia > Gymnophiona > Rhinatrematidae > Rhinatrema > Rhinatrema bivittatum. The sequence goes on from NC_042619.1 coordinate 264,547,115, forward strand.
CTCACATGCCCCTGTTTCTTGTGAGTTGACTTTAGCCATAATTTTGGGGGATAGATATGCTCTCCGAAGGAATTTGTATTGCATCTCTCTATAGTACATGTTAAAGGTTATCTTTGATATTTGTTTAAAACCAGATTGAAGGGTAAAAGGCGTAATAGTAAACACTCCATCCCCATTCCTCCTATCAGCCAACAGGGCACTAACATCCTCAGTTCCTCACCTTTTCAGAACTTTATGAGCAGCAGATAAGGAAAGAAGCTGCAGTTTGTCTAGAGAAAGTGCCTCATGCAAAGCCCGAAACGTGGCGGAGTGCTTGGTATCTGGTGGTAGGGAACGAACATAATGTTGCAGCTGTAAATAGTAGAATATGTGGGCGGCTCGTAAACAATATTGATTCTTCAGTTGAGGAAAGGCAAGAAGTGCCCCTTCCTCATCGAGGACATGCCCCAGTTGGGTAATGCCCTGTTCTGCCCAATAACGAAAGGCATGTAATTACACAAAGGGTATATTAAATACAACTCTCTATAATCTTGTCATAAAATTACACAAATTTAGAGAGCCAAATTAAATATATTAAACATGCAAAATTTATTTAAATCCACCAACAACCTATATAGACAATAAAAGCTAAGCTAGCACACTCACACATTCATACCAACACATTAAAAAATATGTTCGTTGAGATATCACATACAAAATGCACTCTTGCTACAAATATGTTACACATATATACTTTCTATACAAACAATCAACAATGTAAGTCTCATATATTGCCATGAGTTTCTTCAACTAAGATGTTTAATTCCTGATGTCCGACAAAAGTAGATCAAAAGATCTCTTCGTTTCACTCCTCACACGAGGGGCTTCCTCAGGGACCAATATGATTCACATGTGTGTTACATATGCTACCGCACTGTAATAAATCAATATAACAGGAATTACCCTCTAAATTAATCTAGAGAACCCTTATCACTCATTGCCAATCAAAATATCTCTTCAATTTTTTAACTTTTTTAATTACAAACATTTTTTTAAACATTAAAACCCTACCCGAATTCACCATCACCAAGCTTAATTTAAAAATATCTCCAATTTCTTTGGTAAGAAGTTGGACACCACGGTGCACAGGAAAAGTACAGACAGGAATACACTTTTGCATTATTGTAGTTTTCATCCGAAACAATTGAAGGATAACATCCCCATAAGTCAATTTTTGCGATATCGTCGGTTATGTACGTCCACGGCCGAGTTTAAAATGCAGGCATCCCAGTTACAGGATAGATTTATAGCTAGAGGGTATTCTAAGTCTGTTATAAAAAAAGCTTACAAACGTGCACTATATTCGAACAGGGACAACTTGTTGATTTATAATCCAAAAGAGACTTTAAATCGGATGATCTGTACCATCCCATTTTCTATGAAGAGCACTCAGATAAAAGATATTGTGTTAAACCATTGGCACATTCTGTCAACTATACCTTGTTTTACAGAGAATCCTGTATTTGCCATGAAAAAACGTCAAACTTTATATGATAAACTTAAGGGTGGTAAGGTATCAGGTGATTTAGGTTCGACATATGGACAAGTGCCTTGTGGATCGTGTTCTGTTTGTCCTTTAACGCTGCGGTGTCAAATGTTTTGTCATCCTCATTTGAAATTTCCCTATAAAATTCCAAGGCTGTTTGATTGCAACACTAGTGGAGTGGTATACGCTATTATTTGTCCGTGTAATTTAATCTACATAGGACAAACGACGCGTTCTATTCGTTGTCGTATTATTGAGCACCGAAGCCGTATTAAGGCATTACGGGAACATGCTCCTTTAGTAAGCCATTGGATCGAGAGTAGCCATACTGTAGAAGATATTCGCTTTTTTGTGATTAAGCAAGTAACCCTTCAACATGGGGGAGATTTATCCCTCATGTTAAGAAAGATTGAACAACAATTTATTTTTAGTTGGCAGACTGTGATACCGTTAGGACTCAATGGTCCTATAGAATGGAATGCGTTTTATTAACAGGTGGGTCGGTGAAAGTTTCAGCAGGGTCTATTATGTTTTGATTAGAATAAAAGTGGTTTGTTCCTTGGACAACTATGTTGAGGTTGTGAGAAAATAATTGACAAGTGTGTCTAATTATTAGTGCTCGCTTTATATAAAGTTGTTTGAACAAGCATGACTTTCATTCTTCAGCGGGTGACGGCGTGGTACGTCACCTCCGGTCTGAACGTGAGTATTGGAAGGTTTCCTGTGCATTGCAGTAGTTGGTGGTGAATGGTAAGTGAGTTTTCTAGGTATAAGGATAATTTTGTGGGTTATATCGTTACAGGATATGTTTTTTGAGAGCACAGGTTGGTGTGTCTTATAAGGTCCTTGAGAAGGTATTGAAGTTAGTACCGGTTTGTAACATTTAACGGGAATACCGATTGACACGCCGTGAAAAATGAAGTGTTTGAATTGATGCCCCGGATGTATTGAAAATACTGGGAGGAATGGCGTTTATAAGAAGTTATTGAAGTGAAACATATGGATGTATTTATAACTTAAGGTAGGTATGGCCGTGATATATATTTGACCTGAGTTTGTCAGGGGTTCAGTATAGGTTAAAGAGGAGAAAGAAAAAAATCTTGTTTTTTATTATTTGATTGTAAAGGGTTTGGTTAAAGTATAGGGTTATAAAAGAAATTGGAGATATTTTTAAATTAAGCTTGGTGATGGTGAATTCGGGTAGGGTTTTAATGTTTAAAAAAATGTTTGTAATTAAAAAAGTTAAAAAATTGAAGAGATATTTTGATTGGCAATGAGTGATAAGGGTTCTCTAGATTAATTTAGAGGGTAATTCCTGTTATATTGATTTATTACAGTGCGGTAGCATATGTAACACACATGTGAATCATATTGGTCCCTGAGGAAGCCCCTCGTGTGAGGAGTGAAACGAAGAGATCTTTTGATCTACTTTTGTCGGACATCAGGAATTAAACATCTTAGTTGAAGAAACTCATGGCAATATATGAGACTTACATTGTTGATTGTTTGTATAGAAAGTATATATGTGTAACATATTTGTAGCAAGAGACTGCATTTTGTATGTGATATCTCAACGAACATATTTTTTAATGTGTTGGTATGAATGTGTGAGTGTGCTAGCTTAGCTTTTATTGTCTATATAGGTTGTTGGTGGATTTAAATAAATTTTGCATGTTCAATAACGAAAGGCTGCAGACTGAGACCCAGGCATAAATTGAGATTTTTCCTGGAGAGGGAGGAGATGGGCATATAATTGCAGGATACCCAATTGCTTACCTAATAGCCTCCATGCTTGCTGAATTGGCTCTGCAAAGCCTCTCTGGTAGGGCGGCACTGGGCACTTGTAGTACAAATCTTAAGTCAAGAGGGGCCACCAACGCTCGATCAGCCTCCAAATTGATATAGGTAGAGGAATCTAAGAGCCAATCCCACACTATACACAATTACTGGCTAAATTATAAAGGGCTAAGTCAGGAATCCCCATCCTTCCCCAACCCCACCATTCCCTCAACCCTTTCAAGGGGATATGGGACTTTTTACCTCGCCAAAGAAAAGAGCGGAGGTTCTTATTCAATTCAGAAAGATCTTTTCATCTGGTATGGAGGGGAAAGTTCTGTTAAACATATAGCCACTGTGGGAGTAATACCATTTTAAAAAGATTATTATGACCCCCTTATGAGAGCGGCAAATCTCGCCAGGCTTGCATCATGTCTCGAGAATGTCATAACAAGGGGGAAATATTTAAAGATTATAGGGCCGTTAGGTCCATAGAGAGGTGTATTCCCAGATATCGAATAGTGCCTTCTGCCCAATGCAAAGGGAAGGGCTCTACCCATCCCTCTTTGAGAGTAGAAGGATAGCCTAATGCTTCGGATTTATCCAAATTTATCTTAAGGCCTGAGAAGCCTTCAAAAGTTTGAAAGACATTCAACAGAGCAGGCAAGGATCGTGTGGGATCAGTTAAATATACCAGAATGTCGTCTTCAAAAGCAGCATATTTAAACAAAGTACCCTGAAGCCGTATCCCTCTTATTTCCCTTGTGGCCTGGATATGCAGTAGCAAGGGTTCAAGGGTCAGCAGGAAAATAAGGGGGGACAAGGGGCACCCCTGTCTGGTCCCTCTGCCAATTGGAAACATAGTAGACTGCGAGCCATTGGCTACAATAGAAGTTGTTGGGGTGAATACTATTAAAGAAAAAGCCTTCAAAGCCCAGACGGCGCAAGAGATGGACCATGTATCGCCATTTTATCTGATCAAACGCTTTTTCCGCGTTAAAATTTGTAACCTATCGTGTTAAAATTTGTAGCCTATCATTAAAATCATCTATTGTACCCGAAGACTGGAAAGTTGCCAATGAAACCCTAATATTTAAAAAGGGCTCCAGGGGCAATCTGGGAAACTATAGACCAGTGAGCCAGACTTTAGTGCCAGGAAAAATAGTGGAAACTATTCTAAAGATCAAAATTATAGAGCATATAGAAAGACATGGTTTAATGGAACACAGTCAACATGGATTTACTCATGGGAAGTCTTGCCTAACAAATCTTCATTTTTTTGAAGGGGTTAATAAACATGTGGATAAAGGTGAACCAGTAGATGTAATGTATTTGGATTTTCAGAAGGTGTTTGACAAAGTCCCTCATGAGAGGCTTCTAAGAAAACTAAAAAGTCATGGGATAGGAGGTGATGTCCTTTTGTGGATTACAAACTGGTTAAAAGACAGGAAACAGAGAGTAGGATTAAATGGTCAATTTTCTCAGTGGAAAAGGCTAAACAGTGGAGTGCCTCAGGAATCTGTACTTGGACCGGTGCTTTTCAATATATTTATAAATGATCTGGAAAGGAATACAATGAATGAGGTTATCAAATATGCGGATGATACAAAATTATTCAGAGTAGTTAAATCACAAGAGGATTGTGATACATTACAGGAGGACCTTGCAAGACTGGAAGATTGGGCATCCAAATGGCAGATGAAATTTAATGTGGACAAGTGCAAGGTGTTGCATATAGGGAAAAATAACCCTTGCTGTAGTTACACGATGTTAGGTTCCCAGGAAAATATCTAGGCATCATAGTGGATAATACTTTGAAATCGTCGGCTCAATGTGCTGCAGCAGTCAAAAAAGCAAACAGAATGTTAGAAATTATTAGAAAGGGAATGGTGAATAAAACAGAAAATGTCATAATGCCTCTGTATCGCTCCATGGTGAGACCGCACCTTGAATACTGTGTACAATTCTGGTCGCCGCATCTCAAAAAAGATATAGTTGCAATGGAGAAAGTACAGAGAAGGGCATCCAAAATGATAAAGGGAATGGAACAGCTCCTCTATGAGGAAAGGCTGAAGAAGTTGGGGCTGTTCAGCTTGGAGAAGAGATGGCTGAGGGGGGATATGATAGAGGTCTTTAAGATCATGAGAGGTCTTGAACGGGTAGATGTGAATCGGTTATTTACACTTTCAGATAATAGAAGGATCAGGGGGCATTCCATCAAATTAGCAAGTAGCACATTTAAGACTACTCAGAGAAAATTATTTTTCACTCAACGCACAATTAAGCTCTGGAATTTGTTGCCAGAGGACGTGGTTAGTGCAGTTAGAGTAGCTGTGTTCATAAAAGGTTTGGATAAGTTCATGCAGGTGAAGTCCATTAACTGCTATTAATCAAGTATACTTAGCTAATAGCCACTGCTATTAATTGCATCAGTAGCATGGGATCTTCTTGGTGTTTGGGTACTTGCCAGGTTCTTGTGACCTGGCAAGTACCCAGGTCACAAGAACAGAGTGGTCTGACCCAGCATGGCAATTTCTTATGTTCTTATGTTCTTAAAACTGAACACCCGGTAAGGATCTTCCACTCTGTGGCACAGCGCCATTGCAGTCAACACCAGCCTTATATTGGTGAGGCTGTAGCACCTTCGTACAAAGCCCACTTGACCAGGTTTAATTAATGCAGGCATAACAATGGCCAATCAGCCAAAATTTTAGCTAACAATTTCTGATCAAATTTTAATAGAGAAATTGGGCGATAAGACGCCAGAGTTAGGTGATCCCTGCCTGGTTTTGGAATCAACGTTATGTGAGCAGAGTTCGTGAAGGCGGGGTATTTCCCAGACAGAACCAAGGCATTGAAAGTGGAGGATAGAGGGTCTCCCAACTCATCCACCAAATGTTTGTAAAATTCTGCCATGAAGCCATCAGTTCCTGGGGCTTTGAATCAGCACACATTCCGAATAGCCAATTTAACCTACTCCTCCCCAATGGGACGATTTAACCATTCGCATTGTTCCGGGGTCAGTCTGGGAAGCTCCACCTGAGAGCAAAATTGATCACACTGATCTTGATCCCATCCTTAGGAGGAATATAGAGTGGAGTAAAACTCCCTAAAACTGTCTAATATGGCAGGGGTATCATTGACCACTCGACCATGGTGTTATGGTTTGTTATATGTGAACCCTGGGCCGAGGTGAGAGGTGTCACCGCCCACAGGGAGGAGCCCTGTGAGCCTCACTGTCAGGAGGCGTGATCCCAACAGACGTCAGAGACAGCTGTGGAATAGAGTATTGATAGATAGAAAAGCACAGCCCGTGGAGTGGGAGTGCAGGAGTGGTGATGATGTCAAAGTAGAGGGATATACCCAGAGGGAATACCTCACAGAAGGAGATCCAGTAGTGGCCCGCAGGGCGGGGTACGCCGAGGAAGTCTCTTTGTAGTAGCGATAGGTCGTGACCTGCAGCGCAGGGTGCACCGAAGGAATCTCTTAGTAAGTAGTGACCTTGTAGCACAGGAAATACCGAAGCTGGTTCTTCAAGGTGATGGAATGGTAGTGGCCTGCAGCGTAGGGTACACCAAGGGATTCCCCACAGAGATGGTAGGTTGGATCCTAAACTCACCAAGAGCAATCTTGGCGTTCAGTTCGACATGAAACAGGGCAGGGTGTTCCTGCCGGAGGGCTATATTCAGAAGCTGATGGTGCAGGTGCATCTATTGATAAACACAATATGCCTTGACAGTGTGGTCCTATCTTCAGGTACACGGATTAATGGCAGCAACCCTGGAAGCGGTGCCATGGGTGAGGGTGCATATACGTCCTCTTTAGCGCACTTTGCTGTCTTGTTGGAGCCCACAGTCTATTCAATGTGGCTCCACCTGCCGATGGAGGTCAGCTCTCAATTACAGTGGTGTTTAAAAGCAGATCATGTAAGAAAGGGGATTTCCCTAAAATCACCGGACTGGCTAGCACTCATGACAGATGTGAGCCTCCAGGGTTGGGGAGCTTACTGTCAGGAACTGACAGCGCAAGGGCACTGGAGTGCAGAAGAGTCTCTCTGGAACTTCAATCAGCTGGAAGTCCATGTGGTCCAGTTGGCATGCATGTAGTTCAGCAACAGATTGCAGGGTTGAGCAGTCCAGATAATGCAACAACAGTTACATACATCAATTGGCAGAGAGGAACCAAGAGACATCAAGCATCATAGGAAATAGCCCAACTTATGGAATGGGTGGAAGTTCATCTTCAGGAGATCTCAGCCTCGCACACTGCAGGAAAAGACAATGTGAGAGCAGACTTTCTCAAAAGACAAGAGACTGGATCTAGGAGAATAGGAATTGTAAAGCGAGGTATTTCAGCTAATAGTGGATCACTGGGGCCTTCCATTTCTAGACCTGCTGGCGACTTCTTGCAATGCGAAGGTTCCTTGATTCTCCAGTCGCAGGAGAGATCCAAATTCCTTGGGCATCGATGCTGTCATGAAGGAGTGGCCGGAGAGCAAGCTGTTGAATGCTTTTCCCAAGTGGCCCATGTTTGGCAGAATAATTCGGAGGATTGAGAGTCACAGGGTGTTGGTGATTCAGGTGGCACCAGATTGGATGAGGAATCCATGGTATGTAGATTTATGAAGGCTCCTTGTGGAATCTCCTCTCTGGCTTCTGGCACACAGGGATCTGCTAAGGCAGGGGCCTATTCTTCATGAAGATCCAAATCGATTTGAGAGGGCTAGGTTGCTGAAGCGTGGATATTCTGTTGTGGTGATTGCCACCTTGCTCTAAGTGAGAAAGTACTCCACTTCCTTAGCCTATGTGTGGATTTGGTGAGTGTTTGAAGCTTGGTGTGAAGATAAAGGAGTTATTCCTTTTTCAGTTAAGATCCCACTCATTTTGGAACTTTTTGCAGCATGGATTGAGTAAAGGGTTGGCCCTTAATTCCTTAAGGGTACTGGTGGTGGCTCTTGCCTGTTTCCGAGTTCAGGTGAATGGTGGGACCTTTTTGGCTCATACAGATGATGTTATGCTTAGGCTTGTGGACCCTTGGCCGATGAGAGGATGGTATACCTTTCGGAGGGTCCGTAGGCTCTCTCGTCGGGTGGCGAGGCAGAACAGGAGGCAGGACCAGCAGACCCTTGGCACTAGAGACTGAGGCGAACATGGAGACGATGAAGAGAGGAGATACGGCGCTGTGTCTTCACCACTGGTGGTCTGCGGTCCCCCCGGGAGGAGCCCGTAGGGCTCCGACCGCTGGGACTTAGGTGGACCTAGGGAGGTCAGGGTAATGGTGCAAAGGCCAACTGGAGCTTCGCCATGAAAGCCCACGGTCCCCCCAGGAGGAGCCCATAGGGACCCGGGCCGCTGGGACTTAGGTGGGCCCTTGGAGACGGAGTCTTGAAGGAGTCCTAAGTCGTGTGCCAGAGGATCGTCGCTCACCAGTCCGAAGTCGTGTACCAGAGAATCACCGCTTGCCAATCCGAAGTCAGGAACCAGAGAATCACCGTAAGCCAATCCGAAGTCAGGAACCAGGAACACCAAGACGGAACAGGATCCAAAGCTCAAGGACTCACCGAAGCAAGCAGACTGGACAGCGCTGGAGGACGTTGCCAAGTCACTGGATGAGCAGAGGAAGCTGCCTTTTATACTTCCTCTGCCCTGGCTGATAGAGAACAGGTGAGGCCATTTAAAGGGATGGGTCCTTTTAATTCTGTGGAGGGGGCATGGCCTAGTGCTTAAGCATGGCGGCGGCCATTTTGGATTTCTCCCACAGAGGGGAGACACCGCTGGGGGGAAGCAGGACGGCTTCCCCTGCAACGGGCAGCGTCGGAGGCCGCTCGGGCGCAATGGCCCGAGTCAGAGCCCTCCCCCGGGGCTCCTGCGGCGCCGCAAATCAGGTAGGGGGCTGCGGTCATGGGGCGCCACGGCAGCGGAGCACAACAGTACCCCCCTCTTTAGGGCATCTCCCTGGAGGCCTGGGTTTAGCTGGATGGTCCTTGTGAACTGCTCCAGCAAATTCCGGTCCAGGATGTTAGACAGTGGTTCCCAGGAATTCTCCTCGGGGCCGAAGCCTTCCCACGCTATCAGGTATTCCTATTTCTTCCTGTGTTTCCTCACATCTAGGACCTCTTGGACTTGATAAGTGAGGTCATCTTCAGAGGCAATAGGTTGCAGAGTCGGAGGCGTGCTGGAAGGCCATGATAATACCAGAGGCTTCAGTAGGGAGACGTGGAACGTGTTGTGAATCTTGAGAGACGGGGGGAGACGAAGATGATATGAGACTGCTCCCACCTGCCTGATGATGGGAAACGGTCCAATGAATCGCGGGGCCAGTCGCGATGATGGCAGCTTCAAGTGGATGAACTGCGTGCTCAACCAAACCTTCTGGCCCGGCTTGAGAGGCAGGTACGGTCTTCTGTGCCGGTCAGCATAACTCTTAGCTGCCTGGCCTGACCTGACCAGGGCGAGTTGAGTGGCTATCCACAGCCGATGCAGCTCATCGGCAGAGAGTTGAGCTGTCGGAGATGCGACTGTGATGGGGACAGGCAGTGGCGGGCGTGGCTGTTTCCCATTCACTATCTGAAAGGGGGAGACCCCCGTAGCGGCAGAGATATGAGAATTCAGCGCGAATTCGGCCCAGGGTAACAAGCTAGCCCAGTCATCTTGTTTTTCGTTAACATATAGACGAAGGAATTGCTTCAAGGTCTGGTTGGTTCTCTCTGCAAGACCGTTGGTTTGTGGATGGTAGCCGGATGTATAATCTAGAGTGACGTCGAACTTCTGGCAGAGAGCCCTCCAGAATTTGGCCGTAAATTGAGGCCCTCGATCAGACAGGATGCCTTTAGGTAGGCCATGAAGCCTGAAGATGTGCTGGACGAACAGCTGGGCCAGCTGGGGTGCCGATGGCAATCCTGGCAAAGGTAAGAAGTGTGCCATCTTGCTAAAACGATCAACTACCACCCAAATTACCATGTTGCCATTGGATAGTGGCAGGTCCACCATGAAGTCCGTCGCCACGTAGCTCCACGGTTCAGAAGGCGTGGGTAATGGTTGAAGTAAGCCTGGGGTGGACCCGAAGATTCTCTTGTGGCGGGCACAGGTCTGGCAGGACTCCACATAGGCCCGGACATCCTTATTTACCTTTGGCCACCAGTAATATCGGTGCAGAGTCTGCAATGTGCGGGATTGCCCTGGGTGGCCGGAACATCGGGAATCGTGAGCCCATGCCAGCACTTGTTTCCGTAAGCATGGCGGAACCAGAGTTTTCCCAGGCGGAATGATGGTGGTAGCCGACAGGAGGATGCGGGATGGCTCAATAATGTACTGAGGTTCCTCAGAACCTTCTGTTGAATCAAATACTCGAGATAGGGCATCAGCCTTGATGTTCTTCCCAGCCGGTCTGTACCGGAGAATGAAATTAAAACGGGTGAAGAACAGGGCCCACAGGGCTTGTCGTGGGTTGAGCCGTTGCGCCCGGTGCAAGTATTCTAAGTTCTTATGGTCCGTGAAGACCGTAAACTGGTGCTGTGCCCCTTCCAGCCATGGGCGCCATTCTTCCAAGGCCACCTTGATGGCCAAGAGCTCCTTGTCGCCGATGGCATAATTCCGCTCGGCAGGCGAGAACTGGCGGGAGAGGAAGGCACACGGATGTAGCTTATGGCCCTCGGAGGCCTGGCTCCGGACAGTCCCTACTCCCTCTGAGGATGCGTCCACCTCTATAAAGAAGGGTCGTTGCGGATCCGGGTGCCGAAGGCAGGGTTGTTGCGTGAATGCTTCCTTGAGACGACGAAAGGTGGCCTCTGCTGCCGGAGGCCATTTTTGGGATCCGCGCCTTTCCGGGTCAGAGCTGTCATCGGGGCAACAATTGACGCGTAGTGAGGGATGAAAGAGCGGTAATAGTTGGCAAAGCCTAGAAATCTTTGGAGTGCCTTGAGCCCGGATGGCTGTGGCCATTCCCGAATGGCACTTAGCTTTTGTGGATCCATGCGGAATCCCTGACTGGAGACTATATATCCCAGGAAGGGAAGAGACTCCTGCTCAAACTGGCACTTTTCAAGCTTTGCATACAGCTTATGTTCTCTGAGGCGTTGTAACACTTGAACGACGTGCCGCCGGTGAGTGGCCAAGGTATCGGAAAAAATCAGGATATCGTCCAAGTAGACTACGACGCATTGGTACAGGAGGTCACGGAGTATCTCGTTCATAGTATTCTGAAATACTGCGGGGGCATTACAGAGCCCGAATGGCATCACCAAGTACTCATAGTGGCCGTCACGGGTATTGAAGGCCATCTTCCATTCGTCACCTTCCTTAATACGAATGAGGTTGTAGGCCCCTCGGAGATCCAGTTTGGAGAAGATCCTTGAACCTTGTAGCCGGTCAAATAGCTCAGAGATGAGAGGCAGGGGATAACGGTCCTTGATCGTTATGGCATTCAGGCCCCTGTAGTCAATGCAGGGGCGGAGCGTCCCATCCTTCTTTCCGATGAAGAAGAATCCAGCCCCTACGGGGGACTTTGACTTCCGAATGAAGCCCTTCTCCAGGTTCTCTCTAATATATTCATTCATAGCCTACGTCTCTGCAGGAGAGAGGGCGTAGGTGCATCCTCGAGGAGGCTCAGTGCCAGGGAGGAGATTGATGGCGCAATCGAATGGTCGATGAGGTGGAAGTACTTCAGCCTTCTGCTTAGAAAACACATCTGCGTACGAGGCATATAAAGCTGGCAGGCCTGGGAGGCTGATGGAGGCGATTGGGCAGGGCCCTGGAGCCACAGCTTGGAGGTAATTGCCATGGCAATTCGGCCCCCAATGAGCCAGCTGCAAGGTCTTCCAATCGAACTGGGGCTCGTGCTCCTGGAGCCACGGTAGTCCTAGACAATGGGATGGATAGAGTACTCCAGGACATAAAATGACATCTGTTCCTGATGCAGGACCCTGGCCCTCAGCTGGACAGGAATAGTGGCGTGCATCACCCATTCCGGAAGAGGCTTCCCTTGGATGGAGGAGATGACCAAGGGACGAGACAGCGGAACTTGAGAAATCTTTAAATGTTCAACCAGGCCTTTCATGATAAAATTCCCGCCGGCACTGGAGTCCACCAAGGCCAGCGTGTGGAACTCTCCATCCGCTGCGGTTAATGCCACTGGCAGGGTTAGTGGAGGTACAGGAGTGGTACGGCCCAGGAAGAGACCTCCTTCAGGTCCTAGGCCCGAGAGTTTCCCGCACGCGTCGGGCAGGCAGCAATCCGTTGGCCCGCTGCATCGCAGTAAAAACAGAGCCCCTCCCTCATTCGCCGTCGACGCTCTTGTGGAGAGACTCTCCCGCGACCCAACTCCATGGGTTCCTCGGCGGGGGCTCGGAGGTCGGTTGAAGTGCTCCTAGGGGAGGGCGAGGACCTTCTTGCTGTCTTTACCTCTGGAAGACAAAACCGCATGCGACGGTCCACACAGTTGGCTAATTCTATCAGGCCATTGAGGTCGTCTGGAAATTCCTTCACGGCTAATTCGTTTTTTAGGCGTGAGGATAGCCCTTCCAAGAAGATCCCATGGAGGCAATCTTCTCTCCAATTTAATTCTGCAGCTAGAGTGCGGAATTCGGTTGCATAGTCGGCCACTGTCCGAGTTCCCTGACTCAACCGGAGCAATTCCGAAACGGCCGTGGGTTTATGAATCGGCTCATCAAAAACCTGTCGGAAAGCGGATAGGAACTGGCTCAAGTTTTCGAAGACAGGGTCTCTTCTCTCCCATAGATGAGAGGCCCAGATCAGCGGCTCATTTTGGGGTCCAGCGGGGGTCCGGAACGACTGCAGGAGGTCGTTCTAGACCCCCGCTGGACTTTTGGCAAGTCTTGTGGGGGTCAGGAGGCCCCCCCAAGCTGGCCAAAAGTCCCTGGGGGTCCAGCGGGGGTCCGGGAGTGATCTCCTGCCGCGAATCGTTTTCCGTGCGGAAAATGGCGCCGGCAGGAGATCGACTGCAGGAGGTCGTTCAGCGGAGGTTCCGGACCCCCGCTGTTTGTTCTTCTTGCAATGGATAATGCAATTTGATTTAGTTGCAGCAGACATGATCTAAGTATGTACCTAAAGGAATAAATCATAAAAGGCAAAATAGTTCAGTGGAAAGGAATGCCTAGAACAAGTGTTCATAAACTGATGCCAGAAGGTGTAGATTCATCAGTGAGGTAAAGACGTATATTTCACAGATAGGGTAGTGAATGCATGAACCAACCTTCCTTGTAAGGGGGCAGGGCCAAACACAGTAAGAGAATTCAAAACAGCATGGGCCAAGCACAGACAGTCCTTGAAGTGACAAAATGAATCAGACAATGGAAGAGATCAAGTAGGGAAAATGGGCAGACTGAATAGGTTTTGTATTTTTCATCTGACATTTTATGTGGCTGTTTATGTTGCTTTAAAAAATGTTTCATTTATTTGTTCAGGAATGTCAGAAAAACCCATGCTGTGAATTTGGTACTTGTAGGCTGAAAGGAGATGCCAAATGTGACATTGGAGAATGCTGTATTAAATGCAAGGTGAGACATAAAGGGCTGGAAGTGCTTGATAGAGTCTTTCCATTTTGTGTCTGTGGGAATAATGTTTAGTTTGTCTGGTCATTAATATCTTTTTTAATGTAATAAATATATAGATAGGCTTATTTGTTTCTTACTTTTCAGATGATCAAGGGATGCCCTTCCTGTAGGAGTGTTTTTTTCACCTGTGCCATACTTTGGTTCATTCTATAACCCTTCCCCACTTTCTGTATTTCCTTGTATACTTTTAACTATATTCCCAGCTTTTTTCTGATCCCCTTATATTGTGACTGCCTTCCAGCAAACTTAAAACCTTACCAGTAATATAACCTTTCTTACAGGACAAGCAGGATGGTAGTCCTCACATAGGGGTGACATCATCAGTATAGAGCCCATACATGGAACACTTTTGTCAAAGTTTCTAGAACTTTGATTGGCATCTACTGGGCATGCCCAGCAATGCACTGACCTTGCATCCAGCAGGGGTCCCCTTTCAGTCTTCTTTTTTCCACGCAGCAGTAGCCATGTGGGTTAAGGAGCTCTCTTGAGATTCCTGACAGGAATTTTTCTCACGGAACTTCTTTCAAAAATTTCAAAAACATTCTACCCTAGGGGTCCCCCAATCGATATCCATACTCCGCGGTCGAAAGGTAAGGTTTTACCCTTGTTGCAGTCAATTCCCGTCGAGTTATCCCTTCAGGGCCTATCAGCCATCGACCGCACCGCGGCTAAATTTTTGTCAAAGCCATGGCATCGGGCTTTTGTCGGTGCCCCGACTGTACTCAAACAATGTCCATCCCTGACCCACACAGGGTCTGTGTTATGTGTTTGGGGTCTGACCACGATGTCCTAACTTGCACCAAATTTGCCCAAATGACACCGAAGGGCCGTAAGGCTTGTTTAGAGAAAATGGAGTTTCTCTTTCGGTCAAAAACCTCAACTCCATCGATAGCTTCGACTTTGTCCGAGCCGGTGCCTTCGACCTCTCGCCAGTACCAGGATACCACTGCTGCCCGACCGGCGTAGACAATTCCAAAGGTGTTGATTCCCTCCTTGCCTCCTCAAGAAAAGGACCGAGGAGATCATCGTGAAAGACATCGACACAATCATCGCAAGGCTCAGTCCGCCGATCCAGGCAAGCCTCGGCATCTACATCGACAGAGCCACTGACAAAGAAGCCCCGTCCAGAAAAGCCCCCATCCTCTTCTGTGACCAGGTCACTGAGGCGTTCCCCACCTTCAGTGGTGCCGGGATCCGTGATTCCACCTTCACCGGTTGACCCTCCGGCTACGCCAATGCTGCCTCCTACTCCGGAGCCGGTCACCGATCCGATTCCCGTAGCACTCGCACCGCTACTGGGTAGACTGGATGCGTTGATTGGTGCCTTCCACCGATGGAACCGAGAACACCGGTGGGTCCGGTGCCTTCCACACCGATTCCATTATCATCGGATGAGGAGGAAACACCGATACCCATTCCACCGTCTGGGATTTTACCACCGACTTGTCCATCGATGTCACCGGCCCCTTCGGAGCCTCCATCGATGCTGCTAGTTCCACTATCGATGCCGTCGGTGCTTCCATCGAGGCCACCGATGCCTAGGCCTGGTCCTTCAGGACTAGCACCATTTCTCCCTGCTGGAGACCCACTAGGTGCTGGAGATCAGCCCTATGATCCTTGGACCGATGATTCGACCCAAGATACAGATGATCTACCATCAGAGCCCTCTCCCCCAGATGAAAGATCTGTCCTTTATTAATTTCATCAAGAAAATGGCTGAAACCATTCCTTTTCAACTTCAGACAGAAGAGGACTCTAGGCACAAGATGCTGGAAGTACTCCAATTTCTAGATGCTCCTAAGGAAATCATGTCTATACCTATTCATCACAATAAGTGCAGAAAGAGTTACATAGTCCAATTTTCAATTTTTGAAACTGAATCTTTTTATTATTCACATATGGCAACTCCACTGTTTATCGTAAGTAAATTTCATACGAGGGGTCCCCCGACATGGACCCGTGTTTCGCCGAGGCTGCGTCGGAAGGGACAAACCTATGTTAACACATCTACAAACAAAACATAAACAGGACTATGTCAGTGAATGGCTAGACATTAGGGATGTGAATCGTTTTTTGACGATTTAAAATATCGTCCGATATATTTTAAATCGTCAAAAATCGTTAGGGCCACGATACAATACCAATTCCCCCGATTTATCATCAAAAAATCGTAAATCGGGGGAAGGGGAGGGCAGGAAAACCGGCACACTAAAACCCCCTAAAACCCACCCCCGACCCTTTAAATTAAATCCCCCACCCTCCCGAACCCCCCCAAATGCCTTAAATTACCCTGGGGTCCAGCGGCGGTCCATAGCTAAATCGGGGGAAGGGGAGGGCAGGAAAACCGGCACACTAAATCCCCCTAAAACCCACCCCCGACCCTTTAAATTAAATCCCCCCCCCCCAAATGCCTTAAAGTACCCTGGGGTCCAGCGGCGGTCCGAAACGGGCTCCTGCTGTTGAAGCGTGTTGTCTTCAGCCGGCGCCATTTTGCCATTCACCTCCGCTGAACGACCTCCTGCAGTCGATCTCCTGCCGGCGCCATTATCCGTACGGAAAACGATTCGCGGCAGGAGATTGCTCCCGGTCGCCCGCTGGACCCCCAGAGACTTTTGGCCAGCTTGGGGGGGCCTCCTGACCCCCACAAGACTTGCCAAAAGTCCAGCGGGGGTCCGGAAGCGACCTCCTGCGGTCGAATCGTGTTGGTCTATGGCCGCTGCCATTTTGCGGTGGCCATTTTGCAAAATGGCGCCGGCTGAAGACAACACGCTTCAACAGCAGGAGCCCGTTTCGGACCGCCGCTGGACCCCAGGGTACTTTAAGGCATTTGGGGGGGGGGGATTTAATTTAAAGGGTCGGGGGTGGGTTTTAGGGGGATTTAGTGTGCCGGTTTTCCTGCCCTCCCCCTTCCCCCGATTTAGCTATGGACCGCCGCTGGACCCCAGGGTAATTTAAGGCATTTGGGGGGGTTCGGGAGGGTGGGGGATTTAATTTAAAGGGTCGGGGGTGGGTTTTAGGGGGATTTAGGGTGCCGGTTTTCCTGCCCTCCCCCTTCCCCCGATTTAGCTATGGACCGCCGCTGGATCCCAGGGTAATTTAAGGCATTTGGGGGTGGGGGATTTAATTTAAAGGGTCGGGGGTGGGTTTTAGGGGGTTTTAGTGTGCCGGTTCACGATTTTAACGATTTTCACGATATTCTAAACACCCAAACGGCAACGATACGATTCCCTCCCCCTCCCAGCCGAAATCAATCGTTAAGACGATCGAGGACACGATTCACATCTCTACTAGACATACCAATGAAGAAATTACAAAGTATAAGACATAGTGTACATACCATGATGAATCTCGAAACAGAGTAACAGGGTGCGCATTAACAATTCCAACAAATGTATTTTTAAACACTTCAAAAAGGCTCCAAAACACGGACCAATCAGCATGCGCAGAATCAACCAATCATAAAAGAGCACGTCACTAGACTGAAATCAGGTGAAATACGTCCATTCAATCCCCATGGATTCTTTATTGAATCCGTGGGGTATGACAGTATTCAGTAAGTGAATCCATCGTTGCTCTTTGCGGATCAAAAACTCAGAAAAATTCCCCCCTCGATTCGGGCGGGCAACAACCTCTAAAACGAAGAAGTATAAATCACAAATATTGTGTGAGGACTGGACCCAGTGCTCAACTAGGGGAGCATTGTCCCGTGCTTGCTTATATTCAAACGATGTTCGACAATTCTGGTTTTAATTTTTCTGGTGGTTTTCCCAACATACACTTTGTGGCATGGGCACTGGATAATGTAAATTACCCCTTCCGAATTACAATCTGAAATAGACCTTAGTGCATATCTCTTTTCTGATGAAGGATTATCAAAATGTACAACAATGCTTATGTGTGGACATACAGAACAATTGCCACATGGTTTATCTATACCATTGAATTGAGTAGTACGTGTGTCATTAAAGCCAGAATTTGTCAACAAATCACGCAAGTTTTTACCCCTCTGGTGTGTAAACCGCAGGGGTCCCTGTAAAAGGTCTTGGAGAGATAATGAATTCCAATGTTGGCGTATAATTCTGGTAATCGAGTTACTTAAAGGAGAGAAGGGTAAAATACAATTTAGAGACCTGTCTATATTTCCTGTTTGTGGTAAAAATAGCAGATCCCTATTTACATTTAAGGCCCGTTTAAAAGCAGGTTTTAATATTTTCTTAGGTACCCCCTCAACTGGAACCTAGATATCATCTCCTTAGCTTTCTAAATGAAATCCGACTTAGATGAGCAGAGCCGTCGCAGGAATTGGCCAACGGGTATATTCTTTATGAGGACTCTCGGGTGACAACTGTCAAACCTTAATAAAGTGTTTCTATCGGTTTCTTTTCTGAAAATAGTGGTAACAAATTGACATAAGAACATAAGAACATAAGAAAATGCCATACTGGGTCAGACCAAGGGTCCATCAAGCCCAGCATTCTGTTTCCAGCAGTGGCCAATCCAGGCCATAAGAACCTGGCAAGTACCCAAAAACTAAGTCTATTCCATGTAACCATTGCTAATGGCAGTGGCTATTCTCTAAGTGAACTTAATAGCAGGTAATGGACTTCTCCTCCAAGAACTTATCCAATCCTTTTTTAAACACAGCTATACTAACTGCACGAACCACATTCTCTGGCAACAAATTCCAGAGTTTAATTGTGCGCTGAGTAAAAAAGAACTTTCTCCGATTAGTTTTAAATGTGCCCCATGCTAACTTCATGGAGTGCCCCCTAGTCTTTCTACTATCCGAAAGAGTAAATAACCGATTCACATCTACCCGTTCTAGACCTCTCATGATTTTAAACACCTCTATCATATCCCCCCTCAGTCGTCTCTTCTCCAAGCTGAAAAGTCCTAACCTCTTTAGTCTTTCCTCATAGGGGAGTTGTTCCATTCCCCTTATCATTTTGGTAGCCCTTCTCTGTACCTTCTCCATCGCAATTATATCTTTTTTGAGATGCGGCGACCAGAATTGTACACAGTATTCAAGGTGCGGTCTCACCATGGAGCGATACAGAGGCATTATGACATTTCCGTTTTATTCATCATTCCTTTTCTAATAATTCCCAACATTCTGTTTGCTTTTTTGACTGCCGCAGCACACTGAACCAACGATTTCAATGTGTTATCCACTATGACACCTAGATCTCTTTCTTGGGTTGTAGCACCTAATATGGAACCCAACATCGTGTAATTATAGCATGGGTTATTTTTCCCTATATGCATCACCTTGCACTTATCCACATTAAATTTCATCTGCCATTTGGATGCCCAATTTTCCAGTCTCACAAGGTCTTCCTGCAATTTATCACAATCTGCTTGTGATTTAACTACTCTGAACAATTTTGTGTCATCTGCAAATTTGATTATCTCACTCGTCGTATTTCTTTCCAGATCATTTATAAATATATTGAACAGTAAGGGTCCCAATACAGATCCCTGAGGCACTCCACTGTCCACTCCCTTCCACTGTTGTCGTGTGATATCAAGATATCCAAAAAAGAAATCTGAGAATGGTGAATATTGAAGCTGAATTGTAAATTTACATTACACTGATTCAGCCAATCAAAAAACATGAAGAATTGCATATCTGTGCCCAGCCAAATAAGAAAAATATCGTCAATATACCTAAGCCACACATATAGCGAACTGGACCAATCAGAAGTATAAACATGTGTCTCTTCAAATTTAGCAACATAAAGACAGGCTAGACTAGGGGCCATGGTGGCCCCCATGGCAGTGCCCTTAATTTGTTGGTAATATGTCATCTCAAACTTGAAAAATTTTTTTGTCAATGCCAGGTTCGCAAGTTCCATCAAAAATGAGGTAGACACACGTAACGGGGCAGGGCGTGAATCTATATTCCAACATTCCCCTGGGGAATGTTGGAATATAAAGACACTGTCGGGCGGATTTTAAAAGCCTTGGAAGGGGGCGTGTCGGGGGGGGCGCGACCCGATGACGCTGCGTTTCGGGAGCGGGGCACGGCGTTTCGGGGGTGGGACCGGGGGCGTGGTGTCGGCCTGGGGGTGTGGTCCAGGCCTCCGGACCAGCCCCCGGGTTGGAGGACCAGCAGTCCGCTGGCGTGCGTAGATTTACGTCTGCTTCTCGCAGGCGTAAATCTACGGACAAAGGTAAGGGGGGGGTTTAGATAGGGCCGGGGGGGGGGTGGGTTAGGTAGATGAAGGTAGGGGAAGGTGAGGGGAGGGCGAAAGAGAGTTCCCTCCGAGGCCGCTCCGAATTCGGAGCGGCCTCGGTGGGAACGGAGGCAGGCTGCGCGGCTCGGTGCGCGCCGGCTGCCCAAAATCGGCAGCCTTGCACGTGCCGATCCAGGATTTTAGAGGATACACGCGGCTATGCACGTATCTTATAAAATCCAGCGTACTTTTGTTGCGCCTGCTGCGCAAACAAAAGTACGCAATCGCGCTGTTTTTAAAAATCTACCCCTATGTCTAATGTAATCAAATAGAAAGGAACAGATGGTGGACTTAACTCATTTAACAGGGTAATTAAATGTGAGGAGTCCCATACATAGGATTTAATCAAAGGCACGAAAGGTTTCAGAAAGAGATGTCTATAAATAATTGTGAGAGGGGTTCCAACACGGAGCCAATATCTGAGACTATGGGTCTGCCTGGTGGATGATGTAAAGTTTTGTGTATTTTAGGGAGGATATAAAAAACAGGAGTTCTTGGAAATTCAACTGTTAGAAAATTAGCCTCACATGTTCTAATGTATTTCAGTGTTATTGCATCCTGGATTAGTGGAAAAATGAGGAAATCTTAGATTTCAAAGAATCAGTGGGATCAATGCTCAAGAGCAGGTAAAAAGTCCTATCATTCAACTGACGTAATACCTCTGTCATGTAGTCATTCCGATTCACAATGACAATTCTACCCCCCTTATCTGCTGATTTTATTACTATTTGGGGATCATTCACCAAAGCTTTCACTAAAGCTTTCTCATATTTTGTTAAATTATAATGAATATAATGATTCTTTGATAATAGTGTTTCTACATCAGCCCACACAAGCCTCTCAAATACAATTAAAGATGGATCAAAGGGACCAGGAGGGACCCCCTTGATTTTACAAATACCAAAGAATCATCATGTGTCATAGGACATTCTGAAAGAAACATCTTCAATTTTAATGATCTGAAAAAATGATAAAGATGAATTTGTAAGTCAAATTCATTGCATCTCATAGTTGGTACAAACGATAAGCCTTTCTCAGGCATCCTCAATTCATCTTGCGATAAAGTCCGGGTTGACCAGTTGAATACAATATTTGACTCTATTGCCAGGGGTCCGGCTGTTGACTTGTAGCTCATGTCATTTGCTGTGTTTGAGCAATATATGGGCGACCCTGGGACATATTGTTGTGTTGTTGCTGTCCTGAATCTAAAAAAGAAATTGCAATAGATGAATACTGTCCAGGCAGTGAAGTTGTGTTGGGGATTGTTAGTTGATTTTCTCCTGAACGGTGAAAGGTTTTGAATCCTGCATCATCCCCCGAAGAGTCGTCTGAAGATGACTGTGCAAAATACACTGTCTTTTTTTGTGTACGAGTTGTGGCCATCCATTGATATACGTACCCCTTCTTATAATCAAGCTCGTCCCTTTGAAACTTCTTGTATTTCACCGCCTTCAGATCATGTTTGAATCTGTTTAAGTTATCCTCAAATTCCAGGCGCTGCTGTTCAAAGAGTTCAAGTGGAGAACTGTTCTTGATAACGTTTACTTGTGCCTGAAACTCATTTTTTAAGGAGGATATTAATTCTTTCGTTGTCTCTATAATGAGCAGCATCAAATCGAATGAACATTTATTAAGGATCTGGTTCCACCATGTCAAGAAACTCGAATTATCCACACGAAGACGCGGCTCTTTTTGGATTCTGAGACCCCGAGGGATCCGTCTCACTCTGCAATATTCAATCAAAGTTGAAGCATGTAACTCGGCGCGAGTTAACCACTTCTGAAGATTAATAGCATCCAACCAGGACACCGACTGAAGTTCATCCGATGCTGGGTCCAAAAAGAATGGAGTCTCTGTCAGTACAGCTTTAAAGGCGTCTTCCGTATAGCTGAATATTTGATCATCGGTTGTCGAGGCCATTTAAATGCTCACATCAAAGGGCAAATCCAGCAAGTAGAAGAGCAAACACTGCACCCAAAATCAGTAGTACATCACAATAAGTGCTTGAACATTTTGAACAGCGGTGCCTGGAATTTGAGGATTACTTAAACAGATTCAAATGTGATCTGAAGGTGGTGAAATACAAGAAGTTTCAAAGGGACGAGCTCGATTATAAGAAGGGGTACGTATATCAATGGATGGCCATGACTCGCACACAAAAAAAGCCGCACCCCTGGCAATAGAGTCAAATATTGTATTCAACATGTCAACCCAGACTATCGCAAGACGAATTGAGGGTGCTTGAGAAAGGCTTATCGTTTGTACCAACTATGAGATGCAATGAATTTGACTTACAAATTCATCTTTATCGTTTTTTCAGATCATTAAAATTGAAGTTGTTTTTTTCAGAACGTCCTATGACACATGATGATTCTTTGGTATTTGTAAAATCAAGGTGGGTCCATCCTGGTCCCTTTGATCCATCTTTAATTGTATTTGAGAGACTTGCGCGGGCTGTAGAAACAATATTATCAAAGAATCATTATATTCATTATAATTTAACAAAACATGAGAAAGCTTTAGTGAAAGCTTTGTTGAATGATCCCCAAATAGTAATAAAATCAGCAGATAAGGAGGGTGGAATTGTCATTTTGAATCGGAACGACTACGTGACAGAGGTATTACGTCAGTTGAATGATAGGACTTTTTACCTGCCCTTGAGCATTGATCCCACTGATTCTTTGAAATCTAAGATTTCCTCATTAATCCAGAATGCAATAACACTGAAATACATTAGAACACGTGAGGCTAATTTTCTAAGAGTTGAATTTCCAAGAACTCCTGTTTTTTATATACTCCCTAAAATACACAAAACTTTACATCATCCACCAGGCAGACCCATAGTCTCAGGTATTGGCTCCGTGTTGGAACCCCTCTCACAATTTATAGACATCTTTCTGAAACCTTTTGTGCCTTTGATTAAATCCTATGTATGGGACTCCTCACATTTAATTACCCTGTTAAATGAGTTAAGTCCACCATCTGTTCCTTTTTATTTGATTACATTAGACATAGTGTCTTTATATTCCAACATTCCCCAGGGGAACATTATCAGTTATTGAAGAGACACTAGATTCACGCCCTGCCCTGTTACGTGTGCCTACCTAATTTTTTATGGAACTTGCAAACCTGGCATTGACAAAAAATTTTTTTTTCAAGTTTGAGACATATTACCAACAAATTAAGGGCACTGCCATGGGGGCCACCATAGCCCCTAGTCTAGCATGTCTTTATGTTGCTAAATTTGAAGAGACACATGTTTATACTTCTGATTGGTCCAGTCCGTTATATGTGTGGCTTAGATATATTGACGATATTTTTCTTATTTGGCTGGGCACAGATATGCAATTCTTCATGTTTTTTGATTGGCTGAATCAGTGTAATGTAAATTTACAATTCAGCTTCAATATTCACCGTTCTCAGATTTCTTTTTTGGATATCTTGATATCACACGACAACAGTCAATTTGTTACCACTATTTTCAGAAAAGAAACTGATAGAAACACTTTATTAAGGTTTGACAGTTGTCACCCGAGAGTCCTAAAAAAGAATATACCCGCTGGCCAATTCCTGCGACTGCGACGGCTCTGCTCATCTAAGTCGGATTTCATTTTGAAAGCTAAGGAGATGATGTCTAGGTTTCAGTTGAGGGGGTACCTAAGAAAATATTAAAACCTGCTTTTAAACGGGCCTTAAATGTAAATAGGGATCTGCTATTTTTACCACAAACAGGGAATATAGACAGGTCTCTAAATTGTATTTTACCCTTCTCTCCTTTAAGTAACTCGATTACCAGAATTATATGCCAACATTGGAATTCATTATCTCTCCAAGACCTTTTACAGGGACCCTTGCGGTTTACACACCGGAGGGGTAACAACTTACGTGATTTGTCACAAATTCTGGCTTTAATGACACACGTACTACTCAATTCAATGGTATAGATAAACTGTGTGGCAATTGTTCCATATGTCCACACACACGCACTGTTGTACATTTTGATAATCCTTTATCAGGAAAGAGATATGTACTAAGGTCTATTTCAGATTGTAATTCAGAAGGGGTAATTTACATTATCCAGTGCCCATGCCACAAAGTGTATGATGGGAAAACCACCAGAAAAATTAAAACCAGAATTGTGGAACATCGTTCGAATATTAAGCAGGCACGGGACGGGACAATGCTCCCCTCATTGAGCACTGGGTCCAGTGCTCACACAATATTTCTGATTTATACTTCTTCGTTTTAGAGGTTGTTGCCCGCCCGAATCGACGGGGGAATTTTTCTGAGTTTTTGATCCGCAAAGAGCAATGATGGATTCACTTACTGAATACTGTCATACCCCACGGACTCAATAAAGAACTTGAATGGACATATTTAACCTGATTTCAGTCTAGTGACGCGCTCTTTCATGATTGGTTGATTCTGCGCATGCTGATTGGTCCGTGTTTTGGCGCCTTTTTGAAGTGTTTAAAAATATATTTGTTGGAATTGTTAACGCGCTCCCTGTTACAATGTTTCGAGATTAATCATGATATGTATATTATTTCTTTACTTTGTAATTTCTTCATCGTTATGTCTAGCCATTCACTGACATAGTCCTGTTTATGTTTTGTTTGTAGATGTGTTAACATAGGTTTGTCCCTCCTGACGCAGCCTCAGCGAAACACGGGTCCCTGTCGGGGGACCCCTCATATGAAATTTACTTACGATGAACAGTGGAGTTGCCATATGTGAATAATAAAAAGATTCAGTTTCAAAAATTGAAAATTGGACTATGTAACTCTTTCTGCACTTATTGTGATGTACTACTGATTTTGGGTGCAGTGTTTGCTCTTCTACTTGCTGGATATACCGTATTTTTCGCTCCATAAGACACACCTGACCATAAGACGCACCTAGGATTCAGAGGGGGAAAATAAAAAAAATAAAATAAAAATTTGTGCTAAACCGGCTCTGCGTCTGGGCGTCTTATGGAGCAAATTAGGGGAGTGCATAGCTTTTTTTTTTTCTCCCCATTCTGTTTTCGGGTCTGGGGAGGGCCATTTCTGTCCACTCCCCAGATCAGAAAACTTTTCTTTCTCTGGGAACCCCATCCCAACCCTTTAAATTAACAACCCCCACCCTCCTGACCCCCCCAAGACCTGCCGACTTAGTTTACCGCAACCCCCCACCCTCCTGACCCCCCCAAGACCTGCCGACTTAATTTACCGCAACCCCCCACCCTCCTGACACCCCAAGACCTGCCGACTTAATTTACCGCAACCCTCCTGACCCCCCCCAAGACCTGCCGACTTAATTTACCGCAACCCCCCACCCTCCTGACCCCCCCACAAGACCTGCCGACTTAATTTACCGCAACCCTCCTGACCCCCCCCAAGACCTGCCGACTTAATTTACCGCAACCCCCACCCTCCTGACCCCCCCAAGACCTGCCAAACGTCCCTGGTGGTCCAGCGGGGGTCCAGGAGCGGTCCGGGAACGATCTCCTGGGCGTGGGCCGTCGGCTGCCAGTAATCAAAATGGCGCCGACGGCCCATTGCCCTCACTATGTCACTGAGACCAACCAATAGCAGCGGTCGGTCCCAGTGACATAGTGAGGGCAAAGGGCCATCGGCGCCATTTTGATTACTGACAGCCGACGGCCCCACACCCAGGAGATCGTTCCCGGACCCCCGCTGGACCACCAGGGACGTTTAGCAGGTCTTGGGGGGGGGGGGGTTTGCGGTAAATTAAGTCAGCGGGTCGTTGGGGGGGGGGGGGGTCAGGAGGGTTGCGGTAAATTAAGTCGGCAGGTCTTGGGGGGTCAGGAGGGGGGGGGTTGCGGTAAATTAAGTCAGCAGGTCTTGGGGGGGTCAGGAGGGTGGGGGGTTGCGGTAAACTAAGTCGGCAGGTCTTGGGGGGGTCAGGAGGGTGGGGAGTTGCGGTAAACTAAGTCGGCAGGTCTTGGGGGAGTCAGGAGGGTGGGGGGGTTGTTAGATTTTTGTGTTTTTTTTTTTATATTCGCTCCATAAGACGCACATACATTTCCCCCCCACTTTTGGGGGAAAAAAAGTGCATCTTATGGAGCGAAAAATACGGTACTCGATAGGGGTGATGTTATGTATTGCTTTGTGGATTGATGAAAGGGCTTTGAAAAGAATTCTGAATTTGATTGGTAGCCAATGTAGGTTCTTTAGGATGGGTGTTATATGGTCTCTTTTGTTTGTTTTGGTTAGAATCCTTGCTGTAGCGTTTTGCAACATCTGTAAAGGTTTTGTGGAGTTAGCGGGGAGGCCGAGTAGCAGTGAATTGCAGTAGTCAATTTTAGTGAGAATGATTGCTTGTAAAACTGATCGGAAATCTTGAAAATGGAGGAGGGGTCTTAATCTTTTTAAGACTTGTAGTTTGAAAAATCCATCCTTTACGGTGTTGTTGATGAAAGATCTGTAGTTCATTTGGTTATCTAAGATGACTCCCAAGTTTCTGACTTTGGGGGATAGGATTACTTGGGAGGCGAGGTTTGTGTTGGGTAGTGGGTGTTTTCCATCATGGGTAATGAGTAGGTACTCTGTCTTGTTTTGATTGAGAATCAAATTGAGACTTGTCAGCAGGTTGTTGATGGCTTGTAGGCAGGAGTTCCAGAAATCCAGTGTTTTGTGAAGTGTATCCGTAATTGGAATTAGAATCTGAACATCATCAGCGTATAAATAATGGATTAGATTTAGATTGAGGAGGAGCTGGCAGAGTGGGAGCAAGTATATGTTGAATAGAGTTGGAGATAGTGAAGAGCCTTGTGGGACTCCCAGATTGCAATTGACTGGTTGAGATTCCTCCCTGTTGATCTTGACCTTAAAATACCTGTTCTGAAGGAAAGATTTGAACCAGTTGAGGGTGACGCCTTTGATGCCAATGTCTGACAGACGATCTACTAGTATATTATGATTTACCGTGTCAAATGCTGCTGTTAGATCTAGGAGGATGAGTAGACAAGGTTGTTTTTTTTCAAGGTTCAGTAGGATGGTGTCCGTTAATGAGATTAGAAGAGCTTCTGTGTTTCGGGATTGGTGGAAACCGAATTGCGAAGAGGAAAGAATGTTGTTGTTGTTCAAGTATTCTGTTAGTTGTTTATTTACAATTCTTTCCAAGATTTTTGCGATGAGGGGCAGGTTTGCTATTGGGCGAAAATTGGCCGGGTTATCTGGAGAGAGATTTGGTTTTTTTTAGGAGTGGTTTTAGGATGGCAAGTTTGAGAGGGTCAGGAACTAGCCCTTGAGATAGGGAGCAGTTGATAATTTGGGCGATAGGTTTGGAGATGGTTTTAGAGCAGGTGATGAGGAGGTTGGTTGGGATTGCATCCAGAGGATGAGAAGCTGGTTTAAGTTTTTTTAGAACGTTTTCGATCTCTAAAGACGAGGTAAGCTCAAAATCCACCAGGCTTGCGGTTTGTTGTGATGTGGCAGAGAGGGGTATTGTAGGAGTAGTATCTTTGTTTTCCTTGGAGGGAGGCAATAGGTTCGGGATCTTGTTCTTGAAGTAGGTAGCAAGTTCTTCAGCTTTGCTTGCTGCTTTATCATCTGGGATAGTTGTCATGGGTGGTTTGGTGAGGGACGATAGTAAGGAGAAAAGCGCCTTAGGGTCAAAGAGGAAGTGGTGGATTTTATGTGAATAAAAGTCTCTTTTTGTGTGGAGGATGGAGATTCTGTATTGGTGCATCATGGATTTAAAAGCTGAGAGGTTGGTAGTTGATGGGTTTTTGTGCCAAAGATGTTCTCTCTTTCTGAGTTCCTGTTTTGTGGATTTTAGTTTTGGTGTGTACCACGGTTTTTTGTTGTCTTTATTTGCTTGGGTGACTTTGGTGATTGTTGGGCAGGTAGTATCGGCCACTTTTTTGGTGATGTTAGTCCAGGAAGCTGCGGCTGAGTCCGCGTCCGAGAGGTCTAAATGGTTGAGTTCTGCAGATAGACGATTGCTGAGAGTTTCCTGATTGCAAAGCTTCTTGAATTGGACCGTGTTTTTCTGCTTTGTCAGGGGGGTAGGTTGGTGCATCTTCAGTGAGGTGGTGATAAGCTTATGGTCTGACCAAGGGACTGGTAGGCATACTGTATGGGAGGATGGAGTGAGGCCCTGGTTAATGAAAATGAGGTCCAGCGTGTGACCTGCTTTATGGGCAGATTCATTAATGATTTGTTTGAAACCCATGAAGTTAAGTGTATTGAGGAAAGTTTCACAACTGGAAGAACGAGGAGTTGAATCCACGTGGAGATTAAAATCTCCCAGGAGTATAGCTGGTGTGTCGGTATTGATGTGTTTCGCTATACCTTCAATTAGCGGTGATGGGTCTGCTTCAAGGCATCCTGGGGGGGCATAGTTGAGACCTATTTGCAGGTGGGAGGATTTAAAGACAGCGAATTCCAGAGAATGTGATGAGATTGTGGCCTGTAGCGACATTCCTAGTTTTTTGTTTGCAGCAAAAAGGAGGCCGTCTCCTCTTTTTTTCAGCCTGGGGATGGAGAATATGTCATACGAGTGAACAGGGAGTTGGTTGACTGTAGCAATGTCTTCTGGCTTTAGCCAGGTTTCGGTGATGGCACAGAGATCGGGGTGCGTTTCCAGAAGATAGTCATGGAGAAGGTGAGATTTTTTTGTAAGTGACTGTGCGTTCAGCAAGGATACAGTGAAAAGTGTGAGGCCCAGTAGTTGATTCAGGGGCAAGATGATAATTGGGATGAATCTTTTTTGTATAGTGTGTGGTATAGCTTGTTTTTTTGCTGGAGTTCTCTTGAAGTTATGAATGATGGGGATGACTGAGGAAGTCATGATTGATTCTTGTGGAGGGTGTGGTGTGGTTAAGAATTGTAGGGTGAGCTGTGGGATGTTGAGGGTAGAGTGCTATTGATATCTTGAGGAGAGTCTGTGAAGAGAAGTCGAAGAAACTGCTCTTTGAAGGAGAAATATATATCAGGGTTCGTGGGCTGGACTACAGGGCTGCACGAAGGGGCGCACAAAGGGGCAGGCCCCTTTATCGCGCTCCTTCGGTGTGCGACGCCGGTAGGGAGAGCCCTGGATTTAAAGGATTTCTAATTAACTATCCCAAATCCAAGAAAGTTCCATCCCAAACCCTATCCTTTATAGGGGCCGACATAAACACTATACAGGTGAAAGCCTTCCTCCCCCAGAATCACGCTTTCACCATAGCATGTTTGGCGCATCACGTACTGACTCGAGTATCTTCAACTGCTCGTCACTTCCTCATTCTGCTGGGTCACATGGCGTCCTCGGTGCATGTCACTCCTATGGCTCATCTAGCCATGAGAGTGATGCAGTGGATCTTAAAATACCAGTGGATTCAAGCTTGTCAGCCAATGTCCAGCATTATCCAGGTTACCAAACAACTCCGTCTGCCACTAGCCTGGTGGATACACCATTCCAATCTCATTCAAGGCCTTCCATTTCAGGCTCCAGAACTTCAAATTACTTTAACAATAGACGCATCCAACCTTGGCTGGGGTGCACATGTAGGCGACCTGCAGACTCAGGGAACCTGGTCTCCAGAGGAAGCCAAACACCAGATAAATTTCCTGGAGCTACGGGCGATAAGATATGCCCTCAAGGCTTTTCAGGATTGCCTATCAAACAAAACCATCCTGATTCAAACCGATAATCAGGTTGCTATGTGATATATCAACAAACAAGGGGGAACAGGCTCCTACCTCCTGTGTCAGGAAGCTGCACAGATATGGGCATGGGCCCTTTCCCACACGATGTATCTCAAAGCAACTTACTTGCCGGGGGTGGACAGTCTTTTGGCGGACAGTCTGAGTCGCACTTTCCACCCACACGAGTGGTCTCTCAACCCCACCATAGCGGACACGATATTCCAATGCTGGGGTTACCCTCACATAGACCTCTTTGTGTCAATCCACAACCACAAGGTAAACAACTTTTGCTCTCTCATTCGCAGTCACCACTCGCAACCAAGAGATGCCTTCACCCTCTCCTGGGCCAGCGGTCTCCTTTATGCATACCTTCCACTTCCTCTCATTTCAAAGACTCTCGTGAAGCTCCGGCAAAACAAGGGATTAATGATCCTGATAGCTCCCCACTGGCCACACCAGGTGTGGTTTCCAATCCTCCAGGACCTATCAGTATGCCAGCACATTCCTCTGGGGAATGATCCCCTTCTAATAACTCAGAACAAAGGGTACCTGCATCACCCCAACCTCCAGGCTCTGTCTCTGACGGCCTGGATGTTGAAAGGTTAATACTCCAACCTCTTAACCTTTCAGAGTCCATAACGAGAAGGTCTTATCGCTCTAAATGGAAGAGGTTTATGGTCTGGTGCACTTCCATGTCCATAGACCCCTTCACTTGTTCCACTGCGAGGTTCCTAGACTATCTCTGGCACCTGTCAGAGTTAGGCCTAAAAACTTCCTCTATCAGAGTGCATGTTAGTGCAATTTCTGCGTACCATAAGGGTATAGGAAATGTCTCCATTTCAACACAACCCTTAGTATCACATTTCATGAGAGTCTTGCTCCATTTAAAACCTCCACTGTGCCCTCCTGCCCCTGATTGGGACCTTAATGTGGTTTTGGGATAGCTCATGAAACTTCTATTGAGCCTCTCCACTCCTATGATTTCCGCTATCTCACCTGGAAGGTAGTTTTTCTTCTTGTGATCACGTCCACTTGCAGAGTTAGTGAATTACAGGCATTAGTTACCTACCCACCTTACACTAAAATTCTTCATGACAGGGTAGTGCTCTGAAGTCACCCTAAATTTTTGCCAAAGGTAGTGTCGGAATTTCATATTAACCAATCTATTATCCTACCTACCTTTTTTCCCAGGCCCCATTTGAACCCAGGAGAACAGGCTCTGCATTCTCTGGATTGCAAACGTGCTCTAGCTTTCTATCTGGACCGCACATCGGCCCACAGGAAATCCACTCAATTGTTTGTCTCTTTTGATACCATCAAATTGGGAAATCCTGTGAGAAAGCAGACCCTCTCCTCCTGGCTGACGGAATGCATTTCTTTTTGCTACCAGCAAGCAGGCATTCCGCTGCAAGACCGTGTAAAAGCACACTCGGTCAGGGCCATGGCGACTTCAGTAGTGCACCTCCGTTTGGTTCCGCTTGCTGATATTTTGTAAGGCTGCTACCTGGGGTTCTCTCCATACTTTTGCAGCCCATTATTGTTTAGATAAGGCTGGCACACAGGATTCCATCTTTGGCCAGTCCATTCTACGTAACTTGTTTTCAATTTAACTTCCCAACATCCTTCCACCGACCCGTTCAGGGTTCAGGATGCCCTCCTAACCAAATTTCCACCCCTGTTGTTGTGCCTGTTGCGCGTCTTTGGGTGCATTTGGTGCTTTGCTCGGGCATCCTCAGCTTGGTACTCACCCATATGTGAGGACTACCATCCTGCTTGTCCTGTGAGAAAGCAGAGTTGCTTACCTGTAACAGGTGTTCTCACAGGACAGCAGGATGTTAGTCCTCTCGAAACCCACCCGCCACCCCGCAGAGTTGGATTCGTTTACGTTTTCTTATTTTATTTTTTGCATGTACTTTTTACTATGAGATTGAAGGGGGGCCCCTGCTGGATGTAGGGTCAGTGCATTGCTGGGCATGCCCAGTAGGTGCCAGTCAAAGTTCTAGAAACTTTGACAAAAGTGTTCCGTGATTGGGCTCCATAATGATGATGTCACCCATGTGAGGACTAACATCCTGCTGTCCTGTGAGAATACCTGTTACAGGTAAGCAACTCTGCTTTTTTAATACAGTGATGACTGGCATTGCTTTCTCATAGATTGTCATCATTTTCATAAGAAGTTCACTGATTTTTGTGCTAAGTGGTCAAAACACTTGTCTTCTTCTTTAGCTATCCTAATTTATGTTGTTCCTTTTAGGTGGTTACAACTCCCAAAGTGTGCAGAGCAGCAGTAAGTGAGTGTGACCTGCCTGATTCCTGTGATATGAAAAACCCAAACTGTAGTCTCAATATCTATAAGCAGAATGGAAGCCCATGCAGCAATAACAAAGGCTACTGTTACAATGGACTTTGTGAGACCCATGATTCACAGTGTAAGGCTATCTTTGGCTCAGGTAATAGTGAGGGCAGTTTATTTAAGAGCTAGAATAAAGTTGAATCTACATTATATGCAACATATCCAGTAATCAGAGTGAAAATATGTAGTTTATAGCTGCAAACTGTGAACAACTTTATAACTTAGAAGTGACAGGCAAAATAAAGCCACAAGTGAAAGAAGATATATAGGTAATAGGAATAATTAAAATATCCATAGCTAGTGTTTATGTAAGACATATTCAACCATTTTAAGATCTTCAACAAACACAATATTAATTTTAAAAAACATACTTTAAATTGCAGTTACTTGTAGTACTGATCATTGAAAAAATATTTAGACAGCACTGAACACAATAGCATGCATGTTTCTGATAGTCAGCAATGGCTAGTTAAACTGATATAGCACAGAGATGTGCAGTGCAGAATTAGGGCACAATTCCCCTATCATGCAAAATTCTGATATTCCCTGCAAAATGTGAATTCTAAAAATTAAAACAACTAAAACAACTAAGGCTTTGAAAGCTGAGAGCATATACTTGAAAAGTAGAAATATGAAGATTAAAATGATCTTCATGTTGTATATATATATATATATATAATTTATTTATCTTTTAATGATTAATTCAGTTTCACCCCCTTTTGGTCAGTGAATTGTAAATATAGAGAACAAAATTAAAATTAACAAATAAATAAAGGTATTTTAGCATAATAGCATTATTCAAACAGTTTGAGCAATATCAAATCTTGTATGTAGTTTGTTACTGTTGAAGTGTATGCTAATAGTTTATTACTTGTATATTCAGGAGGATATCTTCATCTGCAATCTTGTTTCTTGTACACTTTGGTAATACAAAGGATTGCAGCAAGAAATAATTCACTGAGTTTTATGTTTATATGAGGTCTGTTTGCAATATATCATTTTCTTCTTCAGGGGAAACAGGAGGGCAGTCAAATTCCATAGGACAAATGTCCACAGAGGAAAGTTAAGGACAGTCAAGAAGTGTAGTAATTACAGGAGCAGTCAGCTTGGAAGTTGTTTTATGGCAGAGGTTCAACATGCATTGGCAAATGAAGCATAATACATTACAGGAGATTAATATGATAGCAATAAAGATTATTAGATACATGAAATTATTTTCCAGACTTCCAAACAAGGTCCCTAAAACTTGAAAATCCCAATCCCAAGAATTAAGCGGGGATATGTGAGCTCGGTGGCCACAGAATCGACAGTGCAGACTTTTTGTATTTCTCTAGATTTATCAGTAAAGGTACAAGAGGTGTTGATGAACTGGCAAACTCCATCTTTCTCAGCTAACAACATATCAAGGGCCTGCCATTTTTGCTACTACTTCTCCAGCTAAAGATTTTATTTCTGTTTACATATTTTCTATATCATGAATAGTTTCAGTGGCTAGTGATTTTACTATTGCAGATGGCAGGTTCTAATAGTAATTCTGCAACTTCTAATTGAGGAAATAAAGCTCTAATAAAACTATGAAAGCCAGTGGATTTTAAAACTAAAGGGTTGCTTTGACAATGTGATCATGTGGGATGAGAAGGATAGGTTAGGTTAAAATGAGAGCAATTATATGCAGGAAAATGGAAACATTGAAGTGTTATGAAACCTATGGTGACTATACCTGTGCTATTAATAAATTTACTACCCTATCCATGTTCTAGAAAGTAAACTCTTGGGGAGGTATTTCATTGTTTTGCTGCAGGAGTTTTATCAATAGTTTCTAACCATCTCCTCATGGTAAATGATAGGGTTCGGATTTATTTTTTACCAGAAGTATCACAACTTTGAATAGGAAGATAATATTTGATAAACAGAAAAAATGTGTTTTATTAATAAAACATATATGTGTAGGTTTAGTACTATTATGAAGACAATCTGAGTAATGGTCTTGGTACCATTGGAATATACCGGGATGTGAATCGTTTTTTGACGATTTAAAAAATCGTCCGATATTTTTTAAATCGTCAAAAATCGTTAGAGTGCGCGATACAATACAAATTCCCCCGATTTATCGCGAAAAAATTTTAATCGGGTTCGGGAGTTATTTGGGGGGAGGGCAGGAAAACCGGCCTGGTTTTCCTGCCCTCCTGGTGGTCCAGTGGGGGGGTCCCGGCGCGATCTCCCACTCTCGGGCCATCGGCGCCATTTTGGCCGCCACTAATAAAAATGGTGCCGATGGCCCGATAAAAAAAAAACCCACCCGACCTTTTAAAACTTACCCCTTAGCCTCCCCCACCCTCCCGACCCCCCCAAAACCTTTTAAAATTACCTAGTGGTCCAATGGGGGTGCGGGGAGCGATCTCCCGCTCTCGGGCCATCGGCTGCCACTAATAAAAATGGTGCCGATGGCCCTTTGCCCTTACCAAGTGACAGGGAATCCGGCCATCCAGTGCTCCTACCATGTGACAGGGGCCAGCCAATGGCATGGATTCCCTGTCACATGGTAAGGGCAAAGGGCCATCGATGCCATTTTTATTAATGCAGCCGATGGCCCGAGAGCAGGAGATCGCTCCCCACGCCCCCACTGGACCACCAGGTAATTTTAAAATGTTTTTTGGGGGTTTGGGAGGGAGGGGGAGGGTTTTTTTGTTATTGGATCGGGCACAGCCGATAACAAAAAAAAAATCGAGCCGGACGATAAAAATTTTAAGATTTGGATCGGAACCGATCCGATTCCGGTTCCGATTCACATCTCTAATACCTTATTCCCTGTACGTACCTGGATCAGTCCAGGCCATGGGTTGAGCCTCCTTTCCAGCAGGTGGAGCAGGACAAAATTGAAAGGGTATCTTATGAGGACAGAGCCTACCCTGCAGCCCTTAATATTTGTCTTGTCTCTAGCAGGTGGAACAGCTCACCCTGTGGTTCCCTGTTAGCTTGCCCTTTGTTCCCTTTGCGGTTTCTTTTTCTTCTTCATTCTTTTCCTGGGGCAAGGTCACGCAAGTATTCTTTCAGTCTGATTTCTTGGAAAAAAAAAAAAAAAATTAAAAGATAAAAAAGAATATATTTGACTGTGTCAGGGAGACAGTTCAGAACCCTAGGGGTTCCTAGGGGGCTTGGCCCCTTGATATGTGTCAGCCTAGGTTCCCTTTCTGGTGAACTTTTTGTG
This sequence comes from Rhinatrema bivittatum, assembly GCF_901001135.1. Taxonomy (NCBI): domain Eukaryota; kingdom Metazoa; phylum Chordata; class Amphibia; order Gymnophiona; family Rhinatrematidae; genus Rhinatrema; species Rhinatrema bivittatum. The sequence continues at coordinate 264,582,421 of NC_042619.1, forward strand.
GGTGATACTGGTGGTGCCAGACACTCTCCCCTGGTCTGCTGCTGTGCCCCGAGATGCCCATTCCTCGGGTGTGCTGTCAGGGATGTGAATTCCCCTGTTTCTGTGTGAAAAAAAAAAAAGGAACACTAAGCAGTTAAAATTTATTGTTTGCTGGTGAAAGTTTGAAAAATAAAAATAAAAAAGGCAGCAAGATTTTGTTAGTAGGAGGGAGCAGGGTTTGATCTCCTGCTCCTCTCCTCTGGGACTCCCCGGTCAACTGTTTTGGGCTGGGTATCATGGCTGCTTCTTTCCCTCCATGCCACGCTCTAACTTGTGCTTGGCTTGTGGAGAGCCGGCCTCCCAGCTCTCCCGCGATGGGGTGTGCTCCCGCTGCCTCCCGGGGGGGGGGGGGGGGAAGGCTCCTCTTTGGTGGCACAGTCAACTTGAGCCCGGGGTTGGGCTCCCTGACACATGGCCAGGCTGTTCCCGTCCCGAGAAATCGCGGGAACGGTGGCCATTTTGGGTATTTTGAAAGAAGCAGATTCTGCTTCTCCTGGGGCAGGGGATCAAAATTTATCACTTTTACCCCCCGATTTGAGCCTGGTGTGCTCTCGGGGGCGGGGGGTGTGACACGGCCCCCTCTCACCCCCCTCCCCACCCCTCCCCCGTGGAAAAATCGGCCCAGGCCCGTTTTTCATCTGATTTTGTCCTTTTATTACATGAATCATATTTGGCTAGCCTACAGAGGGAGGTGACCCCCCCCCCCACTGGTTCCCTCCCCTCCGAAAATTCCTCGGTTGCCTGTGCCGGCTCCCGCCGCGGTTCCGGACCCACAGGACTCTGTTCGGGTTCAGTTGGTCCCGGCAATCCCCCCGGCCCCGGTGGACCCCCCACAGCCCCCTGTGGACCCGCTTGATGAAGGAGAGGGTGATGCTTCGGCTCAGGCCCCCCCGCTCGAGGGCGACGATCCCCGCATCCTACGTTTATTCCAGCAGGGGTAGCTGGAACCTCTTATTCCTTTTGTGCTCCAAGAATTGGGAATTGATGCCCCACCAGATGACTCTGTGGCGGCGGCGATGACGCCAAACGCGGACCCAGTCCTGGCGGGACTTAGGGCATTACCATCTACTTTCCTGTTCCATCCTGTGCACCGACTGCTCCTCCTCCGGGAATGGGAGGCTCCTGAGATGGGTCTCCGGGTTGGAAGGGCTATGGACAAGCTCTACCCGCTTCCAGAGGACTGCCTGGACATGTTGAAAATTCCAAAGGTGGACTCTTCAGTCACCGCGGTCACGAAACATACCACCATCCCGATGGTGGGTGCTACAGTGTTGCGGGATGTTCAGGACCGCAAGCTTGAATTTTATTTGAAGCGGATTTTCGAGGTCCTATCCTCTGGACTTGGAATGCTAAGGCTTCGGCCTTTCTCTGCTCAAGCACCTTCAGTCAAACTCCGTTCCTTGGTGCTTGAGTTCTTGTACTGGGACCAGTCCATGATAACACTATGCCACCTGCTGGCTGGTTTCTCTGAACTGAACTGCCTGCCTTCATTGTTCTTTCTCGAGGCCCGCCTAAGTCCTGCTGGCCCCAGCACCCAAAGGCTCAACCTGGGGGGAACGTGGGCTGGTATAGGTGAAGCTCCAGTGGCCTCTAGCTTCAGCTCACTCCACCTGCTGACGGTGGGAACCCGTAGGCCCCTGCCTGCGGGTTGAATCAACCCCACCTCAGCCCAAGAATCCAGCTCCAGCTTAACAGGTTGCAAAGGCCATGGTTTCGGTGGAGCCGTGTGCCCTCCAGGCCATCCCAGGCTGGGCATCTAAGGTGCATGAACAGCAGCAATTCCTTAAGGCTCTGGCCTCCTCCATGGACCATCTTCATGCCCGGGTCGATGCCTTCCTTAGCGACCCGGCTCCTCCACAGCCACCTCCATCATTGCCACGAGCCTTGTTGGCTCTCCCAGTGCCTCCACGCTTCAACGGTGACTCCAAGCTCTGCTGAGGGTTCATAAACCAGTGCTATATGCAATTCGCTCTGCAATTCTCCATCTTCCAGGATGACTTAACAAACGTCATGTTCATTTTTTCTCACAGGACAAGCAGGATGGTTGTCCTCACAAATGGGTGACATCGAGGATGGAGCCCACCACGGAAAACTTCTGTCAAAGTTTAAACAGAACTTTGACTGGCCCCTACTGGGCATGCCCAGCAAGGCACTGACCCTGCAGCCAGCAGGGGTCTCCCTTCAGTCTTCTTTTTTCCGCGCAGCAGTTGCCACGCGGTGAAAGGAGCTCTCTAACCACGTTCCTGACAGGAATCTGGAAATTAATTTCCTTAGAAAATTTGCCCCTCAGGGGTCTCCCTTCGACAAATTTTTTAGTCATCTTTCGGAACCCGGTAAGTTTTTTGCCTTCTTCCATCGACTGCCGTCGATTTTGGCCCTTGAGGCCTGTTGGCACTTACCGATCCCCAGCCTAAATTTTGGCTTCCAGCCATGGCAACGGGGTTCCGCCGTTGTCCGGATTGTACCCGGACTATGTCCATCACAGACCCCCACAGGGTTTGTGTAATGTGTTTGGGTAGTGAGCATGATGTCCTGACTTGCACCAAATGTGCCTTAATGACACCCAAGGGTCGCAAAGCCAGGATGGAGAAGATGGGGCTCCTCTTCCATGCACCCACCCCAACGCCATCGATAGCATCGACGTCATCGGAACCGGCACCGTCGAAGTTGTACCATCATTGCCAACCCTCCGGTGACCGTCCGCCATCGATCGCTTCTCGGCCGTCGACTCCCGTCCCTTCCCCGGATGGGCGAGGGGATCGGAAAGAAAAGCATCGCCATCGACGGCACAAGTCTCGGCCTGTCGAGGATCCACAGCCATCGACCTCTGTTCAAGCCGAGCCACCGACAAAGAAGCCGTTCGCCGGCATCGAGGAAACCCTCACCCTCCCGGGGTGCGGGGGCCGTGATCCCACCGGTTACGGTGGTACTTCCGGCCCTGCCTCAGCCTCCCTCTCCCGTTGAGCCGGGTATAGTTACCCCTGGTCTCCGGGCAGAACTGGACCGGCTGGTCCAGGAGGCCATCGAGAAAGCGATGAAGAAATTACAACCTCCATCGGCACCGTCTCCGGCACCGGTTCCAGTGCCGCCCCCAGCACCAACACCGGCACCGGCTTCGCCACCGAGGAGGGAACCGACCACCGAGCCGTTGGTACAAGCGTTAGCACCGCTACTCAGCCGTATGGAGGCGCTCATGACGGCCCTTCCATCGGTGATTCCAGTGCCATCGACAACACCACCGTCTCCGACTGGATTCTCATCGGCAGGAGAAACACCGTTTCGAATTCCCCCTTCCGGGGTGGTTCCATCGGTACCTCCTGGCATATCTCCACCGATATATCCTTCGGCTCCATCGATTCCGCGCCAGGCACCGATTCCATCGGCAGCACCGAAGCCATCGATGCCATTTCTGATTCCACCTACGGCACCGATTCCACCTCGGTTTCCATCGATGCCCTCAGAACCTCAGCCAGGTCCATCGGGGCTACAAGCCCCACATGATCCCTATGATACCTGGGGTGATGATGATGATACATCTTCTGACACAGATTTGCCTTCGCCGCCATTTCCTACAGAGAGTAGAAAAAGATCTCCTCCTGAGGATCTCTCTTTCATTAATTTTGTAAAAGAGATGTCAGAAGTTGTACCTTTTCAGTTACAATCTGAAGCCGATGATAGACACCAGATGATGGAACTACTTCAATTTCTGGATGCTCCAAAAATCATCGCTTCCATCCCTATACACCAGGTGTTTTTGGATCTGCTCAAGAAAAACTGGGAATCTCCTTCATCGGTGTCTCCAGTTAATAAGAAAGCTGACTCCACATACCTTGTCCAGTCAGCACCAGGTTTCCAAAAGCCTCAACTGGATCATCGCTCTGTTGTAGTTGAGTCTGCGCAGAAGAAGGCCAAGCGTCTTAAGCCACACTCTTCTACCACACCTACCAGGGATAACAAGTTCCTGGATAGTGTGGGACGAAAAGTGTACCATGGAGCTATGTTGATTTCACGCATAGCTTCATATCAGCTCTATATGACTCAATACAACAGAGCTATCCTTAAGCAGATGCAAGACTACGCTGACACGTTACCGGACCAGTACCAACCGCAACTTCAAGCCCTTCTTCACAAGGGTTTTGAGGCAGGGAAGCACGAGATTAGGACCGCCTACGATATATTCGATGCTTCCACGAAGGTTTCAGCCACAGCCATCTCAGCCAGACGCTGGGCTTGGTTAAAGTCATCCAACCTTCGCCCAGAGGTCCAGGATCGTCTTGCTGATTTACCCTGCTTAGGCGACAATTTGTTTGGAGAACAAATTCAACAGATTGTGGCAGAGTTAAAAGACCACCATGAGACGTTGAAACAACTCTCGTCTATCCCACCTGAGGTGACCTCCAAGCAACCGCAAAAGAAGGACTCTAAAAAGTCGTTCTTTCGACCACGTCGCTACTACCCTCCGTCAACTAGGGCTCGTCCTGTACGGTCCTCTAACAGGCCTCAGCCTCGTCAGCCGCGAAAGCAAAGGCCTACTGTAGCCCCACCTCCTGGGCCTGCGGCGGGCCTTTGACTTCCCTGTATTGAGCACAAGCCAACTCCCTCTTCCACACATCCCTGTAGGAGGTCGTCTGTACCACTTCTTACACCGTTGGAAACAGATCACCTCAGATCAGTGGGTGCTAGCAATTATCGCACAGGGTTACCACCTCAACTTTATAACACTTCCGCCAGACTCCCCGCCCCTTCAGGCATGGAGTCTAACCAGCCATTTGACTTAATTACAACAAGAAGTATTCCTTCTTCTACAATCAAATGCTATAGAACCCATCCCTCCTTGTCAACAAGGGAAAGGATTCTATTCCAGATACTTCCTAATACCAAAGAAATCAGGGGGACTTCGTCCAATTCTGGACCTTCGAGCCCTCAACAAGTATCTGCAAAAAGAAAAGTTCAAGATGGTAACCCTGGGCGCCTTGCTCCCTCTGTTGCAAAAGGGGGATTGGCTGTGCTCTCTCGACCTCAAGGACGCTTATACCCACATTGCGATAACGCAATCTCATCGCAAGTATCTGCGTTTTCTGATAGGCCACGACCATTATCAATACCGGGTACTGCCTTTCGGTCTGGCATCTGCTCCACGAGTCTTTACCAAGTGTCTCGTAGTACTAGCAGCATTTCTCAGGAAGGAAGGTGTCCACGTCTACCCCTACCTGGACGATTGGCTCATCAGGGCCTCTACCCCTCAGTTTGCTCAATCCTCCCTAAAATTGACAATTCACACACTCCTTTCCTTAGGGTTTCTTGTCAATTACGAGAAATCTTGCTTGGTCCCATCTCAGACCTTATCCTTCATTGGGGCAGACTTGGACACCTTACAGGCAAAAGCCTACCTTCCAATTCAACGAGTCCACACTCTCATGTCCTTAGCTCGCCAGCTCCAGTCGCAACACACTGCCACGGCTCGCCAGTTCCTCATTCTCCTAGGACACATGGCATCCTCGGTTCAAGTCACTCCCATGACCCGACTAGCCATGAGAGTAACGCAATGGACTCTACGACACCAATGGATTCAAGCTTTTCAGCCTCTGTCCTCCATTATCACAGTCACACAGGCGCTACGCCTATCCTTAACCTGGTGGACGACTCGGGTCAACCTCCTTCAGGGCTTACCCTTTCTTCCACCGGATCCGCAAGTAATCCTAACCACCGACGCTTCTCACATCGGTTGGGGAGCCCATGTGGACGACTTCCAAACCCAAGGGTTATGGTCCAAAGAGGAAGCCGAACACCAGATCAATTTCCTGGAACTTCGAGCAATCCGCTATGCGCTCCGAACTTTCAAAGATCATCTATTCCATCAGATAATCTTAATCCAGACGGACAACCAAGTGGCCATGTGGTACATAAACAAGCAGGGAGGCACAGGCTCCTTCCTTCTGTGTCAGGAAGCTGCGCAGATCTGGGCGGAAGCCCTCTCCCACTCCATGTACCTCAGGGCCACTTACTTGCCGGGAGTAGACAATGTATTGGCAGACCAGCTGAGCCGTGTCTTCCAACCACACGAGTGGTCACTCGATCCTCTGGTAGCGACCTCTCTGTTTCACAAGTGGGGTTCTCCCCGCATAGACCTCTTTGCGTCCCCTCAGAACCACAAAGTGGACGATTACTGCTCTCTCATTCGGAGCCAGCACTCTCGGCCGAGGGATGCATTCTCCCTCAAGTGGACAACCGGTCTGCTCTATGCATTCCCTCCACTTCCTCTTGTGTCCAAGACTCTCGTGAAGCTACGCCAGGACGGAGGAACCATGATCCTGATAGCACCTTACTGGCCACGCCAAGTATGGTTTCCAATACTCCAGGATCTCTCCATCCGCAGGCACATTCCTCTGGGAATGGACCCGCATCTTCTCACTCAAAACGACGGATGCCTCCTCCATCCCAACCTCCAAGCATTGTCCCTGACGGCATGGATGTTGAAAGGTTAGTCCTTCAACCATTTCACCTTTCGGATTCAGTTTCTCGGGTCCTGATAGCTTCACGAAAGCCTTCCACAAGAAAGTCTTACTCATACAAATGGAAAAGGTACACATCATGGTGCACTTCTCAGTCCCTTGATCCCCTTTCCTGTCCACTCTCCAAATTCTTGGACTATTTATGGCATCTCTCTGAATCAGGTCTTAAAACCTCTTCTATCAGAATGCATGTCAGTGCGGTAGCCGCCTTCCATAAAGGTATTGGGGGTACTCCTATTTCAGTACAACCCCTAGTAACACGCTTTCTTAAGGGCTTACTCCATCTGAAGCCACCCTTACGTCCTCCGGCCCCATCTTGGGACCTTAATCTGGTTCTTGGTCGTCTTATGAAACCACCTTTCGAACCTCTGCACTCCTGTGAATTGAAGTATCTCACATGGAAAGTATTATTCCTGTTGGCTATTACTTCAGCTCGCAGGGTTAGTGAGTTACAGGCCTTAGTCACCTATCCGCCTTACACTAAACTCCTGCAGGACAGGGCGGTACTCCGCACTCACCCTAAATTTTTACCCAAGGTAGTTTCTGAATTTCATATCAATCAATCCATCATACTACCTATCTTCTTTCCCAGGCCCCATTCCAACTCTGGGGAACAGACTCTGCATACCCTAGACTGTAAACGAGCTCTAGCGTTTTATCTAGACCGTACAGTTGCTCACAGAAAGAGCACTCAATTGTTTGTCTCCTTCCATCCTAACAAGTTAGGACAACCTGTGGGTAAACAGGCTCTTTCCTCCTGGTTGGCGGACTGCATTTCCTTCTGTTATCAGCAAGCTGGCATTCCTTTCCAAGACCGTGTCAAAGCACACTCTGTGAGGGCCATGGCGACTTCAGTAGCACACCTTCGATCGGTGCCGCTTCCTGACATCTGCAGGGCTGCAACCTGGAGTTCTCTCCATACCTTTGCAGCCCACTATTGTTTGGACAAGGCTGGAAGACAGGACTCCATCTTCGGCCAATCTGTCTTGCGTAACCTTTTTCCAACATGATGTACCAACACCCTTCCACCTGCCCGGTGGGGTGCGGATGCCCTTTCCCAAATTCCACCCCAGTTGTTGTGCCTGTTGCACGTCGTTGGGTGCATTTGGTGCAAGCCAGGACATCCTCAGCTCGGTACTCACCCATTTGTGAGGACAACCATCCTGCTTGTCCTGTGAGAAAGCAAATGTTGCTTACCTGATGTAACAGGTGTTCTCACAGGACAGCAGGATGTTAGTCCTCACGAAACCCGCCCGCCACCCCGCGGTGTTGGGTTCGTTTTATTTTTACTTTCTAGGCACTGCCTGTAGCTTTGAAAATCAGACTGAAGGGAGACCCCTGCTGGCTGCAGGGTCAGTGCCTTGCTGGGCATGCCCAGTAGGGGCCAGTCAAAGTTCTGTTTAAACTTTGACAGAAGTTTTCCGTGGTGGGCTCCATCCTCGATGTCACCCATTTGTGAGGACTAACATCCTGCTGTCCTGTGAGAACACCTGTTACATCAGGTAAGCAACATTTGCTATCTCATCTTGAAGGGAAAGCCCTGGTATGGGCTTCACCCCTGTGGGAACACTCAGACTTCCTGTTGAGGGAGTTGGTTCAATTTGTGGCTGTCTTCAAATGGACCTTTGACGATCCTGGGCGGTATATTGTAGCAAGCACCAGTCTACTCCATCTCCGTCAGGGACAACAAAGTCTTTTTGATTACACTATAGAGTTTCGGACTTTGGCTACTGAGCTCGCTTGGCAAAAGGATTGCCTTCGAGCCATTTACCTTGATGGCCTCTCCTCCCAGCTAAAAGATGAATTGGCTGCTTGGAAGCTCCCTTCCTCCTTGGAGGACCTTATAGACTTGGCAGGTGGAATAGGTCATCGTCTTCAAGAGCGTCACCGGGAGAGTCGGATGCCTAAGAGATCCTCGCAGGTTCATTCTCGCTCACCACCCGTCACGAACGCCACATCTAGTGACACAAGAGTGGTCAAGGCGGAAGAACCCATGCAGTTGGGTCGTGGGCGACTGACACCGGAAGAACGCCTCTGGCAAAGACAAACCAGCTTGTGCCTATATTGCGGAGCACCAGGCCACCATCTACAGAATTGCCCGATCCGTCTGGGAAACTCCAGGGCCCAGGTTCAGTAGGGGTCCTGAACTTGGGTGCAACTTCTCCGGCCCCTCAACTCTCTGTTCCGGTTCCATTAATTTGGGACTCCCGATCCTTTCCGGTCCTCACTCTGCTTGATTCCGGAACAGGAGGTAATTTTATTCTCAAAGACCTTGTACAACTTTTGGGTATAAAAACCCACTCGTTGGTTCCTACCTTGTGCATTGCCTCTATATATGGAGATCCTCTTCCCGGTCGAATCTCCCTGACTACGGAGCCTGTTCAGCTACGCACAGGGGCCCTACATTTTGAAGAACTAGAGCTACTAGTATTGGAAAAATCTATTCATCCCATAATGCTTGGACTTCCTTGGCTACAGAAGCACTCTCCCCAGTTCAACTGGTCTTCACTACAGTTGGTAGAGTGGGGCCCAGCTTGTCACCAGTCCTGCCTTCAGAAAGTGACTCCATCAGCAACGATTCCTTTGGTCACTACCTCTTTTGGCATACCTGCTCCATACGCCGGCTATGAGGATGTATTCTCCAAATAGAAGGCTGACCTTCTCCCGCCTCTTCGGCGGTTCGATTGTCTAATCGATCTACCTGGAACCACGCCCCCTCGTGGACACACCTACTCGTTGTCGCTGCCTGAGACAAAAGCCATGACCGAATATATTTGAGAGAATCTGGAAAAAGGGTTCATCCGCCCCTCTACATTCCCCACTGGAGTGGGGTTCTTTTTAGTAATCAAAAAAGATGGGTCGCTTAGACCGTGTATTGACTACCGCGGCCTAAATGCTATCACCCATAAGGATAAATACCCTTACCATTGATTTCAGAACTTTTTGATCGTCTTCAGGGTGCTACCATCTTTACAAAGCTGGATCTATGCGGGGCGTATAATTTAGTGAGGATCCGCCCTGATGACATCTGGATGACCGTCTTTAATACTAGAGACGGCCACTAGGAATACTTAGTGATGCCTTTCGGCCTTTCCAGCACTCCTGCTGTATTCCAGCGAATGATGAACGAAATTTTTAGAGATCTACTATACACCAAATTCGTGGTTTATTTGGATGATATCCTCATTTTTTGAAAAGATCTTATAGTTCCTTATTGTTTGATGTAAACCGAGTTGATTTGATTTGTATCAAGAAATTCGGTATAGAAAAGCCTTTAATAAATAAATAAATAAAATAAATAAAAGATCTTGATACCCACCAGACTGACGCAAGTATGGTACTGCAACGTCTTCGTGAAAATCATTTGTTCACGAAACTGGACAAATGTTTATTTGAGATGTCCAGTTTGCCATTCCTTGGCTATATAAGTTTGCCACAAAGTTTCTCTATGGACCCGGATAAATTGAAAGCCATCCAGGGTTGTCCGCAGCCTATGGGTCTCAAAGCACTCCAGCGCTTCTTGGGGTTCCTTAACTATTACCGGCATTTTATTCCTCATTATTCCACACTGGCTGCCACCTTGATGACCCTGACCAGGAAGGGCTGGAACACAAGGAATTGACCACCCAAAGCCTTAACCGCCTTTCATCAATTGAAAGAGGCCTTTCAAAAGGGATCCTGTTTACGTCACCCTGATCCTACTCGCCCATTCCAAATTGAGGTGGACACCTCCGCCATAGGGGATGGGGCTGACCTAAGCCAGTGAACTGCTTCTGGTACTGTAGTTCCATGTTCATTTTATTCTCGAAAATTCTCTTCGGCAGAACGTAATTACAGCATTGGAGACCACAAACTACTCGCCATAAAACTGGCCCTAGAGGAGTGACGTCCTTGGCTCGAGGGCGCACGTCTAAGCCAAGCTCAGCACCTGAACGCCTGCCAGGCCCAGTGGGCCTTATTCTTTTCCAGGTTTGATTTTGAGCTCCGCTACCGCCCCGCTAATAAGAACCTCCGAGCGGATGCATTATTCCGGTCATTTGAACCCGAAGATATCCCCGAAGAGCCTACTCACATCATCAATCCAGCCTGTATCTCCTTGTCTGCTACCCATCCAGTTCCTCTGGGAAAAACCGTGGTGCCCCGATGACTTCAAGAAAGGGTTCTCTGTTGGGCACATGATTCCAAAGTTGCCGGTCATCTAGACAAGCAAGAACTGTAACACTGCTCCAGAGATTCTTTTGGTGGCCTACTCTGGTTTCCGACACAAAGGCATATTTTGAATCCTGTAATGTTTGCGCAAAACAAAAAACCCCGGTTGGGCGACCATGGGGACTCTTACAACCACTTCCAGCACGCAAGGAACTGTGGACCCCCTTGTCAACAGACTTCATTGTACTTCTACCTCCTTCGAAGGGTAATAACGTGATATGGGTTACCATAGACCGTTTTTTGAAAATGGCTCATTTTGTGCCCCTTTCTGCCCTACCATCTGCACCTGAGTTGGCACGATTGTTTTTCCATCACATTTTCAGACTGCATGGTTTACCAGTGGATATTGTCTTCGATCGAGGTCCTCAATTTGTCCCCAGGTATTGGCGCTCCCTTTGCCGAAAGTTCGGTATTAACATCAGTCTTACGACTGCCTATCACCATCAAGCCAATGGGCAAGCTGAGCAGATGAACTGCTCCTTGAAGGCATTCTTACGTGCATATATTAATGACCGACAAGATAATTGATCAGATCTCTTATCCTGGGCAGAGTTCTCCCACAACTTTCACATTGCCACAGCTACTGGAACATCTCCATTCTCAATAGTCTATGGAAAACAACCTCGACCACTGCTACCCATACCTCTCTCCATGCCATCCCTTGTGGCACAGGCAACTGCGGATACCCTTAATACATTATGGAAACAGACCAATCTCCGCCTACGTCAGACCTCTTCCCAGGCCAAAAAGACTGCTGACAGTCAACGCCGCGCAGCTCCTGAATTCCTTCTGGCCCGAAAGTCTGGTTAAGCACCAAATATATCAGACTCCGTATTGCTTCACAAAGATTCGCTTCAAGGTTTATTGGACCATTCTTGATTACCCAACGCATTGGACCCATGACATACCAGCTCCAGCTGCCTCCTTCTTTGGGCATACATAACACTTTCCATGTATCATTGCTCAAACCTGTAGTGCTGTCCTGGCCATCCTGGAGGGTTCCCGAGCCCTTGGTGGCAGAAGTGGAGACAACCTATAATGTCCATGAAGTTCTAGATGTCCACCGTAGAGGCCGTAGATGGGAGCCTCTCTTGGGAGCCCGCACAGAACATCTTGGATAAGACCCTCCACAAACTTCCATTGTGCCCATCTGGGCAAACCCCGACCTCCAGGAGAGGGGAGAAAAGGGGGGGGGGGGGGGTACGGTTACACTCGCCGCCCATGGCAGCTGTGCGTTATGGCCCTCTCACATTTCCAAGCAACCCCCAGGCTCCAGCTCTCCATTGCTCGTGGCAGCGGGCCACCAGCTCCGACTTCGGGCCCATGCCAGTGCCTCCGGCCATTCTCCGTGTCCCGGGACTTCCAGCCAGGATGCCTCCATTTGTCGGGCCTCTCCGCAGGATTTGCGGAGCGACGCCACCATCGGCACCGCACCCCTCCCTAGGCACTTGCGTGCACATCAGTAGAACCTTTAAAGAGCCCGTGGCGGGAATCTGATCGCGGATCCAGATGCTGACATCAGCTCCTTCAGCGTATAAAAGCTCAAGCCTTGCACAGAAGCTTTGCCTTTGCAACAGATCTCCTCAGTTCTCTGTTTGGTTCTGAGTACTCATTGCCTCTGGGTCTCCTCATTCCGAGTTCCTGAGTGTCTTCCTGTTCCTGTGTTTTTGTTTGTCTTGCATGTACTTCGACTGACCTCCTGGTGCCGACCTCTGCTACGTCTGACGTCTGCTACTTTTGACACACCTTCCCTGCCTTCTCCAAGCCTGACCTTTGCTACATCCGACCCTGCCTGCCTTCTCCAAGCCTGACCTCTGCTACATCTGACCACGCCTAGCCTGCCTTCTCCAAGGCTGACCTCTGCTACATCTGATCACGCCTTGCCTGCCTTCTCCAAGCCTGACCACTGCTATGTCTGACCACACCTTGCCTGCCTTCTTCAAACCTGACCACTGCTACGTCTGACCACACTTGCCTTCTCCGTGCCTTGACCACTGCTACGTCCGACCATGCCTGCCTTCTCCGTACCCTGAGTCTTGCTACAAACGACTACACTACAGACTCTTTGTGTCCAGAGTTCTACGTCACTTGCTACAGCTTCTCATTGCCGCCAGCATTCATCTGAATCTGACAGTGACGCCTCAGTCCCTATCCTCTGGACTTGGACTCCTAAGGCTTCGGCCTTTCGCTGCTCAAGCACCTTCAGTCAAACTCCATTCCTTGGTGCTTGAGTTCCTGTACTGGAACCAGTCCAGGATAACACTATGCCACCTGCTGGCTGCTGTCTCTGAGTCACATATCAAGAGAAAAACTATACTTTATATTATATAGTTTCAACACTTTTATTGTATAATCACATATGTTCCAACTATCTAGACATTTAAAATCTATCTAAAACACACGTACCTTCTTCAAACATCAAATTGCTGTACGTAACGTCTATAACATAAGCATTATGAAAATTACTATATTATGAATTTAAACAAATACATACCGTCCTATACCATCACAGCAAGCCCAAATATTCATACTATGCAGAACTCACCACAAATACATGGATTTTTCTACAGCAAACAAAATCCTTCACGAGGTAAGAGCACAGGGCTCCAATATAGTTTTTAATGCATTCCCAGAAAACTGGCTTTCCCATAGGTTTCTCATTAATAGAAATCTTCAAACCATTGATCCGGCATCTGGAAAAAACAAATAACCATGCAAATAGCAAAAGACCAATGATAGCGAGAGGAAGAGTAATTATACCTCACCAAATTTCCCAACTTTCACATTAGCACTCACGTTCACCCGGAACCAACGTTCTCCTTGAACTTCAAACTATTTATTCAACATCTAAAAAGGCAAACATACACGAACCATGAGGTTAAGATATATCCCTTACAAAATTTCACCAACGCTATCGTCTAACCGCTAACACTCACGTTCACCCGGAACTGACGTTCTCCTCAGGATACAGAAAGCACAATGACGTGCCTATAATCGCCAAAGGTATATATATATAAGCTAGTCAATAAATGCAAATTCACACATATGGTATCACTTCTCTAAACGAACCAATTATTCATTCAATTAGAAGCTGAATTATAAGGCAAGATTTAGCAATTGACCGAGTTACCGAAGGTCCAACAGAATTGGATATTAATAACAGCTGACATAACATCTTTGTACACTAGCATACCCCAAAAGGAGGCTCTAAAGATTATTGAAATGGAACTTAGGAAGATGGATTTGTCTGATAGAAAGGTAGAATGCCTCTTAACTATAGCAGATATTACATTGACATGTAACTTTTTCAGCTATAGGGCACATTTTTTTTTACAGATTAATGGTATCCCTATGGGATCCCCGATGGCACCGAGCGTTGCATATCTATACGTGGCTTATTTTGAACAGTCCTTTGTATATTCTTCCAGATGGTTTCAAAATATTATTTGCTGGAAGAGATATATTGATGATCGATTTTTTTTATCTGGCAAGGTCCTGAATCTGAATTGGATCATTTTTTGGAGATGTTAAATACCAGTGACTCTAATTTGAAATTTACTGTAGCCAGACATACCCAATCAATTTCATTTTTGGATATGAGGATATGTGTTTATCAGGAGAGATTGGTTACCGCTATTTATAGAAAGACTACCGATAGGAACACTCTACTGCATTTCAATAGTTTTCACCCCAGACTGCTAAATGAAAATATTCCTGTGGGGCAGTTTCTCCGATATCGAAGGCTGTGTAGTTCTACTGTTGATTTTAAAATTCAAGCTCAGATGTTAAGCAATAGATTTCTAGCTAGAGGGTATTCCAGATCTAATATAAAGAAAGCCTACAAGCGGGCATTATTCGCTAACCGAGACAACTTACTTTTACAGAATAAAAAAGAAACCCCTTCTAGAATGATATGCACAATTCCTCACTCTACCAAGGTTACTGATGTGAAAAACATTATTCTAAAGCATTGGTATATATATTATCCTCCATGGATATTTTTCACCAATCTCCCATTTTTGCTATCGAGAGACGACAATCTTTATGGGAAAAATTGAAGGGTCAAAAAAACACCCATATGGATTATGATCAAAACTGGGGACAGAAACCATGTGGCTCCTGCTCGGTATGACCGCATGTCTTACAATGTACGGAGTTTCAGCAGCCTAACTCCAACCGACTATATAGATTACCTGAGCGGTTTACTTGTAACAGCAGTGGAGTAATATACGTGCTCAAATGTCCATGCAAATTATTTTACATTGGCCAGACAAGTAGATCCATTAAATCATTTAACATTGAACATCGAAGTAGGGTGAAAGCTATAAAGGAACATGCCCCGCTGGTGGACCATTGGATCAAATTTAATCATTCATGGGAAGACATTAAATTTTTTGTTATAAAGAAATTATATCTTAGAAATGGGGGAGATCTGTCTCTGAACAATTTCTCTCATGCCATATACACACACAGGCTTCCCACTCCTGTGTTCTACTTACATATATGGGCTTTTCACTCTCATAATCACTTTCTCTGTCTCACACACACACATACACACACACTCACTCACTCACCAGTCTCTCACTCCCATGCTTGTTCTCTCCACATGCACAGGCTTCTCATTCCCATAATCACTTTCATTCTCTCTCTCACACACACACACACAAACACACACAAACACACACCAGTCATCTGACCTCTCTCATGCATACACACACACACAGGCTTCCCACTCCCATGTTTTCTTTCAGATATACAGGCTTCTCACTCCCATTCTGTGTCTCACACACATCCAGGTTTCTCACTCCCATGCTCCTTCTTCACATGCACAGGCTTCTCATTCCCATAATCACTTTCTTTCTCTCTCACACACACATATACACAAACACACACCAGTCACCTGATCTCTCTCATGCATACACACACACACACAGGCTTCCCACTCCCATGTTCTCTTTCAGATATACAGGCTTCTCCCTCCCATGCTGTGTCTCACACACACTCAGGTTTCTCACTCCCATGCTCACTCTCTTCACATGCACAGGCATCTCATTCCCATAATCACTTTCTCTCTGTTAGACACACACCAGTCCCTCTCTCATTTCCATGCTCGCTCTCCATGTGCACAGGCTTCTCATTCCCTGAATCACATTCTTTCTCTCACATTCACTAGTCTCTTTCTCTCACACACACCGTCACCATACCAACCAGTCTCTCTCTCTCATGCATGCACACACACACAGGCTTCCCACTCCCATGCTCTCTGTCACATAATCAGGCTTCTCACTCCCATGCTTTCTTTCATTCACCCCCCCCCCCCCCCAACAACACCAGGCTTCTTACGCTCATGCTTTCTCACATACCCAGATTTCTCACTTCCATGCTTTTTCTCTCTCTCACACACACACATCAGTCACCTCCCTGACTAATGTCTCACACTCTCACATATACATCAGTCATCTCCCTGAGCAGTCACTTTCATTGTCTCTCACATATACACACACATCAGCTCTCTGATCAGTTTCTCTCAATCACACACATGCTCTCAATCACACACAGGCTGGCTGGCTGGCTGCTTCTCTCTCTTTCTCTCACTCACTTCCTCTCCCCCCCCCCCCCCCCCGAGCACACATGGTAGCTGCAGCAGCCTCCTCCTCCAGCCCCCGCAGACCATTGGCCGCGGGAGGCTCATGCTGCTATCTCCTTTCCCGATTACCGGCTGCTTCGATTGTTCGGGGGCTGATGCTGCTGCCGCTGCTGCTATTTTTCCACACGGCAGGGCTCTTTCTCCTTCCCGCACACCGCGTATCACTTCCTGTTCTGGGTCACGGGGGGGGGGGGGGGGTGCGGGAAGAAGAAAAGGCCAGCCGCAGGTGCCACTGCTTCTTCTACCACTGCTGCTGTTCCCACTGGGCTTGAACGTACTGATAGCCCGGTGGCAACGGCAGCAGGGAAGGAAAAGCAGCGGGAGAGACTGGGAGCACGCGACACACCTGCCGGTGCTTGGCGACACACTGGTATGTCGCTTCACACCAGTTGAGAAGCGCTGATATAAAGTATAGTTCTTCTCTTGATATGTGACTTAGTATAGTATTAGAGAAGATTTTTTGAACATTACCCCTAGTGTCATTATACCAAAGGCTGCTGTCTCTGAGCAGAACTGCTTGCCTTCATTGTTCTATCTCAAGGCCGGCCGAAATCCTGCCGGCCCCGGCACCCAAAGGCTCAACCTGAGGGGAACCTGGGCTGGTATAGATGAAGCTCCAGTGGCCTCTAGCTTCAGCTCACTCCACCTGTTGATGGTGGGGATCCGTAGACCCATGCCTGCAGGTTGCGTCAACCCCACCTCAGTCCAAGGATCCATTTCCAGCGCAACAGGAACTTTATTTCTCTAGCAAGTCCTGATGTTACATTTACCCAGTCAATATTGGGGTAATTGAAATCTACAAATATATTATCAAGGAGAGTCAACTCAGTAACCCACGTAGTAAACTGTAACAAATAAGGGAAATGGCAAAAAATATATTCAATATAGCCTAAGTGAAGGTGTCAGCAAGCCTGATGTTGTGTATTCTAAGGAGAACCCAACCGGTCTTTTGATCATTCACCTTCACTATCAAAAATATTTAATTTTTATTGATCAAATCTCAAAAAATATGAAAAATGTTTTTTATCTCATTTTTGTATTTTCAATAAAAAATATATATAATCATTTGTCTCCAACTCTGATCTATATAGAATGTTTAAGTAGCAGTCTCTTTAACGTTGTTAATGAACACAGCCCTACATGGCCGGTGTTTCGCAATAATGCTTCTTCAGGGGGACATAGGAAATAATGTCGCAAGAGTCTTTGCCTAAAATTTATGTCAAAGAAACATATTTTCAGTTTGATATTCTTGGTAATGAAGATAACAAATACGTCTCAAGATGGACTCAGCATTTCTAGTCTTCTTCACAGGAACAGAGGAAACAAGGCCGACGTAAACTTCTCATTAAATACCCAAAGTTGCATGATTTATTTATTTATTTATTTATTTATTTTTGGTTTTTATATACCGGAAGTTCCTGTATAATATACATATCACTCCGGTTCACAGATAACAGAGATAACTATCGCCGGGATGGCGGTTTACATGGAACATATCGAACAGTTAATCTATTATAAAGTAGAATACAAACTAAGATCTACTAAGAACACATAAATAAAGCAAATAAACATTACAAAATTGCTGTGGGATGGGAGGGTTGTAATTCTTCCTGCTCTTAGCTCTCTGGGAAAGCTTGTAGGAAGAGCCAAGTCTTGAGTTTCACTTTAAACGTGGAATGGCACGGCTCAAGGCGGAGGTCTGGTGGTAGTGAGTTCCAGAGCGAAGGGCCCGCTGTGGATAGTGCGCGTTTCCTCAGGGAGGATTTTGCTGGTTGGGTGATCATTCTGTTCTGATATGCCCTTCTGGTTGGCTTTTTAGAAGTGTGTAGTTGGAGCTGGAAGGTTAAGTTGAGTGGAGAGATGCTATGTAGGGCCTTGTGAATCATCATGCTGGTTTTGAACTGTATCCTGTATTTAATGGGGAGCCAGTGGAGATGCTGGAGGATCGGGGTGATATGGTCCCTTTTTTTGGCGTTGGTGAGAATTCTTGCTGTGGCATTCAAGACCATCTGGAGGGGTTTGGTGGTGCAGGCGGGAAGGCCCAGCAGGAGTGAATTGCAGTAGTCCAATTTCGGGAGAATGATGGCCTGGAGTACTGTGCGGAAATCCCTGTAGAGGAGAAGTGGCTTTAGTTTCTTTAAAACTTGTAATTTAAAGAAGCATTCTTTTGTGGTGTTATTTACGAATTTGTTGAGGCTGAGTCTGTTGTCTAGGAGTACACCCAGATCTCTGACTTGAGGTGAGGTGGTGTATCCTGAGGTGTCTAGAGGATTGCAGGCGGTGGTTGGGGCAGATTGTTCCGGTGCTATTATAAGAATTTCCGTTTTGTTTGTGTTTAGAACTAAGTTGAGACTGGCTAGTAGATCGTTGATGGTTGAGAGGCATTTATTCCAGTAATCCATGGTTTTGTGTATAGTATCCGTTATAGGGATGAGTATTTGTATGTCATCCGCGTATAGAAAATGGATTAGATTGAGGTTAGTAAGTAGATGACAGAGTGGGAGGAGATAAATGTTGAAGAGGGTGGGGGAGAGTGAGGATCCTTGTGGTACCCCCATTTTGGATTGAATGGGGTGAGACTCCTTGTTGTTTATCTTGACTTTGTATGTTCTGTTCTCAAGGAAGGATTTAAACCAGTTGAAAGCTGCTCCTGTTATGCCGATGTCTGTTAGCCGTTGTAGTAGGCTAGAGTGGTTCACGGTGTCGAACGCGGAGGAGAGATCCAGAAGTGCGAGGAGGCAAGGTTGGCCTTTTTCCAGATTGAAGATAATGTTGTCCGATAGTGTGGCTAACAGAGATTCGGTGTTCTTTGTCTTCCGGAATCCAAATTGGTTAGTGGTGAGGATATTGTTGTCGTCAAGGAATTCTGAGAGTTGTCTGTTAACCACTTTCTCCATAATTTTAGCTAACATAGGAAGGTTTGCTATAGGTCTGTAGTTAGCAGGATCCGAAGTGGGAAGGTTGGGTTTTTTGAGGAGAGGTTTGAGCATTGCCAACTTGAGTTGGTCGGGAACTTGGCCTTGGGCAAGGGAACGGTTAATGATGTCTGCAACTGGCTTGGCAATGATGTCGGGGATTGAACTCAGCAGGTTTGATGGAATATGATCTAGCGGGTGAGAGGATGGTTTTATCTTCTTAAGGATGTTCGCTATTTCTAAGGTGGACGTGGGTTCAAGAGTTTCGAGTGCTGCTGTGTATGTGTTGGGTTGAGGAATTTGTGGGCTGTGGTTGTTTGCGTAGCTTGTGTGCAGAGATGGCCCTTTGAGAGGGGCTACGAGTGAGGTGATTTTGTTGTCAAAGAATTCGGCTAGTTCATTAGCTTTTTTAAGAGCTTGGTCATCTGGGATGCTAGGTCCGGGAGGTTTGGTGAGTGCTGAGACATAAGAGAAGAGGGCTCTTGAATCGAATGAGAAGTAGTGTATCTTTTTGGAGAAGAATTCTTTCTTGGTCAAACTGTGATGTCACTAAAATGCAAATTATATGTGAGCAGATCTCAGCTCAAACAGACCTTTAGCAAAAAGACATGATGATGATTCACGGAGCCATTCATGATGAAACGATAATTCATCGCTTGCAAAATCAATGACATCCTCTATTTTAGGACAGAACATGCGGGGATCCCGCCGTCCGTTCAACAATCGTTACAATCGTTATCCATCTCCCATTAATCAAGACCAAGTCAAACCATCAACTAGTGTCACTCGTTCCCAATTTGCCAAGAATCCTTAGTTTTGAATCTTTCTTCATTTGATCTCACACAGACCCAGCTCACAGTATTAGAGCGTGGTTTATCATTTGTTCCAACTCCCCGAGTTGATCCTTTTTCTTTACAGGTGGCTTTCTTTCATTTTGTTTGTACATTGAAGTTAAGATTATTTTTTTATTCCCATCCCTCTAGCTATGATTTGTCAGTCATATCTAATCCATCTACCTGGACTCCTCCTGGTCCGGAAGAACCAGCAATAAAAGTTTTCTATCAATTGGTTTTTAAGGAGATTTCTTCATTAATGACAACTTCTTCATTGAAACCTTTTTTCAATCTATCGCGTTCTGAAAAAATAGCTCTGCAGGAACTACGTTCAGCCGAGAATCTGATAATAAAACCTGTGGATAAAGGTGGAAAAATTGTCCTAAAGACCGTGCCATCTATGAACAGGAAATAACTTGTCAATTAGAGGACACTCGATTTTATAAACCACTTAACCAGGACCCTACTATCACTTTACAGAAGACCATCGTCAAATTGGTTGACAGTGGTACCAAGTCTGGGTTTCTGACTGCAAAAGAAGCTAAGTTTTTGGTCAAATCCCATCCACGAGTTCCTGTTTTTTACACACTACCAAAAATACAGAAGAATTTACAGCACCCTCCTGGTTGCCCAATAGTTTCCAGATGTGGATCCTTATTAGAACCTTTGTCACGATTTATTGATTGTTTCTTGGCACCCTTCATTCCGCAGATGTCTTCTTTTATCAGAGACTCTTCAGATATGGTTATGTTTTTAGAACAACTGAAGACTGAAACCACCGATTTGAAACTGGTCACCTTGGACGTCGAGGTACTCTATACCTCTATTCCCCAAGATGAAACCATTGAAATTGCAAAAATGTAATTTGAAAGAAGACCACGACCTCATCGCATCCCTAGTGACTTTCTATTACAACTATTAAAAATTGCGTTGAAAGAAAACTTTTTTGCGTTCAACCAAAAATTCTTTCAACAGATTCGAGGCACTGCCATGGGGGCCACTATGGCCCCAGACCTGGCAAATCTGTACATGAACATTTTTGAAGAACAATGGTTGATTCATCATCCTTTTTAAAATTAATTAGTTGTGAGGAAACGCTACATCGATGACGTTTTCATCTTATGGAGAGGCACTAAAGAAAGCTTTGGGATGTTTTTAAAATGGCTGAATACATGCAACCTTTACCTGAAATTCACAGCAGATATTCAATGTACATTGATATCTTTTGTGGACATCCAAATTACTATGACTGATGTGGGATTTATTACTTCTATTTTTTGGAAATCTGTATGTTCAAATACATTCTTGCACTTTAAGAGTGCTCACCCTCGGACCTTTAAGGCTAACCTTCTTGTAAGCCAATTCATCCGCTTAAGGTGCCTATGCACTACTTGCTGATTTTGAGATTCAAGCTAAGATTCTCTCAGAACGCTTTTTATATGCTTGGATATCCATGCTCATGTGTTCGTAAAGCTTATCTATGGACAAAATTTGCACATCACAAATGGCTGTTTCTCCCTCGTCCCACTGATGACTCATCACATTACACATGTATTCTTCCATTTTCATTGGAAGCCCATGTAATCCATCAATCCATTCTCAAGAATTGGCATGTCCTACAGATGCAGGAGGTTTTCCAGTCTCCACAGATCACATTTTCTAGGGCTTCAAATTTGAGAAATGCTTTAGTTTATTCTGATTTTTCCAGTTCCTCAGCTCAAGACATTGTAGTCAGCAGATCTCATCAACCCTACACAGGGTTTTGTATGCACAGCTTCCATGTCAAAGACAAAATTGTTCTCAAGACAGGTTATACTATTTATGCACAGCTGACAGCTTCACTTAGGCTATATTGAATATATTTTTGCGGTTTCCCTTATTTGTTACAGGTAATTGAAATCTCCCATTATTATTGCACTGCCAAATTTGTTAGCTTCCCTGATTTCTCTTAGCATTTCATCATCCGTCTGAACATTTTTTCCATGTGGATGGTAGTATACTCCTATCACTATACTCTTACCCAACACACATGGGATTTCTACCCATATAGATTCTACTAAGCATTTAGTCTTTTGAATGATCTTTATCCTGATGGACTCTATACCCTCCCGGACATAAAGTACCACACCCCCACCAAGTTGATCTTCCCTATCATTGCAATATAATTTGTACCCCGATAGAGCACTGTCCCATTGGTTGTCCTCCTTCCACCAAGTCTCTGTGATGCCAATTATGACAATCTCATTATTTGGTGCTATACACTCTAATTCTCCCATCTTACTTCTTAGACTTCTGGCATTGGCATACAGATCTTTCAAAGTGTGTTGTTTGTTTGTATTAACAATCTGCTTTTCAGTTGTTAGGGATAATTTGGAAATCATTAGCTTCAGTGATTTTTTATAGGCACATGGTCTGCGTTTGCTTTTATTGGAGCCTCTCTGTAGGGATGCCCTAACTCTCCTGTTTCATTAGTATCCTTCAAGGATACATTTCTCCAAAACCATCAAGGGTTGAGTGGATGGGAAAGACAGACACTAGAATTAACTATCTCTGGCTTGCTTATTACCTCAGATGCACACAAACTCTAAAGAATATATCTCTCTATTTCACCTTTCACCAAACTTTTATAAGTCCAAAGATTTCCCAAAGCTATACTTACCAATCCTCTTTTACCACCATTAAATTGATCTTCACTCAGTTAATTAAAGGGTTTGAGATTCACGCGCCTAATGGTGCGCACTTCCGGTCCTCTTCTACTGCAAAGGGTGTGGGGCCTCTGGAAGCTGGGGCTGTGGAATTCAATCCTTGGATCGCTTGCGGTGACCTTTGGATTCCTCTCCCGGGGGATGCTGGGGGCAGTAAGCAAATGAGCCTTCCGGTCCTCTTCTACTGCCAAGGGTGCGGGGCCTCTGGAAGCTGGGGCTGTGGGAATTCAATCCTTTATGCAGACAGCATACAATTCTACATTCCTTTTGAGAAAACATTTGAAAAAACTATGTTGTCTCTGCCAACATACATGAAGGCTATACCAGAACTCTTTCAACTGAAATTAACTCTAAACCCCCAAAAATTGAAATAGTGTGGTTAAGGAGAGACACCACAATAATCAAATCGCCTACCAGAGAATTAGGAGTTATTAATATCACTCCTTCAGATAAAGTAAGAGATCTAGGAATACAGATTGACGAGAACTTCACTATGAAAAAGCATACAAGCAAATTAATCAAAACAAGGATACTCCAAACTGAGAATATTACATCTGCTGAAACCTTTATTAACAATACAGGACTTCCGCACTGTCTTACAAACACTAATATTTTCAAACTTAGACTACTGCAACTCCCTATTTTAGGCCTACCCTCAGGACTACTAAAACTGCTACAATTACTTCAAAATGCCTCTGCTAGACTCTTACTAAGGACAAGGAAATTTGACCACATCTCCCCCTTGCTGATAGCTTTGCACTGGCTTCCTGTACAATCCAGAATTCATTATAAAGTACTAATTCTAATTTTCAATATCATCAACAATATTAACCCATGCTTACTAGGAGTGACACTACAACATTACACACCACAGAGAGCGCTAAGATTTCAAAACAAAGGACTTTTAATGGTGCCTTCTACTCGGAACACACACCTAACGCAAATATGAGACCCAATGTTTTCCATGGCAGGCCCCAAGTTGTAGAATTCTCTTATGGAATCATTAAGTCAGATAACAGAAAGAAAGAGTTTCAAGCATGAACTGAAAATATGGCTCTTTAGAAATGCATGTGATTTAACGTAAAATACCAATCTGCCAATAGCTTCAACATCAGTACTGTTAAGATTTGTGAGTTTGTGGGACCTGGGCCGAGGTGAGAGATGGTACCGCCCACGGGGAAGAGCCCCGTGAGCCTCACCGTCGGGAGGTGAGGCTCCCAGGGCTCCATCTGACGTCAGACATAGCTCAGAAGTCTTAGAGTCTTTGTTAAAGAAGTAGAGTGACACTGCCCGCGGAGCGGGGAGTGCAGGAGAAAAGTCACTCAGGCACAGAAGTGCCACGGAGTCTGTGAAATCGGGAATATCCAAGGAAGATACCTCAGTAGAGATGATACGGCAATGGTCCACAGAGCGGGGTACACCGATGAAGGTTCTTCAGTAGAGATGATATGGCAGTGGTCCGCAGAGTGGGGTACACCGATGAGAGTTCCTTAGTAGAGATGGTACAGCAATGGTCCGGAAGTGGAGTACTCACTGTAGTGATGGTTTATTTATTTATTTATTTAAAGTCTCTTCTATACCGATAGCCGTTCGCACATCGTATCGGTTCACAAAAAACAAAAACTTTTGGGCGAAGCCCTTACAAGTAACAGAAAAATACAATTAACAATGCAAAAAGCAAAAACAATAACTAGGTAGACCCAACAATAACATAAATAACAATGTACAATAATCAATGGTCATAAAGCATTCTTAGTCAGAAATCGGTGGCTAATTCACAAAAGAATTTTTATGTAATGGGGGGTGACGTGGGGTAGGCTTGCCGGAAAAGCCAGGTTTTTAGTTTTTTTTCTGAATTTGGGAGTGGAGGTCTCTATGCGAATATCATGGGGCAAGGCGTTCCATATAGTGGGGCCGGCGAGTGAGAAAGCTCTGCTTATAGTGGAGGAGAGTTTGAATGCTTTAATGGATTGGGAACGTAGGGTTCCTTGGAGGGTAGGGCGGGTGGGTCTATTAGAGGTACGGGGGAGGAGAGGGGGGTTGATCCAATTGAGATTCGAGTTTAACAGACTTTTATGGATGAGGGAGAGAGCTTTATAGAGTATTCGTGAGTGTATTGGGAGCCAATGTAGTTCGATGAGTGTAGGAGTGATATGGTCTCTTTTTTTAGAATTTGATAGTATACGGGCAGCAGCGTTTTGTAACAGTTGTAAAGGCTTGATGTGTGTTGTGGGGATGCCAAGGAGGAGAGCGTTACAGTAGTCTATTTTAGATAGAATAATAGACTGAAGTACTGTACGGAAATCAGAGAAATGTAGCAGGGGTCTGAGTTTTTTTTATCGTTTGTAGCTTAAAATAGCATTCCTTTAAGATAGATTTAATGAATGGCTTAAAAGTAAGATGATTATCAATGAGGACACCTAAATTGCGAATGTGCGCGGGGAAGGTGGTGGATGAGTATGCAAGTGGGATGGTTGGAAGCGGCTGCTTATTAGAAATGATTAATAGTTCAGTCTTGTTGGGATTTAGAGCCAGGTGCATGTCAGTGAGGAGTTGGTTGATGGAGGAAAGGCAGGATTCCCAGTTTTGTAGAGCAGTTTGGAGGAAGCCCCGGGGAACGGGGCAGGCAGCAGTCCTAGGCACAAGGCCCTCCAATGAGCGGATAGCCAGAGACGAGGAAAGGGCCCCAAGGAGCGGGTATCCATGACTTCTCATGCTGAGGAAGCAGGAGCTGGAACGGGGAGTCCGTAGTGAGCGAAGTGGATTCAGCAATGAGAGAACTCTTTGCCAAGTTGTAGGCAGACAGGGTGAGCCGGCTTAAGAGTCCACGATGAATGACGTTATCCAGGGGGGATGCCCCCAAAGTTCCCGCCATGATGTGCTTAAGACTGGCTCGGGAGCGCACGCACGCACCTAAGGAACTCCAAGGGCAAGATGGCAGTCGGCAGCGTCCAGGGAGGCCCAGGAACAGGGGCAGGCAGGCCGACGATAGCTGCAGAGGCCGCAAGTCTGCCCAATGGAGTCAGTGCAGTGAAGCAAGAGGTGAGCAACAGTGGTCGCAGCCATCTGCGACCGACGGGCGAAACAAATACCAGAGATGATATTAGTGGAGCGAGCAATAAGTAATGAATGACATATAGTGTATTGTAAGTAGAATTAGAATTTGTATCTGCAGTTGTGTTGACAATAGAAATTGTGTGAATATGAACTAGATTATATGTTTGCTGTTATGTTGACTTAGAATATGTATGACTATGAACTCGGATATGTATTTGCTATAGTATTGACCTGAAATATGGATGATGACAGTGTGGGAATGTTGACTAAGAATATGGATACAGATTTTGTAAACCGTGGTGATCTTCTTTTGGAACGACGGTATATAAAAACCTAAATAAATAAATAAACAATAAATAAATAAGTTGTCTCCACTGTCCCAAGTATATTCCATATGGTTCCCTCTGACAACAAAAGCCAAGCAGAGTTTTGCTTTGGTAGCTGGTATGCAAGAGCTTGGAAGTGGGAGTGGATCTCAAATCATGAATCTCCTGTTTGGATAACCGTGACCTCTGATGTCAGTCTCTGGACTAGTGGCTCAAGGCACTTGGAATATGAAAAAATAAGTGGTCCATCAATCAGAAACCGGAGCAGTAAGGAAGGCACATCTTCAGTTTGTTACCATTCTTAAGGGTCAAGAGGTGAGGATCTTATCAGCCAGTTCAATGATGGTGGCATATGTGTTTTCCCAAGGCGGGACCAAGTGTAGTCTTGTGGTGATAGACTAGGCAGAGAAGCATGTAAAAGGGGCTCTTCGCCACTCATATAGTGGGAGTAGTTAATGTATGAGCAGACTTCTTCAGTCAGAGAATGGCATTTGGTCCAGAAGTCTGGCCCAGGTTGTGTCCAAATGGAAAGAACCAGTGGTGGACTTGATAGTGGTCAATGACAACACACAGGTGCAAAGATTTTTCAGCCTAAGAAAGGTAAGAGACTCATCCAGTTGGATGCCCTGTTTCAAGACTGGCCATTTCATGTTACGATGGCCAGCTGTGGCGCCCCTCGGCTGACCACACTCACCCACCGGGTGGGCCCAGGTCGCCACTGCCGCTCCCTGGTTTCCTGGTCCTCTCTTCAGCGCAGCAAGAGCCGGTCCCACTGCCTCCATGCAGCCAGCTGCATTTGACCTTAGATGCGCGTGCGTGACTCCTCCCCCTTCTTAAAGGATCCGCGCCGGAAAAGATCTCCTGCAGACCCCAGACATTAGGGCTCCGCCTGCCCTATATAAGGAAACCCTCGCTGGCCTATCAATGCCTCAACAACATCTGCCTACCAACGTCGAGGGCCTATAGGGCGCTCCCATAGGCAGCACCAACCTCGTCTCACCCAAGGGTCCACATCTTGATGCAACAGGCATAACAGGTTGCTGAGGCCATGGACCCGGCGGACCTATCTGGCCTCCAGGCTATTCCAGGCCTGGCCTTGAAACTCCAGCAGCAGCAATTCCTGGAGACGTTGGCAGCCTCTTTACAATGCCTGAATGCCCATCTTGATGCTTCCTCTACTGCATCAGCACCTCCTGCTTCCCGGCACCCGTGGTGTCTACTCTCCCTTATCGGCTCCCCTTCGGTTTGCAGATGACTCCAAGCAATGCCGGTGGTTCATCAATCAGTAGGGATGTGAATCGTTTTAGGACGATTAAAATTATCGTCCGATAATTTTAATATCGTCTTAAACCGTTATGGAACACAATACAATAGAGATTCTAACGATTTATCATTATAAATCGTTAGAATCGTGAGCCGGCACACTAAAACCCCCTAAAACCCACCCCCGACCCTTTAAATTAAATCCCCCACCCTCCCGAACCCCCCCCAAATGACTTAAATAACCTGCGGGTCCAGCGGCGGTCCGGAACGGCAGCGGTCCGGAACGGGCTCCTGCTCCTGAATCTTGTTGTCTTCAGCCGGCGCCATTTTCCAAAATGGCGCCGAAAAATGGCGGCGGCCATAGACGAACACGATTGGACGGCAGGAGGTCCTTCCGGACCCCCGCTGGACTTTTGGCAAGTCTCGTGGGGGTCAGGAGGCCCCCCACAAGCTGGCCAAAAGTTCCTGGAGGTCCAGCGGAGGTCAGGGAGCGATTTCCCGCCGCGAATCGTTTTCGTACGGAAAATGGCGCCGGCAGGAGATCGACTGCAGGAGGTCGTTCAGCGAGGGTTCCGGCGCCTCGCTGAACAACCTCCTGCAGTCGATCTGCCGGCGCCATTTTCCGTACGAAAACGATTCGCGGCGGGAAATCGCTCCCTGACCCCCGCTGGACCTCCAGGAACTTTTGGCCAGCTTGTGGGGGGCCTCCTGACCCCCACGAGACTTGCCAAAAGTCCAGCGGGGGTCCGGAAGGACCTCCTGCCGTCCAATCGTGTTCGTCTATGGCCGCCGCCATTTTTCGGCGCCATTTTGGAAAATGGCGCCGGCTGAAGACAACAAGATTCAGGAGCAGGAGCCCGTTCCGGACCGCTGCCGTTCCGGACCGCCGCTGGACCCGCAGGTTATTTAAGTCATTTGGGGGGGGTTCGGGAGGGTGGGGGATTTAATTTAAAGGGTCGGGGGTGGGTTTTAGGGGGTTTTAGTGTGCCGGTTTTGCGATTTTTAGATTTTTCACGATTTTTCACGATTTTTCACGATATTTTACCCCCCCAAACGGCAACAATACGATTCCCTCCCCCTCCCAGCCGAAATCGATCGTTAAGACGATCGAGGACACGATTCACATCCCTATCAATCAGTGCTTTATGCACTTCACACTCCAGCCAGCGCAGTTCTCTTCAGAAGCTGTGAAGACCACCTTCATTCTCTCCCTCCTTGATGGCAAGGTCCTGGCTTGGGCATCCCTCTATGGGAGCGAAGGGACCCCCTTCATCAAGATCTACAACATTTTGTTCAGTTCTTTAAACAGACCTTTGATGAACTGGATCAACGGGCCGCCACTGGCTCGGACATACTCCTCCTCCGCCAGGGGGCACGCCCCCTACCGGATTATGCCATCGAATTTCGCACTATGGCCACAGAGCTGAACTGGTGGGAAGACAGCCTGAGGAGCATCTTCCTGGAGGGGCTTTCTTCCCTCATAAAGGTTGAGCTGGCAGCTCAGGATCTCTGGACATGCTCATTGACCTGGCTGCCCAGATTAACTGACGTCTTCAGCAGCACACACGGGAAGTACGGGTGCCCCTCAGACCTGTCCCGTTGGCACCATCCTTCTCCAAACCCCTGGTGGGGACTTCGCCGGCAACCAGGTCCACTCGACAGGAGAAGCCCCTGCAGCTAGGAAGGAGTCCTCTGTTCACCGAGGAAAGGCAGTGCCATTGAACCCTGAGTCTGTGCCTTTATTGCGCTGGGAAGGGGCATTTTCTGGCCCGCTGTCCGGAGAGGCCAGGAAACTTCCAGGCCTAGAATCAGCCGGGGAGGTGGTTCTAGGTTTCACTAAGCATTATCCACAATGCAATACACAACAGTGAAAGCACATGTCTAAACACTATTATACAAAGACATAACGCCCATCACAATACGAGATCAACAAACAAAGTAAAACTAGTCATACCACCAGTCACAACCGCCAAACTCACCACTGTAAGAAACAGAGTCATATCAATAGCAGGCCCTCACCTCTGGAACGCCCTACCGGAACACCTAAGATTACAGAACAACACTAAAATATTCAAAAAATTATTCAAAACCTGGCTCTTCAGACAAACCTACAAAGATGGGATCGGCTAATCGTTCACACGATAAACGTCACCTCCCACAGTTACGAATGGAAAGTCCACGTCACTCCCCACAGTTATGTACGCAATAGTTTATCTGTTTTAACTGATGCTATACCTAACCTGTTGATATATAAGCTGTAATATATTTCCTATTTGTATCTGTTGTTATAACCTATCTATATCTGCATCTGATGTTGTTCCAGTTGTGTTACACCTGTAATATGTTGTTATACTTGTAAACCGGAGTGAGGGCCTTTCGCTAAACTTCGGTATATAAAAGCCTACAAATAAATAAATAAATAAGCCCGCTCCTCAACTCGTGCTTCCAGTGGCTTTACTCGAGGATGGGTATGAGTTTCCTACCCTGGCCTTCCTGGACTCTGGCGCAGGAGGAAACTTTATTTTGAAAGACCTGGTCCATCATCTAAACCTTCCCATGAAGCTGCGAGGCACCCCGCTGGTGATCTGTTCCATCTCAGGCGACCTGCTCCCTGGGAGGATCATCGAGACCACTCTTCCCATTTGCATCCGAACCGGTATGCTGCACCACGAAGAGCTGACCTTTCATGTGATAGAGAAAGCGGTCCATCCTATTGTTCTTGGATTACCCTGGCTTCAGGGAACGGTTACCCCGTTCTAGATTGGGAGATGCTCCAACTGACCAAATGGGGTCCCCGGTGTCACCAGAGATGTCTTCGTTCTGTGACGCTTTCCCCCTTGTTACTCGCCACAACCTCTCTGGGCCTACCTCCGCACTATACTTCCTTCACTGACATCTTCTCCAAGGAGATTGCCAAGATCCTGCCGGAACACCGGGTGTTTGACTGTGCTATTGTCCTGGTCCCTGGAAGCATTCCGCCATGGGGAAGGGTGTACCCCCATCCTTGCCCGAGACGAGGCCATGGCCAAGTATATACAAGAGAATCTGGAGAGGGGGTTTATTAGCCCATCAACATCGCCAGCGGGAGCCGGATTCTTCTTTGTGGCCAAGAAGGATGGCTTCCTTCGGCCTTGTATCGACCTCCGAGGGCTTAACACCATAACCAGGAAGGATCAGTACTCTTTGCCTCTTATCCCAGAGTTATTGGATCGCTTGCAGGGAGCTGTACCATCAGAGGTAGGGGCAAGTGAGGTCTAAGGGTCTTCCCATAGACCACCTGGAAGGGAGACAAGTTGGTATCAGAATGTTTGTGGTGATTGTAAGAGAACTCTGCCTAGGGCAATAGTGTTACCCAGTCATCCTGGAGATCCCCCACAAAGGCACATAGGAAGGCCTTTAATGTTCGATTAGAGTGCTCGGCTTGGCCGTTGCATTGGGGATGAAAGGCCGTCGTAAGGTCTAGTTGAACCCTGAATTTCCTGCAGAGGGCTCTCCAATATTTTTCCATGAACTGGGGGCCTCGGTCTGAGGCAATATGCAAAAGAAGCCCATGCTGGTGGAAGAAATGTTGAATGAAGAGGCTTGCAAGTTCTGGTGCTGTAGGTAGCTTAGAGAGGGGCACAAAATGGGCCATCTTCGAGAATCTATCGACCGTGACCCAGATCACGGTCTTCCCATCCTAGATAGGTAGATCCACAATGAAATCTGTGGACAGATGGGTCCAGGATTCAGTGGGAATGGGCAGCGGCTGGAGAAGGCCCCAGGGGCGGCCAGGCAATGGCTTCTGTCGGGCGCAGGTAGGGCAGGAACTAATATTGAGCCTGACATCCATCTTAACCTAAGGCCACTAGTAGAAATCGGTCAATAATTCCAAGGTCCGGGTTACTCCCAGATGACCTGCGGTCAGTGAGTCGTGAGCCCACAATAAGACCTTCCTACACTGGCGAGTGGACACCACCGTCTTGCCTGCGGGAGCTAGCTCGGAAGCTGCAAGAAGGACTTTAGCCGGGTCGAGGATATATTGAGGCGGATTAGGGGTATCCTCCGTCTCTGCCGTGCGAGAGAGGGCATCTGCCCGGATGTTCTTGGAAGCTGGCCTGTAGTGGAGGAGAACATTGAAGTGGCTGAAAAAGAGGGACCACCAAGCTTGTCGAGGGTTGAGGCGCTGGGCACGACACAAGCATTCTAGATTCTTATGGTCCGTACAGACGATCATGGACACTCTCCAACCATTGGCGTCATTTTTCGAAGGCTAGTTTGATGGCCAGCAGTTCTTTGTCTCTTATGCCATAATTCTTTTCCGCAGGCGAGAATTTCTGGGAAAAGTAAGGACACGGCAAGGACTTGCCGTTGCTGGATACTTGGCTCAGGACAGCCCCGACCGCCACATCGGAGGCATCCACTTCCACGATGAATTGACGCTGGGGGTCCGGATGGTGGAGACATGTGTCTTGAAGGAAGGCAGACTTCAGTTCCTGGAAGGCTTGTAGTGCTGCCGCGGACCAGTTCCTAGTGTCAGCCCCCTTTTTGGTGAGGGCCGTTAGCGGCGCCACCATCCGGGAGTAGTGGGGTATGAACTGGCGGTAAAAATTTGTAAAGCCAAGGAAACGCTGAAGCCCCTTAACTCCCACTGGATGGGGCCAATCTTTGATGGCCGTTACTTTCTCAGGGTCCATGTGGAAACCCTTGGAAGATACAATATACCCGAGCAAGGGTAGAGACTCTTGCTCAAACTGACACTTCTCCATCTTGGCAAAGAGTCGGTTATCCCGGACCTTCTGTAGTACCCTCCGAATGTCTCTGCGGTGCGTGGCCAGGTCCTTTGAGTATATAAGCTCATCGTCCAGATATACTATGACCGAGGTGTGTAGCATATCCCTCAGCACCTCATTCATTAAGTTCTGAAAAACCGCGGAGGCGTTGCAGAGACCAAAGGACATGACCAGGAATTCGTAATGCCCATCCCTTGTGTTGAACGCGGTCTTCCATTTGTTGCCTGGTCGTATTCGTACCAGGTTGTATGCCCCACAGAGGACCAACTTGGTGAAAACCTTGGCTCCTTGTAGTCGATCCAGTAGCTCTGGAATCAGTGGTAGTGGGTATCTGCACATCTCGTAATATTATTCTATGCAGGAGAGTCTATGCAGGGCCGGAGAGATCCATCCTTCGCAACAAAGAAGAATCCGGCCCCGGCCGGGGAGGTGGATGGCTGAATGAAGCCTCTGTCCAAATTCTCCCGGATATACGAAGACATGGCCCGGGTCTGCGGGAGCGACAAGGGATAGACCTGCCTTCTAGGCAGAGTGGTGCCTGGGATCAGGTTGATGGTACATTCAAAGGGCTGGTGTTCCGGGAGGAGCTCGGCTTTTTCTTTCGAGAAGACGTCCATATAATCCTGATACTACAGTGGCAGCGCCAAAGGTGTGGTCAGGAGTGGTACCGAGGATCGAGGAATAGGTGCCAGGCAGGTGTCGAAACAATGCGGACTCCAGATGCAATCCGGAGGGTATCCCAGCGGATAACCGGAGAGTGCTTCTGAAGCCAGGGTAAGCCCAAAATGACCAGGTGCATGGAACTCTCCAAGACGAGGAATGAGATCTCTTCTATGTGCAGAAGACCCTTGCATAAGGTTAGGGGTTTGGTACAGGTAGAAATGGTCCCCGGGAGGAGGGTCCCGTGAATGAAAGACACTCGGATGGGGGGCTCTTGGGGTTGAACCCAAATTTGTAGTTGTTCGACTAGATCCCAGAGGATGAAATTCCCCCCGGCTCCGGAGTCAATCATGGCCAGCGTATTGAAGTCTCCTCCGGGAAGGACTATGGTAACCGGAACGGTACATGGGGAGGCAGAAGTGGTGTTACCTAGGGTCAGCTCCCCGACGATCCCTAGGTTCTGGCGTTTCCAGGCTGCTCACCACACCGGGCTCGGAAGTGCCCCTTGCCACCGCAATATAGGCAGAGGGAGTGCCGCAGGAGAGGGCAGGAAGGCGCTTCAGCGGCCCAGGCTGGCTTGAGGTGAGTGGCAGTATCGGGGCACGGTCTGGGACCGTAACATTAGTGTCACCTTTGGAGATTTGCAGAGAGGTTACCTTTGTCTTCCTTGCATATTTCTTCAAAGAATTATTATCTTTACTTTCAAGTCAAGGAAGGGGCTTCCTTTGGTTCAAAAGTCTTGAAAGCAGATGTGGAAGTGACTCCCCCCCTCCCTAGTAGAGGGATAGCTTAGGTATATCTCATGTATCTGGACTGGTCTGGCTGGATGAAAATGAAGGAGAAATTAATTCTTACCTGATAATTTTCTTTTCTTGAGTCTACTCGTATTAGTTCAGAACCCTCCATGTTCTGCCAAGTATATTATTCTCTTGATTCATTTTCAGAATAACTGCTTGTGTGCGCTAGATGGCACGATGAATATTAAGATAATACATCTTATCAAGGAATGTAGAATATGTCTGTTCCATTTCTTGTTTTCTGTTTGTTCTCCCTGGGAAGCCCTCTGGTTTTTGCATAGGGGATGAGGAAAAGTTTTAGTGTATTAAAAATGTTTTTCTTAGCTTGTACATAGAATACTAGCAGGCTAAGGTTAGCACGGGAGCCTATATAGGGCGATGTCAGCCAGTCTCTTCATCTGCTGGTTGGGAGGCATAAACCCATGCATCTGGACTGATCTGGCTGGACTCAAGGAAGAAAAATTATCACATAAGAATTAATTTTTCCCTTTATACTTTTCTAATTTTACAGGTTCAAAGTCTGCTGATCCCTCTTGCTATACAGAAGCTAACTCTCTAGGTGACAGATTTGGGAACTGTGGTGGCGTCAGTGACAGCTATGCTAATTGTGATTTCAGGTATGTTTCACTGAATTGAAAATCATATTACTCTATCCCAAATCTGAAGAAACTGAGGGAGTCCTGACAAATTAGGCATCTGCAAGCAGATAATTTCATGAAGGTTCACACTTCCACTAAGATCATGACAGCACTGTCCGGACCAGTCTTAGTGTTATTCAGCTAACTAGCAGCAAGCCATTCACAAATGCTTTTGCCTTCTTCATCACAAAATTGCAGTACTTTATAAAAGTCTTCACACTCTTGTATATTTTTCAAACTCTGCTGTCTAAAACATACAAATCAAAATGCATTAAAGAAGTAGTTTGTTTCATTCATCTGATCTGCACAACTTACTCTACACTTTCCTTTTAGGCCGTCTTAATAGCTGACAAATGAGTTCAGAGAAGAAGCAGATTATTTATGTTTTTGAAAAAATTGAAGGTCACATTGGTATGCAGGATTTTATTTGACAGTTGTGGTTGCAGACATATTTTTTAATTTATTCTAAAGACTATGGGCCAGATTTTAAAAGCCCTGCGCGCTGGCAGGCCTATGTTGCATCGGCCGCCGGCGTGCGCAAAGCCCCGGGATGCGCGTAAGTCCCGGGGCTTTGCTTGGGGTGTGTGTCGAGAGCGGCGCAGAATTTGGGGGCATTCCGGGGACAGGGCTGTGGGCATGGTGCAGGCCCGGGGGGTGTTCTGGGGGCGTGACCGAGGTCTCCGAACCAGCCCCCAGGCCAGGGAATGGCATGCTGGCAGCCCGCCGGCGTGCGCAAGTTACGCCTGCCTCAGGCAGGTGTAACTTTCTGCACAAAGGTAGGAGGGGATTTAGTTAGGGCTAGGGGGTGGGTTAGGTAGGGGAAGGTGTGTGGGGGGGGGGGGGGGGGGCGGAAAAAAGTTCCCTCCGAGGCCGCTTTGATTTTGGTTGCAAAATTGTGCACCCCCGTGTGCGCGCCGACCCTGGATTTTATAACATGTGGGTGGCAGCGCGCGCATGTTATAAAATCGGGCGTAGATTTGTTCGCGCCGGGTTGTGCGAACAAATCTATGCCTGCGCATAACTTTAAAAATCTACCCCTAAGCATATATTAATTGTTTTATTGTTTGTTTTATTTGTATTGTATTATTGTTGTAAGACAGTGAATGTTTTCTGTGATCCGCTTTGAATGTTGTTATGGAAATGACAGAATATAAGAACTAATAAATATAATAAAATAAACATGGAAGAACAATTATAAACATATCCCAAAAGTAATTAAAATTTTAAAAAAGTCTTGATTGCATAAGTCTTCACACCTCTTGTTACAACAAACCCAAATTAGATCTGGTTCAAACAATTGCCTTAACAAGGCCCATAATAAGTTAAATAGCATTCACCTGTGTCCTTTCAAAGTAGCTGAACTGATTCGAATACCCCTCTATGAAGTGCATTTGAAAAAAAGGTCACAATATCCCAAAAAAGAGCTGCTGAAAGAACTTTGGTTTTAAAGTTATTGAAATGTGCAGAAGAAAATTTCAATGTGGTTGAATATCTCTTGAGGCACTGTGAGGCCTATCACTGCAAAGTGGAAACAGTTTGGTACCCTCAGGACACTGTCACAATCAGACTGTCCCTCCAAAATCAGTAGCCATGAGTTAAGGAAACTGTTGTGGAAGGTCACAGTTAGGCCTAAGATTACTTTAAAAGAACTATAGATATTTCTGGCTGAGGCTGGGAAAAATATAGACTGTTCAACAATTTCAAGATTACTCCACAAACATATGGCCTGTATATGAGGATGACATGAAAGAATCCACTACTGAAGAAAAGCCATATGATGTGCTGTATACTCAGCCTGATGCAGTAATCTGTGCGTTAAGCATTTCAAGACATAGTTTTAACACAGTTTCCTGGCGACATCACTCATTGCTTAGCAATTTAGTGGAAAAAATTCTAGATGACAGTGCAAAAAATATATCTTTAGTGACATGTTGCAGTCAAGGCTTTTGTATACTTTGAGATTTTCCACCAACTCCTTGTAATTGTCTGCCTTGTTGTTTCCCAGAAAATTTGTTACCACTAACTGGAAGGCTTTCCATGCCACCTTTTACTTGCCACATAAACCCGGTCATAGATTTATTCATAGATTCAGTCAAAGATATATATTACGTAATCATTTCTGATTCAATTTGAGATCCTTTCCCTTCTTAACTCACTTATCCTCTACAATTCCCAAGTCAAACGATATCTTTAAAACTGAAACCAATCAACAATTTTAAGCATCATTTTCGTTCTTAATGACTCAGATTTAGTAAAGTTTGACTATATTCATCTCGGAAACATTTTAGATTTATACAGTTATGTGTTTTTCCAGGATTTTTCTGATAAGAGATAATAGTGTGGAGGAGTGTCATCATAATTGTTGAGTTTAATTATAAAATTGCAGAGGAGATAGAGGCCTAAGGGTCTGAAATGCAATGAGGGAGGGGTGCACAAGGCTGAAAATTTGTCTAGGGTGCTTAATATCCTTGCACTAGCCTTGCTTCTGCCAAGAAAAATAGGCAAAATTGCACCATCCTACCTTGCAAATTTGGTAGATACTTATAAATAACTTATAGCTGTTAATGCTGCAAAAGGGGCTTCTATCAAATATAGGGCAGCGGTGTAGCCACAAATGGGCCTGGGTAGGCTATGGCCCAACCACTTTGGGCTCAGACCCACCAAATCAGGGTTGCCCAACTCCAAACGAGGCCTGAAGAATGGCTGCCACAGACTCCATCATCACAGTGGCTGAAGAAGGAGAGAGCCTGCCAAAGCAAGGCCAACATGGAAGCCCATCCCTATAGTGGCAAAGAAGGCGGTCCTGCCAAAGCAAGGTCATCATGGAAGCTCTTCCTCAGGGAGATGAAAAATGCCCCACTGAAGAAAGGCTGCCATGGGAGCCCATCCCCACGGTGGTGAAAGAGAAGACCCGCCAAAGCAAGGCCACCAGGAGAGCCCATCCCTATGGTGGCAAAGAATAAGGCCTGTCGATGTAAGGCTACATGGGAGCCCATCCCCATGGCTTTGAAAGAGAAGGCATGCTGAAACAAGGCTGGCATGGGAGCCTATCCCTGCGGTGGTGAAGAAGAAGTTACCTACTGGAGTAAGGCTGCCATGGGAGCTCATCTCTGTGGCAAGATAAGATCATAACAACATGTCATACTGGGTCAGACCAAGGGTCCATCAAGCCTAACATCCTGTTTCCAACAGTGGCCAATCCAGGCCATAAGAACCTGGCAAGTACCCAAAAACTAAGTCTATTCCATGCTACTGTTGCTAGTAATAGCAGTGGCTATTTTCTAAGTCAACTTAATTAATAGCAGGTAATGGACTTCTCCTCCAAGAACTTATCCAATCCTTTTTTAAATACAGCTATACTAACTGCACTCACCACATCCTCCGGCAACAAATTCCAGAGTTTAATTGTGCGTTGAGTAAAAAATAACTTTCTCCGATTAGTTTTAAATGTGCCACATGCTAACTTCATGGAGTGCCCCCTAGTCTTTCTATTATCCGAAAGAGTAAATAACAAATTCACATCTACTGGTTCAAGACCTCTCATGATCTTAAACACCTCTATCATAACACCCCTCAGCCGTCTTTTCTCCAAGCTGAAAAGTCCTAACCTCTTTAGACTTTCCTCATAGGGGAGCTGTTCCATTCCCTTTATCATTTTGGTTGCCCTTCTCTGTACCTTCTCTATCACAACTATATCTTTTTTGAGATGTGGTGACCAGAATTGTACACAGTATTCAAGGTGCGGTCTCACCATGGAGCGATACAGAGGCATTATGACATTTTCCATTTTATTCACCATTCCCTTTCTAATAATTCCCAACATTCTGTTTGCTTTTTTCACTGCCGCAGCACACTGAACCGATGATTTCAATGTGTTATCCACTATGACGCCTAGATCTCTTTCTTGAGTTGTAGCACCTAATATAGAACCTAACATTGTGTAACTATAGCATGGATTATTTTTCCTTATATGCATCACCTTGCACTTATCCACATTAAATTTCATCTGCCATTTGGATGCCCAATTATCCAGTCTCACTAGGTCTTCCTGCAATTTATCACAATCTGCTTGTGATTTCACTACTCTGAACAATTTTGTATCATCTGCAAATTTGATTACCTCACTTGTCATATTTCTTTCCAGATCATTTATAAATATATTGAAAAGTACGGGTCCCAATACAGATCCCTGAGGCACTCCACTGCCCACTCCGTTCCACTGAGAAAATTGTCCATTTAATCCTATTCTCTTTTTCCTGTCTTTTAGCCAGTTTGTAATCCAATGAAGGATATCGCCACCTATCCCATGACTTTTTCTTTTTCCTAGAAGCCTCTCATGAGGAACTTTGTCAAATGCCTTCTGAAAATCCAAATATACAACATCTACCAGTTCACCTTTATCTACATGTTTATTAACTCCTTCAAAAACGTGAAGCACATTTGTGAGGCAAGAAACAGATTTGTGAGGCAAGACGTAAAGCCATGCTGATTTTGTTCCATTAAACCATGTCTTTCTATTTGTTCTGTGATTTTGATATTTATTTATTTATTTTATTTATTTAAGTCTTTTCTATACCGTCGTTAAGTAGCTTCCGTCACAACGGTTTATAGTAGGCACATAAATATAGGTATGCTGAGACATTAATTTACACAAGTGTCATATCGTTTCGGTACATAGTTTTTTTTAAAATAACATAATTGGAATGTGATATAATATTGTTTGAAGTGTTTTATTTTTTTCGGAATTAAAGTAATACTAACTTATAAGTGTCACTTTATCTTATAGAGATGGGTGATAAAATAAAGTAATATAGAATAAAATACAGCTACGCACGTATTGATTGTGGTGGTGTATGTTTGATTTTTCATTTGTTCCTACCTCGCACTTCCCCGGTTTCACTACTCTCCTACTCTTTTTGATACGCTTGCTTAAATAGCCAGGTTTTTAAGTGTTTTCAAAAGGATGTATTGTCACTTTGTAACCTTAACTCTATTTAGAACATTTTCCACTATTTTTCCTGGCACTGACGTCCGGCTAACTGGTCTGTAGTTTCCTGGATCGCCCCTGGAGCCCTTTTTAAATATTGGGGTTACATTAGCCACCCTCCAGTCTTCAGGTACAATGGATGATTTTAATGACATGTTACAAATTTTTACTAATAGGTCTGAAATTTCATTTTTGAGTTCCTTCAGAACCTTGGGGTTTATACCATCCGGGCCAGGTGATTTATTACTCTTCAGTTTGTCAATCAGGCCTACCACATCTTCTAGGTTCACCGTGATTTGGTTCAGTCCATCTGAATCATTACCCATGAAAACCTTCTCTGATACGGGTATCCCCCAACATTCTCTTCAGTAAACACTAAAGCAAAAAAATCATTTATTCTTTCCACGATGGCCTTATCTTCTCTAATTGCCCCTTTAACCCCTCGATCATCTAATGGTCCAACTGATTCCCTCACAGGCTTTCTGCTTCAGATATATTTAAAAAAGTTTTTACTGTGAGTTTTTGCCTCTATGGCCAACTTCTTTTCAAATTATCTCTTAGCCTGTCATATCAATGCCTTACATTTAACTTGCCAATGTTTATGCATTATCCTATTTTCTTCTGTTGGATCCTTCTTCCAATTTTTGAATGAAGATCTTTTGGCTAAAATAGCTTCTTTCACCTCCCCTTTTAACCATGCCGGTGATCGTTTTGCCTTCTTTCCACCTTTCTTAATGTGTGGAAAACCTCTGGACTGTGCTTCTAGAATGGTATTTTTTTAACAATGACCATGCCTCTTGCACACTTTTTACCTTTGTAGCTGCTCCTTTCAGCTTTTTTCTAACTATTTTTCTCATTTTATCAAAGTTTCCCTTTTGAAAGTTTAGCACGAGAGCCATGGATTTGCTTACTGTCCCCCTTCCAGTCATTAATTCAAATTCGATCATATTATGATCACTATTGCCAAGCGGCCCCACCACCGTTACCTCTCTCACCAAATCCTGTGCTCCACTGAGAATTAGATCTAAAATTCCTCCCTCTCTTGTCGGTTCCTGAACCAATTGCTCCATAAAGCTGTCATTTATTCCATCCAGGAACTTTATCTCTCTAGCATGACCCGATGATATATTTACCCAGTCAATATTGGGGTAATTGAAATCTCTCATTATTACCACACTACCAATTTGGTTAGCTTCTCTAATTTCTCTTCTCACCATGTCTCACCATCACTGTCTGTCTCACCATCTTGACCAGGAGGACAGTAGTATACTCCTATCACTATAGTCTTCCCCAACACACAAGGGATTTCTACCCATAAAGATTTGATTGTGCATTTAGTCTCATGTAGGATGTTTATCCTGTTGGACTCTATGCCATCCCAGACATAAATCACCACACCATTGTGATATAATTTGTACCCTGGTATAGCACTGTCTCATTGGTTATCCTCCTTCTATCATGTCTTGGTGATGCCAATTAAGTCTATGTCATCATTCACTACTATACATAAGAAAGGGTTTGGCGGTGAGGCCTGGTGCTTGCATGTGAGAATGGGAGCTTGTGTGTATGTGTATGTGTATGAGAATGGGAAGCCTGGATATTTGTATGTGAGAATGGGAGCCTGTGTGTGTGGATAAGAATGGGAGCCTGGGTTGTGTGTATGTGAAGGAATGGGAGCCTGAGTGTGGGTGCTTGTGTGTGTATTAATGGAAGCCTGGGTGTTTTGTGTGTGAGAATAGGAGCCTGGGTGTTTTGTGTGTGAGAATGGGAGCCTGGGTGTTTGTATGTGAGAATGGAAGCTTGTATGTTTGTGGGGATAAGAATGGCAGCCTTGGTTGTTTGTGTGTGTAAGAAAGGGATCCCGGGTGTTTTATGTGTATGTGTGTAAGAATAGGAGCCTAGGTATTTTGTGAGTGTGTGTGTGTATGTGTGTGTGTATGAGAATGGGAGGCTGGGTGTGTGAGTGAGCTTGTGTGTGTAGTAGAGCATGTGAGAGTGAGAGCTT
Source organism: Rhinatrema bivittatum (assembly GCF_901001135.1). Lineage (NCBI taxonomy): Eukaryota > Metazoa > Chordata > Amphibia > Gymnophiona > Rhinatrematidae > Rhinatrema > Rhinatrema bivittatum. Next base: position 264,623,786 of record NC_042619.1, read on the forward strand.
GTGTGTGTGAGGGAGTCTGTGAGAGAAAACATGAGCCTGTGTGTGTCTGTGAGAGAGAGGAAGGGAAGAAGTCAGGAGAGAGAAGAAACAGAAAGAGAAGAGTAACTCTGGAGAAAGAATTAGGAACAGACTGACAAAGGGAATGTGGAAAAAAGAGACTGGGACCAACTGATTAGAAAAATAAAAAAATCAGACAACAAAGATTAAAAACATTTTTTTTTAAAACTTTTTATTTTAAGTAAAACCAGACAACATACAAAGCCATTGAGAGATTACAGCTCTATGATCCATGACAAAACAAAGAAAATGCAAAGTATAATGTAACAACATTCACAACATTCCATCCCCTCTGCATCTAGAATTTTAAAGTTTACAGTATGGATCCCAGATCTAGTCAATAAAGGACAATATTATCTCTTAACATGTAAGTTAATTTCTCAATGAAGGCTACAGAGTGATCCTGAGTTCTCTAGTTTTCTAGTGTCTTTATTTATTTAATTAATTTATTAAGCCATTTTATATACCGTTATTCTAAGTGAAGATCACAACGGTTTACATCATGACATATATATAATAGATAGCTATTTACATTCACATGATAAGTTCTTATATCATACATTTTAGCAAAAGACATGTTCATTGACTAAGGTGGTCAGGGGAGGGGAGATATACAGGGGTGAGGTAGCAGGGATTAGGTAGCATTTTTAGCAAAAGGTGCTGATGGGATATAAAGGGGGGTGGGTTTGAGAAAGGATGTTTTAGATACATTTATATGTGTTGGGTTGAAAAGAGAATGGTAATGAGGTGTAATAATAGATTCATCATGAGTTTGTCAGTGTAGGCACTGACTTTCATTCTCCAGGCAGGCAGCATGAAGTAACTGATGTACCAACATTTTCTGAAACTTGCCCAGCGACTGATCCCCCCACAATCCAAGAAGACAAAGCCCTGGAGTAAAAGACAAAGAACAATGCACAATTTGCTGAATGAGCTGGCCCATCCTTATCCAAAAAGCAAAAATGAAAGGACATTCCCCAAACATATAAATAAGTACCCCTCTGTCCACAGCCCCGCTAGCAAAGCGGGAACACCGAGGCTAAAAATTTAGAAAAGAATAAAGGGTATCTATTGCTGCGCATAATCAGCCTTACCATCAATTCTGCCCATCTTGCACATAAAGAGGACCTGTGTGCTCTGCGCTTCCAGGTCTTTACATCTATCTGGAATCCCAGATCCTCAGACCACTGCCTCTCAATCTTCAAAGTGGGTTCCATATCCAGATATGTCTGAATGATTGCATGGTACAACACCGCACATACTCTCCGTTTGGCGAGGCCCTTCATGAAGGCAAGCTCCAATGCCAGCCCTCACTTTCCCTTCTGATCCTCACTTTCCCTTCTGGCCATCACTCATTTTAGAATGTCATTATATACCTGAGTTTGATCTGAAATCTCAAACTCATCCTTTAAATTTGAGAATGATTTGAAACCATCTTCTTTGTAAATGTGACCCAAACAGTAAAGCTCCATTTCCCACCAATGTTTCACCTCCTGACTAAATGAGTGAATTGTCAACTCTGGGTTTTTCCAAAGAGGGGAGAAGGCCAGGGGGCCTTGGTCCACCATGCCCAATCCTTTGCACATCACCTTCCATGTCTTTACTGTACAGGCAATGAGAGAGCAGTTATAACAAGCTCGCCTGACAAATGACATCAGGTCAAGCCCCTCAGCTAGATTCCTCTCAATGGCGAGCCACTGAGTTCTGTCCCTGTACAGTTATGTGACTAACTCAGTTAACCATGCTGCCCAAAAATATGCCTACAGCTTTGGAAATGCCATGCCCCCATTCCATAGGCCTACACACAGTACATAATTTGATACTAGCATGCTTACCATCCCAGACAAAATCTAATAGCATGAAATTGACCGAGCAAAGAAGTTATTTGATAGGAAGCAAGGAACATGTTGAAACAGATAAAATAGACGGGGCAATATGTTCATCTTAATGACATTGAGTCTCCCTCCCCAAGATAAATAGCATTATCCCAGGACAAGCAGGATGCTAGTCCTCACATATGGGTGACGTCACTGACGGAGCCCTATTGCGGGAAAACTTTCCTTCAAAGTTTCTAGAAACTTTTGAATGGCACTCTGAGCCCACTGAGCATGCCCAGCATGCCATGATATTCTCTGCCACAGGGGTCTCTCTTCAGTCTTTGTTTTTCTGCGCTGCTGTAAGCATCGCTGAGATAGGAGTCCTGTGAGATTTTCCTCACACATTTCTGACTGAAAAGTCATTGATTTTTCAAATATTTTCTCCCACAAAGGGATTTTTCTCTCTTTTTCACCGGCCGGTGAAAAATTAGTCTCGTTTTTACTTAAAGTAAACACTTTTTCTCCCAGAATTTTTCCTCCCACTTTTCATCGACGGCTGTGGATGAAAAGATGGCTTCAGGTTTTAAAAAATGTCTGATTTGTAATCGGAATATGTCTATAACAGACCTACACCTTGAGTGTGTTATCTGTTTAGGGGGACAAACACGATGTTTCATCCTGCCCTCAATGTGCAGAGAAAACTCCCAAAGGAAGGAAGCTGCGACAGGAAAAAATGGAACACCTTTTCCACCTTCAGCTGATTCCTTCTCCCTCGACGTCGACGAAATCGTCCCCAGCAGGAGTTTCTAAAAAGGTTTTGCTGCAGAGACGTCGCCTGGAAGGATCGGGAGATCAAACATCGCCATCACCTTCGACAGCATCGATAAGGTCGGTAGTCAAACCTAGGCCCAAACATCGCCACCGACACCGACACACCGACGTCAGCGGTAACCCTCTCCCTGGGAGAACTGACTGCAAAGCGGCAGAAGGCTAAGGAAACTCTGCCACCACCGGCAGGACCCACATCGCCGATACAGCCTACACAAGCATCAGGTGATGTAATATCAACTCCCACACTGCCGCCGCATACAGCTCCTTCTTCTCTCCCAGCTGTATCACAGGAATTGTCACTTTTAATAAGACAAGCGGTGGCCCAGGCCCTAAAGGAGCAGATTCCGGCGACAGCGCCGATGCCGGCAGTCATGCCGATGCCAGTGACGTCACTGATGCCGGTGACAGCACCGATGCTGGTGGCATTACTGATGCCGGAGACAGCACCGATGCCGGTGACAACGTCGATGCCGATAGCACCACCGATGCCGATACCGATGACCCTGCCAATGCCGGCACAGATGCCGATCTTCACAACTGCACCGATGCCAGGTAATAAAGCTCCAATAACTTCAAGATGGCCACTGAAGATATTAGCTCCATCTTCGGTCCCGAAGCCAATACCATTGGTGCCACTCACTTCTGGGGCTCCAGGATGCCCAGAGTCAGCATTACACCAAATCTTAATGAAAAGGTATCAGGATCTGCTTGATTCTCTTCCCTCTAATCCACGGGAAGAGCATCCTGAGGAGTGATCTGCTGAAGATCCATTACCAGGACCTTCTGGAATTCCTCCACCACCTAAAACTTCAACAACTTCACCACAAGTCCAAGAATATGACACTTGGAGTGACACACTATCAGAAACTTCATCTGAAGGCTTTATGTCTGAGCCATCCCCACCTGATCCACGGAAAAAATCTCCTCCAGAAGATTTTTCCTTCACAACTTTTGTCCAAGAAATGGCTGACACCATTCCCTTCAAATTAGTCACAGAGCAAGATACCAGACAACAAACCTTGGAGGTACTTCAATTTGTAGACCCTCCTAAGCAAGTGGTGGCTATAACAGTGCATGATGTTCTCCTAGAATTGCAACATCGTATTTGGGAACATCCTTGCTCAGTGCCAGCTGTCAATAAACGTATGGACAGTACATATTTGGTGCAGTCTGCTCCTGGCTACCAGAAGTCGCAGCTCCCTCACCAATCAGTTGTGGTAGAATCTGCACAGAAAAAATCCAAGCGAATTAGACCACATTCATCAAATCCCCCAGGAAAAGACCACAGATTTTTGGATTCCCTGGGTTGCAAGGTCTTTCAAGGGGCCCTGTTGAATTTGAGAATCTCTTCATACCAACTCTACATGACCCAGTATCAAAGGGACTTGTGGAAACAAATGCAAGAGTTTCTACCATCTCTTCCATCTCAACATCAAGAGGAAGCACAAGCCATCATCCATAAAGGACTGGAGGCAGGTAAACATGAAGTCTGAGCAGCCTACAGTGGCTTTGAGATGGCTTCCAGGGTGGCTGCATTGGGGATCAGTGCCAGGAGATGGGTATGGCTTAAGGCCTCGGATCTCAGGCCTGAGGTCCAAGATAAATTAGTAGATCTCCCCTGCTTAGGTGATAACCTTTTTGGATCTAAAGTCCAGGATGCAGTTACAGAGCTGAAAGAACATACTGAAACCCTCAGACAGCTTTCATCAATTCCACCTACGCACTCCAGGCGTAGGGCTCAAAGGAAAGAATCTAGAAGGCCTTTTTATAGACAAAGGAGAAACTACCCTCCTACATCTAGAGCCAGACCTTGTAGAACACAGCAAAGGCCTCAACCAAGACAACCTAGGGCAACTAGGCCTCAACCTCCACTGCAGACAGGCCCTGCTACTGGATTTTGAAACAATTTCCAGAGAACAAAGCTACATCTCCAATCCTCAACCGGAACTTCCTGTAGGAGGCTGAGTATCCAAATTTTATAACAATTGGATACCAATAAAAACAGACCAATGGGTTCATGCAATAGTATCTCGAGGTTATCAACTCAATTTCCTCTCAATTCCAACAGATTCTCCTCCGAGACCTCTTTCTCTCAGCGAAAATCACATACTCCAGTTGCAAGTAGAATTATCCACCCTTCTGAAAGCCAGGGCTGTAGAGCCAGTGCCCCGGGCTCAGCAGGGCAGAGGATTCTATTCCCGGTATTTCCTCATTCCAAAGAAAACAGGAGGCCTACGGCCCATCCTAGACTTCAGAAATCTCAACAAATTTCTAAAGAAAGAAAAGCTCAGGATGGTTTTGCTAGGCACCATGCTTCCACTTCTTCAAACAGGAGATTGGCTTTATTCTCTGGATCTTCAAGATGCTTACGCTCACATTCCAATATTCCCTCCTCATCGCATGTACCTGCGTTTCATGGTGGGTCATCAACATTTCCAGTACAGAGTATTACAATTCGGACTTGCCTCTGCTCCCGGAGTATTCACCAAATGTTTGGCAGTAATAGCAGCACACTTGCACAAGGAAAGTGTCCATGTTTTTCCCTACTTAGACGACTGGCTCATCAAAAGTCAATCTCAACAAGGAGCTTTTACTTCTCTCAGTCGAACAATTATTGTTCTTCACTCCATGGGCTTTCTCATCAATTATCAAAAGTCCCATCTTACTCCATCTCACCTGCTTCAATTCATAGCAGAATTGAACACCATCCTCTCAAAGGCTTTTCTACCCGACGATCGAGCGGAGACACTTTCCCTTCTGGAAAACTCGATCCACTCAAAGAAACAAGAAACAGCTCATCAGTTTCTAACCTTACTAGGCCACATGGCCTCCACAGTTCATGTCACTCCTATGGCAAGGCTCGCCATGAGAGTAACCCAATGGACTTTAAGATCACAATGGATCCAAGCCATTCAACCACTGTCCTCTCCAATTCAAGGAACCCACCAGCTACGTTCCTCTCTACTTTGGTGGGTGAACAAGGACAATTTGCGCAAGGGCCTACCCTTTCAACAACCAGTCCCACAGATAATACTAACTACAGATGCATCCACTTTGGGTTGGGGAGCTCACATGCACAACTTCCAAACCCAGGGTACTTGGACAAAACTCGAAGCAACATTTCAAAACAATTTTCTGGAGCTCCGAGCTATATGTTATGCACTTCATGTGTTCAAGGACTGCCTTTCACAAAAGACTGTTCTGATCCAAAAGGACAACACAGTAGCCATGTGGTACATCAACAAACAGGGAGGTACGGGCTTGTATCTCCTTTGTCAGGAAGCTGCACAGATTTGGGGCTGGGCCCTGAACCACTCAATGTTTCTCCGGGCCACTTATCTGGCAGGCATTCACAATGTAGTGGCAGATCGACTCAGTCGTCATTTCCACCCACACGAATGGTCCCTGGATCCCGCAGTAGTGACCAGGATATTTCAATGTTGGGGACAACCAACAATAGACCTCTTTGCGTCACATCTGAATCACAAAGTGGACAAATTCTGTTCTCTGCACAAGCAGAAAATCCAACCAACCAAGGACGCCTTTGCTCGCCCATGGAACTCAGGCCTACTATACGCATATCCTCCAATACCGCTCATAACCAAAACTCTTGTGAAGCTACAACAGGACAAGGGGTCCATGATACTCATAGCCCCGTATTGGCCTCGACAAGTATGGTTTCCCACACTTCTAGACCTCTCAGTCAGGGATCCAATTCACCTGGGAGTATCTCCCACTCTCATAACTCAGGATCAGGGTCGGTTGCGCCATCCCAACCTTCAATCCCTCTCCCTGATAGCATGGATGTTGAAATCTTGATCTTACAACCACTCAGTCTTTCCACTAATGTATCTCAAGTGCTTATAGCTTCACGTAAACCTTCAACACGAAAGAACTATTCTTCGAAATGGAAAAGATTTACTTTGTAGTGCAGGCAAAAGAATATTGATCCTTTCACCTGCCCCACTACTTCTCTACTAGACTACCTATACCATCTTTCAGAATCTGGTCTCCAGACTTCATCTGTAAGAGTACACTTAAGTGCAATCTCAGCTTCCCATAACAAGATGGGAGATGCACCAATATCCATACATCCTCTTGTCAGTAGGTTTATGAGAGGTTTAATTCACCTTAAACCACCAATTCGGCCCCCAGTCACAGAATGGGACCTGAATCTGGTCTTAACAAGACTCATGCGTTCTCCTTTCGAACCCATGAATTCCTGTGATTTTAAATTTCTCACATGGAAGACTATCTTCCTCATAGCCATTACATCAGCTAGAAGGGTTAGTGAATTACAAGCACTTGTCACGTACTCACCCTATACAAAATTCCTACATGACAGAGTGGTTCTCCGTACACATCCAAAATTCCCTCCCAAGGTAGTTACGGAATTCCATTTGAATCAATCCATAGTTTTATCCACATTCTTTCCAAGGCCTCATTCACACCAAGCGGAACGGGCCTTACATACCTTGGACTGTAAACGTGCACTAGCTTTTTACTTAGACCGCACTGCAGTCCACAGGAAATCCACTCAACTCTTTGTATTTTATGATCCAAATAAACCAGGTAAAGCAGTGGGTAAACATACTCTATCTAACTGGTTAGCAGATTGCATACAGTTTTGCTATGAAAAAGCAGGCCTTCCTCTCCAAGGGCGAGTAAAGACGCATTCAGTAAGGGCAATGTCAACCTCAGTAGCACACTATCGTTCAATGCCAATTCTTGACATATGTAAAGCAGCAACATGGAGTTCTCTTCACACCTTTGCAGCTCACTACTGTTTGGACAAACAAGGATGACAAGATTCCACATATGGACAATCTGTCTTAAAGAACTTGTTTCCAGTTTAATCCCAACTCCTTCTACATCCAACCTACTATGATCTTCGGCTGACTCATTTTCACCAACAATACTTCACTGTTGCTTCACTACAAAATGACTCGGCCTCTAGCTTGCTAATCACCCATATGTGAGGACTAGCATCCTGTTTGTCCTGGGATAAAGCAAAATTGCTTACCTTGTAATAGGTGTTATTCCAGGACAGCAGGATGTAGTCCTCACGAAACCCACCCGCCACCCCGCGGAGTTGGGTATCTTATCTTTATTATTTTATTTTTGCTAAAGCTTATTGCTACATACGAGACTGAAGAGAGACCCCTGTGGCAGAGAATATCATGGCATGCCGGGCATGCTCAGTGGGCTCAGAGTGCCAGTCAAAAGTTTCTTGAAACTTTGACAGAAAGTTTTCCCGCAATAGGGCTCCATCAGTGACGTCACCCATATGTGAGGACTACATCCTGCTGTCCTGGGATAACACCTATTACAAGGTAAGCAATTTTGCTTTCCTTCCATTCTCTCAAATCTTGCCTGATCTTAGAAAATACCGGGACAAAATTGAGCCTATAAAGATCTCCCAAATTACTAAGAACACAGATACCCAGATAATTGATATGAGACTGTGATGTTTTGAACGGATCAAAACATCTCGGAATCTCCCCCAGCTTGCAAGATCCTATGGGGAATACCTCAGATTTATGATAATTGACTCTATAACCAGCCACCTCCCCAAACTCAACCAGCTTAGTGAGAAACTCCAGAGCCAATCTGCAGGGATTATCCAAGAATATCAGCACATCATTCGCATACAAATAAATAAGATGTTGTTTCCCTCCCACTCTGAAGCCCTGAATCCCCTGATTGGCTTCCAATTTCACTGCCAACGCCTCGATTGCTGAGTCAAAAAGCAGCTGAGATAACAGACAACCCTGCCTGGTACCCTTCTTAATAAAGAAAAACCTGGACAAATACCCATTAGTAAGGATCCTAGCCCTCAGGTGATCATACAGTGCACGGATGCAACCGCAAAACTGTTCAGGAAAGCCATATTTCTTGAGGACAGGAAACAAAAAAGGCCATCAAAGCCTGTCAAAGGCCTTCTCTGCATTCAAACTAATAATTAATCTAGGAATTTCATCCCTCCTAACCAAGGCCATTATATCAAATAACCTTGTGTTATTCACTGATGTGTGGCCGCTAATGAAACCAGACTGATTCATCTCAATCAGTGATTCCATATAACTTTCTAACCTAGTCTGCAAAACCTTGGACAGAAATTTCACATTTGCATTTAGCAAAGATATGGGCCTATATGCTCCAGGATCAAGACTGTCCCCACCTGATTTATGGAACAGCATAATGATGACATCAGTCAAACCGCCTGTCTGCGCCAGATGTATTTGCAAATGATCACAGACATATTTTAACAGACCTACCAAGTCAGACACAAAGCTTTTATAAAAGTCCACTGGGAAACCATCTGGTCCTGGGCTCTTTTTACCAAGAAGACTAAGAATCGCCTCCTGTAATTCTAGCGTTGATATAGGAGCCGCTAATCTCTGCAGTGGTGACAAGACCGGCATCTGCAAACCCTGCAAATAGTCAGAAATTGTTGCGACCATCGCTACTCAATGCCCTCACTCTGCCCTCTTTACCTCTGTGGCGACTCCTTCTGGGTCTGATAGACGGCTGGCTGCCACCGTGTCTCCATGCCGTCTCCCTCCGGCGTCCCCGGACCGGCTCGACGTTGCAGATCTGCCATGTTGCCTGAAGACCTAGGGTGCACGCGTGCGCACTCTGATTGAAGTACCTGCAAGGGCGCAAACCTCAGGGGTGTCCCCCTGAGATGATGTCATCCACTTCCAATATTTAAAGGTCGCTATTTTGCCAAACTGAGTTAGCAAGGATTCGCTAAGGACTCGCTTCAGCTAGCCAAGCTACTCTGCCTCCTCGGACTTACCAGAGGTACCCGCTCCTTGGGGGCCTCGCTCTTTTTCTTTACTTTTAGATTACAGATAGGAACTGATACTCGCTCCTCGAGGGTCCATGTTCCTGGAGACTCTGAAGATTCTCTACTGCATGGAAGCTATCGCTGCTACAAACAACTGTGAGTTACCACCGCTTTCTCAGAGCTTTCCTTGGAACCAGGTACTCGCTCCTTAAGGGCTTAAATCTTTCCAGCTCCTGAGCTTCCTTGAGACCGTATGTGAGTTTTGTCATCTAGTTCTGTTCATGAACTCTGCCTACTCTGCCTACTCACTTTTCTACAGTTTCTCAACAGCTCAGTCATCCTGGATCGCTGTTCCAGTACCTGAGGGACTACAGCCCTGCCGGGCATATAAGCTCATTACTGCCACCTCTGGTGGTTTCAAAAACCTGTTTAATAAAAGAACTAATGTGTGTCTGTCTCCATACTGAAGCCTAGCCAGTGGTCCCTCTCGGAATATCCTCTCAGGGGCGTGGTCATCTGCTACCGGCCCAGGGATCCACCCACAACTATAACAGAGACAGCTAAACCCTAGAAGTTTCTGAACAGTTTGCTAACTACTATCTGTTTGCTCCTCCCATCAGACAGCAGACTAATAACAGATTGCTACTCCCAGCTCTAACACAGAGCTTTAATAACAGATTGCTAACTCTACAGTCTAACGATAGCAGATTTACATCAGATTGCTAACTCCAGTGGATCAGGCTTAAAAATATGAGATGTTGTTAACTCCAGTGGATCTGGCTTATACTTTGGGACGTTGTTAACTCTATGGACCCGGCACATCTCTCTGCCTTACAAGCTATACCGGGCCTGGCCCAACGCATCTCAGAGCAGCAAGAAACTTTGGAGAAACTTACTGCAGCATTTCATCAGCTACACACACAGAGGATACAAGGCTTAGCTTCTAACCAAGAAGGTCAGTTACAGGAGGTAACTTTAAAGACTGCTGTACCACGGCAGCTCCTATCCCCTTTTCCGGAGAAATCCAGAAGACCCGGGGCTTTCCGAACCAGTGCTGCATGCACTTCGCCTTACAGTCAACTTTATTTCCCACGGCTCTTTCGAAGACCACTTACATCCTGTCATACTTGGATGGAAGAGCCCTGTCGTGGGCATCTACCTTGTGGGAAAACAAGGACCCTATTTTGCAGGACATAGAAGGATTTATGGACTTGTTTAAATCCATCTTTGATGACCCTACTCGTATTTCTGTTGCCGGTTTTACTTTGGTGGACTTGTAGCAAGGCAACAGATCACTGGCTGAATTGGCCATAGAATTCAAGACTCTTGCAGCGGAACTTCGCTGGGACCCCAAGTGTCTCAAGACTCTCTTATGCAGAGGCCTGGATACCCGCTTAAAGGATGAGCTGGCTGCTCGCCAGACACCTAATTCGCTGACGAATTAATAGCCTTGGCCACTCGGATTGATTACCGGCTCCGAAACAAGGTGAAGGAAATCCGGCCTAAGGTGTTACTTGGGTTGAAACAAGCTAGTACTGCCACTGCACCTCAGATGGTTCCAGTAACTTCTGCTGCTGATAAAGATGAACAGATGCAACTTGGTCATGGACACTTGACCTCCAAGGAGAGAAGATTTCGGAAGAAATGTGGCCTGTGCATGTATTGTGGTCAGCCCGGCCATGATGTCTCTGCATGTCCCATACGGACCGGCTTAAGACCCTCGGGAGGACTGTTCTTGGGCCATACTGCGTTTTATCCTCCGTCCTCTCTTCCAGTCTCCATGATTTGCGAACTGGCTTCGGTTCAGACTCCTGCCCTGATGGACTCAGTGGCAGGACACAACCTTATTCTCAGACGTCTAGTGGAAGACCTGAGGAGTCCCTTCAGCAAATTAGAAGATCCATTATTGCATCACAACTTGAAGTGGGCTTTGGACATTCCTTTACATTGCCACTTCTCCTGAAGATCTCAGTGACGTCCATGGCATGGTTGCTGATATTCGTAGCGCCTTCTGCGTTCACTTTGGCTCAAAGGCGTTAAACATCTATCAGCATTCACGGATTATAATCTTAGAGATATCTGTCATGTTCCAGCCATTCAGAGGATGTGTCTGATGAGCCACAGCACAGATAGATCCAAAGAAGATATCTCTAGCAACCAGCCAGTCTGTTTCCGCGGTAATGCCATCATCGTAGAAGTGGATCTTGGACGTATCCTACATCACCACTTCTGCTGAAGCCTCAGTGACGTCCAGAGCAGCTACTTTACTGCTGAATTCTACATCTCTTATCCAGCAACTTCTACTGGAGAATCATCTTTAGAAGTGGATCTTGGACGTATCCTACTTTCGCTGAAACTTCAGTGACGTCCAGAGCAGCTACTTTACTGTTGAATTCTACATCATCTCTCATCCAGCAATTTCTACTGGAGAGTCATCTTAGAAGTGGATTTTGGATGTACCCCAACATCATCACTTCCACTGAAACCTTCAGTGACATCCACAGCAGCTCAATCCATTGCTGCTGATATCATCAATAACACTCTGCAAGATTCTTCCAAATCTCAAGATCCACCTGTCATCAATGCAGAAGACGAATTAGAAATTAAGATCAAAGAGATTCTGGATGTTCATATCAGAGGCAAGACTTTTGAATACCTTCTGATTTGGAAAGGCTTCAGCCCCGATTTAATCTCTTGGGAGCCTCAGACCAATGTCTTGGACAAAGAGATGCTTCATCAGTTCCACCTCGTGCATCCTTCTAAACCTAAGCTTGGTACCCGAAGAGGAGATCGCCCTTTGAAGGGGGTACTGTTGCGACCATTGCTGCTCGACGCCCTCACTCCGCCCTCTTTACCTCTGTGGCGACTCCCTCCGGGTCTAATGGACGGCTGGCTGCCGCGGTGTCTCCATGCCGTCTCCCTCCGGCGTCCCCAGACCAGCTCGACGTTGCAGATCCGCCATGTTGCCTGAAGACCAAGGGCGTGTGCGCGCGCTCTGATTGAAGTACCAGCAAGGGCGCGAACCTCAGGGGCATCCCCCTGAGATGACATCATTCGCTTCCAATATTTAAAGGTCTCTATTTTGCTAGCAAACTGAGTTTAAAGGATTCGCTAAGAACTCGCTTTGGCTATCCAAACTACTCTGCCTCCTCGGACTTACCAGAGGTACCCGCTCCTCGGACTTACCAGAGGTACCCGCTCCTCGGAGGCCTCGCTCTTTTTCTTTACTTTCAAATTACAGATAGGAACCGGTACTCACTCCTCGAGGGCCCATGTTCCTGGAGACTCTGAAGATTCTCTACTGCATGGAAGCTGTTGCGACCCCGGGCCGCCCCCGGGATCGCCACCCACCCGGACGCGGTCCCTTACCTGCCCCGACCCGGATTCGGGCTTCCCCGAGCCGTGTTCGGGCCGTGCAGGCCCCGAGAACGGCGTCCCCACGCCGAGCTAACAGCCGGCGTCCTCCCGCAGCTGGCCCCGCCCCCTAGCCGCGTGCGCGCGGCAGGGCTCTGCTCTTAAAGGGGCCAGCGCGGGAGATTGCAGCTCTGCCCTCGGATGACGTCAGACGCCTCAGGGTATTTAAACCCTGCTACTAGAGCGTCTCTTTGCCTTGCAACGAGGTTCCCAGGTCCTGCCTGCTCCCAGTTGCTTACTTCCTGCTTCTCCTCTGCGTCGTCTGGCTCCTGACTCGGCTTTGGCTTTCAACGACTCTCTGGCTCCTGACTCGGCTTTGGCTTTCGACGATTCCCTGGCTCCTGACTCGGATTGGCTTCGGTGGTTCCCTGGTTCCTGACTCGGTTCGGCTAGCGGTGCTTCTCTGGTTTCGACTTGGCCTGGTGAGCGACGTTCCTCTGGCCTTCGACCTTTGGACTTCTCCTGGACTCCGTCTTCAAGGTATCTCCTAAGTCCCAGCGGCCGGGTCCCTACGGGCTCCTCCTGGGGGGACACCGGCTTCCAGGGTGAATCTCCTAAGTCCCAGCGGCCGGACTCTTACGAGCTCCTCTCGGGGGAGTACCGGCTTCCAGGGCGAAGACCTTCCACCACCAGGCCAGTCTCATCTTCTCCTCATCTCCCTGACAGGCCCTTGGTCGCATAGGGCCTTCCGCGGTTCCATCCGCCAGCCGTCCCCGAGCCCGCTTCTGCCGCCTTCCGATCGGCACCAGTGCTGAGTTCCGCTCAGCCTCCTTCCATCCTTCTGTTCCGATCGGTCCAAGGGTCCACGAAGTTAACAGAAGCTATCGCTGCTACAAACAATTGTGAGTTACCACCGCTCTCTCAGAGTTTTCCCTGGAACCAGGTACTCACTCCTCGAGGGCCTAAATCTTTCCAGTTCCTGAGCTTCCTTGAGACCTTATGTGAGTTTTGTCATCTAGTTCTGTTCATGAACTCTGCCTACTCTGCCTACTCACTTTTCTAAGTTTCTCAACAGCTCAGTCATCCTGGATCGCTGTTCCAGTACCTGAGGGACTACAGCCCTGCCGGGCATATCAGCTCAGTACTGCCACCTCTGGTGGTTTCAAAAACCTGTTTAATAAAAGAACTAATGTGTGTCTGTCTCCATACTCAAGCCTAGCACGTGGAAGTGATGATGTTGGGGTACGTCCAAAATCCACTTCTTAGGTCCCTCTAGGGGTATCCTCCCGGGGGCGTGGTCATCTCCCACCGGCCCAGGGATCCACCCACAACTATAACAGAGACTGCTAAACCCTAGTAGTTTCTGAACAGTTTGCTAACTACTATCTATTTGCTCCTCCCATCAGACAGCAGACTAATAACAGATTGCTACTCCCAGCTCTAATAACAGATTGCTAACTCCCAGCTCTAACACAGAGCTTTAATAACAGAAATCAGTTCATACAAAGTGCTCCCATTAGCTAAATATAGCTGCTTGAAAAATTATTTGAACCTGTCATTAATGGCTTTATCTGAATGCACCATAGTCCCATCTGCCCATCGAATACAAGAAATCAGAGTACTCTGGCACCTACGTCTCAGAAACCACACCAACATAGTCCCAGTTTTATTCCCATGCTCATAAACACACTGTCTAGTACAACATGTTTCCCTCTCCACATCCTTCAATTGCAGCTCCCTAAGATCCACCTTACATTTCTCCAAATCCCGGTATGTTCGGTAAGATCACGTACTTTTATGTACTCTTTCCAATTGACCTATCCTCTTCTTCAGAGATTGCTCACATTTGACTCTTTCTTTCTTATAATAAGAAGCAAAACTAATTATCTGCCCTTGTAATTCTGTTTTTATTGCTTCCCACAACAAAACCAAACCAAACAATTCCTTCACTGCTTCCCTAATAATCACAGAAAAGTTTTAAGACGCAGTAAAGAGGCATTCAATCTCCAGCTTTTACCCACAGATGACCGTTTGTTTACTTATATCTTTCTCTGTTCCTTTTTGGGGACGGATCTGGATCCAAAATGTTGTGTTTTGCTTTTGGGCTTTGCTATGCGTAATACTGAGCTCCAGCAGAGGGTGCACTACTCTATATGCTGACGCTCTCAATCTCTGTTCTGACTCCATCTGCTGGTCGGGGGATATAACCTACTGTCTGGACTGATCCATGGTACTACAGGAACGAAAATTAGCAGGTAAGGAATAATTTTCTTTTACAGTCATCTGACCTTTTCAATTGAGAACTATGCCTGGGACTTCCGGCGAGGACGTGCAGGAGGCGGAAGTGAAGGGGGAAAGCTCCGCGGCCCCGCTCCCATGAAATTGTAATTTAACCTAGTTTTTATTGCTTGTTTTCGCCGCTCTTGCCTAGTGTCGGCTGCCGGAGGTGCTGCTGAGTCCCGCCGCAGCGAGGAGTCCCGCGGGTAATGCGCCGGTCGAGCGCCCGCTGCAAATCGGAGCGCCGACCCCACCGACCGCGTGCAGTCAAAATGGCCGCGGCAGCTTAGCCGGGGGAGCCCTTGCTAGCTTCTGTCACCGAGGAGGCCCTGCAAAAAATCGCGCAGCGAGTGACCGAAGCACTGGATGGCCGCTTATACAAACTGCAGACTGCAATGGAGGATATAAAATCGGCGGTCGAAGGCCATGCTAAGCGGTTGGACACCGTGGAAGGTATTATTTCTGACCTGGGGGACTGTTTGGCAACTTCTGAACGCCACGTGGTGGACCTCCAGGGCAGACAACGCGAGCTCCTTGCCAAACTGGAGGAGCAGGAAGATAGAGGCCACCGGAACAACCTCAAAATTGTTGGCCTCCCCGAAGAGGTGAGAGATGGGGAACTGAAAGACCTGGTCAAGCAGTGGCTCCCACAGCAGGTGGGCCTCCTCTTAACCAGTGAACGGCTTCAATGTGAACGAGTGCACTGCGTGGGCCCAGTGCGTGATGGGCCGGGGCGCCCGAGGCCGGTAATGGCCAGGATTCTCAACTGGGATCACAAGACACAACTGCTAAGGGCGTACCGTCAGAAAAAGGAGGTGGAATATAAAGGACACCAGCTATTGTTATTCAATGACTTCTCGGCTAGCACCGCAGCACAGTGGAAAATCATGGCTCCAGCATGCATGGCGCTCCATAAGCGGGGCATTCGGTTTGCCCTGCTCTTTCAGGCGAAACTACAGGTCCAGCATGACAATAAAACTTTCTTTTTCATCTCAAAAGAGGAGGCGGATGGCTTTTTAGCGGGCCTTCCTCAGCTGGAAGGGGAGTGAGGATAATAGCCTTCTGGGTGATGGCTCCTAGCTTACTGCTTACCCAATTTTCCAGTCTCAGAGATTGAAGATTTGTTGTTGAGAATGCTGTTGCCGTGCTACATGTATTGGCATTGATTTGACTCTTCATGGATAGGCTGGGGAGGCCAGCGTCCCAAGCTCCTTTTTGTTGCCTCTGGAAAGGACCTTTGGGAGTAGAGGATATGCTCCTGAGTGGTGTCTGGCCCTTGATTAGTTCCGGCTATTTCGTGAGTTGACCAGGAGGTCGTGATCCATGGATTTGTCTCTACTTACATGGACCTTCCACAGTTCTTGGACTCCTTTGTTGAACCCTTGTTGGTCCACCGTTGTTGTTTCCTGGGGCCTTTGCTTACTCTAGGACCAAGTGCAGCGAAAGCTGGGGAGTGGGGCCGGAGGCAGGGGACTCTGGTGCCGCGTCAGTGGGACTCGGCCACTCTGAGCCCCATGGAGCAAGGGGGGGTGTTACTATTTGGGATTCGATGTGTGTGGCTGTTTGGTGTGATTGTGGATGTGTGGGGTAGTATGGGGGGATTGAGTGGGGGATGACCATTGGGAAATGCACTCAGGAGGTTTCATTCATGCAAGGGGCACTGTTTGATATTTACCCCCCAGGGCCTAGGCTGGGAGGCCGTGGAGGAATTCTGGCAGGAGTAGTGAGGGGCCTTGATGGGCTCCAGTTCTTGACTCTATTGTTGCTCCTATATTATGGCACATGTTAAAATTGTTACCATGAATGTGGATGGCTTCCATTCCCCGATTAAGTGGACTAAATTATATACTATGTTTAAACGTATGAAAACACAGGTGGCGCTCTTACAGGAAACACACTTAGGGGATGGGGAGCATGAAAAATTACGGAGAGATTGGGTGGGTCAATCTTATTACTCATCCTATAACCGATGACAGCGGGGGGTTGCCATCCTTATTCATAAAAATTTGCCGTTCCAGCTTGAACGTACCTGTCAGGACGAGGAAGGCCGGTATGTTCTAGCGGCGGGCACTCTGCATCAACATCGGATTGTTTTCTGTGCTGTTTATGTCCCTAATGTATACTCCCATGGATTTTTTGTCTCCTTGATCAATCTCCTGGCCAATATTTCTGATTACAGCCTGGTGGTGGGTGGCGATTTTAACACTGTCGCGAATCGCCAATTAGACAACGCCCCTCCCAAACTTCCCACTGGGACTGAAAGCACAGAGGGTATCAGCCTACTGTGCCAGGAATTACATTTGCTAGATGTCTGGCGGGTACTCCATCCGCAAGACCGTGATTTCACTTTTTTCTCTCATCCACACAATGTGTACTCTAGGTTGGACTATTTGCTAGTCTCAGATCAGTGCTTCTCTAAGGTTAAGGACGCTACCATAGGGACTATCTCCCTGTCAGATCATGCTCCGGTGACAATGGTCCTTCAATGGGGCCTAGGGATTCGACCCCCATACTCCTGGCGCATGCGGCCCGACCTTTACTTAGATAAGGAATTTCATAGGTATTTACAGGCGTGCTGGAAGGATTATGTCGAATACAATACGACTCCTGATGTCTCCCCTACGACGGTGTGGGAGGCTGGGAAGGCGGTTATGCGGGGGGAAGTCATCGCTTATGTGGCTAAGAAAACCGACGCTACAACGCCGAAATTTTAAGACTTACTGAGGTTCTTAAAAATGTGCAACGTGCTCATATGAGGGACATGTCAGCTGATGCTAAAGTTCTTTTAGATCGGGCTCGGGAGACATTAAATAGCTTATTACATCAACGAGCTTCAAAGTCCCTCAGGTATTATCGGTACCAATTATATAAATATGGCAACTGGGCCAGCCGACTTATGTCTCACTTAGTTTGGCCTCGGGGTCAACGAACGTCCGTAGTGGGTATTCGAAATAGGCATGGGGTACATCAGACCGCTCCTGATGTTATCGCAGCCAGGTTCCTAGAATATTATACAGCTCTGTATGATACAAAATCCATGAGTAAGGAGACGGCGGAACTGCTGTTTCGTGGGCTTCCCTGGCCTTGTCTTACTTAGGATCAACTGGCTTTGGTGAACCGCCCTATTGCTAATCAGGAAATTTATGCCGCCATTCGGAAACTTAGGCTTGGTAAAGCAGTGGGGCAGGATGGGTTTGGGTCAGAATATTATAAAATTCTTAGCTTTGGAGTGCTAACTCCCCTGCAATCTTACTATGATGACTTATTGTGTACTGACACCCTACCCGGGTTTCTAATCAATCTGTTATTGTGGTTCTCCCTAAACCCGGGAAAGACCCTCTGGAGGTGGGATCCTATCGCCCTATCTCGTTACTAAATGTGGATGTTAAAATCCTTGCCTCAGTCTTAGCTGCCCGGCTGTCTACTATTTTACCAGGTCTTATTCATGAGGACCAGACCGGGTTTATAACGGGACGTCAATGTCAGACGCTTGTTAGTGGCTTTGATTTACCAAGCCGACGCCGAAGCACTGATCTTAAGCCTAGACGCCGAAAAGGCTTTTGATTCTCTTTCATGGGAGTATATGTTTTGGGTGCTACAGCAGTATGGTTTTTCGGGTGCTTATTTGCAATGGTTGCAAACCCTTTACAAAAATCCCAGTGCTACTATTCTGCTCAATGGCCTACCTACGAGGGCTTTTCCTATCCATTGTGGGGTTCGCCAGGGCTGCCCCCTTTCCCCTTTGTTGTTTGTTTTGGCTCTGGAGCCCCTGGCCATATGCCTCAGATGGAAGAGGGCTATATGTGGGATCAGTGTGGATGGGCACCCTCTCAAATGGCTTTGTTTGCTGATGACCTTTTATTATTTGTTGGGTGGCCCAGAAATAGTGTGCCTGCTATTATTACTCTGTTTGACCATTTCCATTTGGTTGCCAGTCTCAAAATTAATTACGCTAAATCGGAGGCCTTAGCCTTAAACGCACACCTTCCAGACACATGGAGAGGGGTATTTCCCTTTCGGTGGGCCCCCAGTAAAATTAAGTATTTGGGGGTTTGGATTCCGAGGGACCTGCAACAGCTATATCTCTTAAACATCTCTCCCTGCATTACTAAATTTCAAGCTCAATTGGCCTTATGGAAGTCATTGCCGCTCTCAAGTTTTGGCAGATGTGCCCTGGTTAAGATGGTGCTGGTGCCCAAACTCCTTTATCTCTTACATATACTCCCCTGTTCGCTGACGGTGGGGGACATCCGTCGCCTACGCTCCAGCATCCAACACTTTTTATGGCGGGGGAAACGCGCGAGGCTAGCCTACGCGATTATTGAGTACCCACAGGAGAGTGGGGGGCTTAACTTGCCGGACTTTCGGCTTTATAATGTAGCCTGTCAGCTTCGGTTCGCAGGCGAGTGGCTTATGGGGTCTTACCGGTACTGTGACGCTGGGATGTTGGATTGTATGTCGACCCCTGGCTCCCCCCTGAATCTTATTCAAATGCGTGTGGAACAGCGCCGTACTGCATGTTACCGCAAAGTATCTCTGTGTAAGAGCGTGGCGATGGGTACGAAAGCTGTATCACCTGTCAGGAGTTCGGTCCCTTTTGATTCCCTTTTTGAATAATGTGGAATTTCTCCCGGGCCGCGACTATAGCCCAGTGTTTTGCTCTTGGGCAGAGCATGGGGTGATGTTTGCTTTTCATATGTATGATCCTGAGTCCCGAACCTTACTGGACTTTGACACACTGGCACAGACTTTTCAGTTACCGGCAAAACAATTTTACGCCTTTCTCCAGGCCCGTCATTACCTGCGTGCTTTCGCATGGACACTTCCTACGCTGGAGGCTGAGATAAAGTTTGCCAATACCATCTTTAACACCGCTTGCTTGGCGAACACTATTATAGGATGGAAAAAGCTTGGTCAGAAGCTTGGCGATACCGCTCCTATAAACCGCCTGGCTACCCGGTGGTCTAGAGTTCTGGCTTCCCCCATCACTGAGCGGCAGATGGCGAGCTGGTTTCAGGATCTTTATAAATTGCTGCCTGACTTGGGCCTTCGGGAGCTACAGTTTAAACTTCTGCACTGCCTTTATTACGATGATGTCCGCCGGTTTAAGATGAAACTAGTTACGTCTCCTTGCTGCACTAAATGTGGTACTGCAGATGGCACACTACTCCACCGGCTGGTTGATTGTCCGCTACTCCGACCCTTTTGGCAGGCGGTGTTGGCAGTGGTGGGGACTTGTATTGGTGTTCCTCTCAGTGTCACCGGCTGTATGTTACTCACCTGTGCATCGCTTAGACTTTTGCCCAGCAGCCGATCCAGGGCTCGATTTGAGCGTGTGGCTGTTATGATGGCCTGCCGGACTATTCTAGCCGTTTGGACGGAGCCATTAGCCGTACCCACGATCTATGCTTGGTTTGGCAGGATGGCCTCCCTTGCACAATTGGAAAGACTGGATTTTTTGGCTGGCAAGAGGTGGCCGGACAAAATTTACTGTGCCTGCTGGGCCACTTGTTTCAGTGCCTTCCCCAAATCTCTGCAAGATGAACTGCGCCTTAATGGTTACACCCTGCAATGGTCATCCAATGAGGGGGGAGGGGGCGAGGGATGGTTAAGGTGTGAGTGTGGGTTGATTGTGGTGTGTGTGTGTGGGGTTCTCGGGGAAGGGGAAGGGGAGGGAGGTACTGGTGGAAAAAGGAAAATCAGGGAAGGGCGGTATAGTGGGATTACAGTTTGGCTATGTTATAGATGGTGGGATTCACCTCTGTTATATGTTTCAAGTGCCTGTTTGGTATTTTGTTTACCACTTCCCTGTTAATAAAAAGTATTTTGAAAAAAAAAAAAAAGAGAACTATGCCTAAGAAATAACACTAATCTGACCAAAAACTTCCCCGACCCCACCCCCCATGTTCTCCCAAACCCCCTCAGCCCCACCCAGCCCTATCAACTCCATGCGGGCAACCATTGAGAGATAGACCCAGGATGACCCACCTTGATCATCCCCCACCTACCAACACCAACAAGAGAAACTAGGACAAGTAGGGAGTACCCCATCACCAGCCCTCTTCTCCCAATTTCTACCCTACACTCCCTGCCTTATCCCTCCCTGCCCCCACCAAATCGTCACCATCCCAAACTCCCAGAACATGCAACAGTCCAGCACACCCCACCCAAGTCTTAAATCGTTGTCCCAGTTCCAGATAAAGTCCACTACTGCTCTTCAGGAAAGACTCCAATATAACCTACAAGCAAATGGAGCAGAGAAAAAATCACCACTGGCTGACACCCATGTGCCTTCGACACATCAGCGAAGATGCCCAAAGAGCAGACTTGTCTGAGACCCAATGAGCAGGAAAACAAACCAAGTACCTATCCGCCAACCAACACCCCCTTAAACTCTCCCACAGTACCCCCTTTTATTTTTCCCTTTCCCCATGCCCCTGCCCCCACCCCAAAACACTCCAGTCAAAATATAGCCTAATGAATGTTATTACAAACAACTAAACCTCCCATTGCACAAAAGTGCTTGAGGGATACAATCTAGGAAATCTTAAGTGAAAAAAAAAAGGGAAGCAGAGTGTATCCCTCACTCATCGATAAAAAGGACATCGGTGAACGAATAGTTTCATGGGCCAGCTTCTGGCTTGTCCACTTGATCCCTCCAAATCTGGGTGGCTCGCGGGAATGACGGCTACTGCCTAGAGATAATACCCTTGTTCAATAAAGATACACACGGTTAATGCGACTCCAACATTGCTCTAAGCTTCAACAGCAAGAGGAAATGTGGAAAAAGATTTGCATTCACAAAAAAAGCAGGGAGTAGCTTGCTTGTTACTACCCCAAATCAAATAAGCCTGGTACTTCACGTTCAATGCATATATCCAGCATAGCTCTCTGCTTCAACGGCATGGGAGAAAGACTGATATATCACGCATATCCAGCATAGTTCTCTGCTTCAACAGCAGGGGAGAAAGTCTCATAGTTAACTTTCAATGCATATCCAGCATAACTCTCTGCTTCAACGGCAGGGGGAATGAAGAAAAGTAGATCTATATACAGAAAAAACTCCAACAAGGTCTGAATTATTTAGTCTTGGTAAACAAATAAACATGGGTATAGCTTGCTTATTGCAGCGGTTACTACCCCTAACTAATTAAGCTAGATATTTCACTTAGAGGCAGTTCCAACACTGCTCTCTACATTAATGGTGCGGATAGAAGGAAAATAGAATCAAAAGGTAACTAAGAGCCAAGAGTAACAGATAAGGTCCATCAGGTCTAGAGGACGTGTATAAAGAGGAGGCAGCAAAACATTGCACGGAGCGGCAGTAGCCACAGAGGCATTCACGGAGCGGGATGCCAGTGGCCAATGGTTGTGTTCCACCTTCACGGAGTGGAAGGATGGAGGGCTGCCATCTCCAAATTAAAAAAAAAACAAAAAAACAGGGGTGGGTAAGAGTATGTAAAATTAACGGAGAGTTCAAAGGCTATAGGTATTACCAATTATTAAGCTTATTCAATATTTGTTGATAGTTAATGTGGCTTTCAATGCATACTTCACTTTCAATGCATATACAGCATAGCTCTCTGCTTCAACAGCAGGGGAGAAGAAAAACATACTTCACGCATATCCAGCATAGCTCTCTGCTTCAACGGCAGGGGAGAAGTAAAACTAATACTTCACGCATATCCAGCATAGCTCTCTGCTTCAACGGCAAGGGAGAAGTAAAACTAATAGTTCACGCTTATCCAGCATAGCTCTCTGCTTCAACGGCAGGGGAGAAGAAAAACTAATACTTCACGCATATCCAGCATAGCTCTCTGCTTCAACGGCAGGGGAGAAGAAAAACAACCAATAAGGGCTGAATAACATAGTCTGGGTAAACAAATAAGTAAATACCCTTTTGCTCCCTGCTCGCTGCCATCCAGGTCGGCCCTCCCCGCGCTCTCGGCGTTGACCCATCGGGGTCAGGGGAGGTGGACCTGAGACAGGGAGAGAGGCCTCCTCGTTTCTTCACGTCGGAATCCCCCGAGCTGGACAGGAACTTAAAAAAAAAAGAAAAACAACGCGGTAAGCCCGCCCTCGCTGGAGCCGACGTCAGCTAGGCGCCCGGAGCCCTTTAAAGGGCTCGACGGCGAGAGTCGTGCCCCTTTTGCTCCCTGTTTGCTGCCATCCAGGTCGGCCCTCCCCGCGCTCTCGGCGCTGACCCGTCGGGGTCAGGGGAGGTGGACCTGAGGCAGGGAGAGAGGCCTCCTCGCCTCTTTGCGCCGGAATCCCCCGAGCCGGACAGGAAATTTAAAAAAAAAGAAAAACAACATGGTAAGCCCGCCGGAGCCGGAGCCGACATCAGCCAGGCGCCCGGAGCCCTTTAAAGGGCTCGACGGCGCTAGGCGTTGCGCGCCTAAGGAGCGCGACAAAGGGGCCTGCCCCTTTGTGCGCCCCTTCGTGCGCACCGGAGTAACACCAAGCAAGGCACCCATCCTTCCATACTGTCGGCACAGTCCTGCACCCACAGACTCAACCACTCCATATCTCTTCATCATACAAACACTCTGCATTCATTCATCCTTGCTCCTTCACTCAGCAAATCAACACTCAACGGACTCACTCTACAGACTTTGACTGGCACACTGAGCATGCCCAGCATGCCACTAACCCAGTATCCAGCAGGGGTCCCCCTTTAGTCTCTTTTTCCACGCAGCAGTTGCCTCACGGTTATTAGGAACTCTGTGAGAATTTCTCACAATTTTTTCCTCATGGAACTTTTTCTCAGAATTTAATAAATTTTTCCTCATCCCACAGTCCCCCATTGACCACCGACTTCTGCTAACGCCGGTAAGTTTACCTCGTGCTTCACAGTCAGTTCCTGGCAGTGCTTTCATCGGGGCCCGACAACCACTGACTGTGCGCCGTCCTTATTTTTTTCAAAATGGCGACCGGTTTTAGGAAGTGCCTCAAGTGTCCGAGGACTATGTCCATTACGGACCCTTATACTTGGGGCCTTCCCACGACGTCCAACTGTGCACAAGTTGTGCCCAAATGACCCCTAAAGTCTGCCACGCTCACCTGGAGAAGATGGAGCACCTCTTTGCCTCCAAGCGATCGTCTCCATCATCTCCATCGACCCACCCGCCACCCTGCCGAGTTGGATTCGCTTACGTTTTATTATTGGCTCTTGTTTGACAATGAGTTGGAGAAACTAGCCAGTAAGTGGGGTGAATCTCTGGTTCCTCATTTGCCTGAGGATAACAGTGTACAATTCTGTTCGCCGCATCTCAAAAAAGATATAGTTGCAATGGAGAAGGTACAGATAAGGGCAACCAAAATGATAAAGGGGATGGAACGGCTGAAGGCTGAAGAGGTTAGGGCTGTTCAGCTTGGAGAAGAGACAGCTGAGGGGGTATTATGATAGAGGTCTTTAAGATCATGAGTTGTCTTTAACGAGTAGATGTGAATCAGTTATTTACACTTTCGGATAATAGAAGGACTAGGGGCATTCCATGAAGTTAGCAAGTAGCACATTTAAGACTAATCGGAGAAAATTCTTTTTCACTCAACGCACAATTAAGCTCTGGAATTTGTTGCCAGAGGATGTGGTTAGTGCAGTTAGTGTAGCTAGGTTCAAAAAAGGTTTGGATAAGTTCTCGGAGGAGAAGTCCATTAACTAGGGATGTGAATCATTTTTGAACGATTAAAATTATCATCAGATAATTTTAAAATCGTCCAAAATCGTTAGAGTTACTCATCAGCCCTAGTATAATAGGGGCTGATGAGTAAAGGTGGCCGGCGCCATCTTTAAAGATGGCGCCGGCCAGCCAGTGCTCCTACCATGTGACGGGGGACGGCCAATGGCACGGATACCCTGTCACATGGTAAGGGCAAAGGTGCATCGGCGCCATTTTATTTTTAGAACAGCTGATGCCTGGGAACGGGAAATCTCTTCCCGAGGCCCCCCTGGATCTCTCCTCTCCCCGAGGCCCCCCTGGATCTCTCCCCGAGGCCCCCCCTGGACCACCAGGTAATTTTAACAGGTTTTGGGGGGGTCGGGAGGGGGGGGTCGATTTAAAGGGTCGGGTGGGGTTTTTTTTTTTAGCGGCGCAGGCCTCACTTAAAAAAAAATTAGCGATGTGAATTGGAATCGGAAACGATTCCAATTCACATTTCTTAATGATCAGATTCTTCCCTCCCCCCCAGCCGAATCTGATCGTTAAGACGATCTGGCACATGATTCACATCTCTACCATTAACTGCTATTAATCAAGTTTACTTAGGGAATAGACACTGCTATTAATTGCATCAGTAGCATGGGATCTTCTTGGTGTTTGGTTAATTGCAAGGTTCTTGTGGCCTGGTTTGGCCTCTGTTGGAAACAGAATGCTGGTCTTGATGGACCCTTGGTCTGACCCAGCATGGCAAT
The DNA here is from genome assembly GCF_901001135.1 of Rhinatrema bivittatum. Lineage (NCBI taxonomy): Eukaryota > Metazoa > Chordata > Amphibia > Gymnophiona > Rhinatrematidae > Rhinatrema > Rhinatrema bivittatum. The sequence continues at coordinate 264,649,329 of NC_042619.1, forward strand.
TTCTTATGTTTTATGTTCTTATGAAGAAGCAGGTGGTATAGTTTATGTTGACAAGGCTCCTCAGTCTGAGGGCTGTGGTCCTAGTGCCTGCATCTCAAGTAAATATGGAGTGATATTCCATTTATTTCATTGTGTCAAAGAAAGAGGGCTCCTTTCTTCTCATCCTGGACCTCAAATGTGTCAACCATCATCTGCAAGTGAAGCATTTTTGCATGGAAACATTGTCTTCGGTAATAATAGCTGTGCAGTTGGGGGAATTTCTGACCTCCTTGGATCTGTCCAAGGCATATCTTCCCATTCCCATCTGACTAGAGCATCAGCACTCCCTGCGGTTCTGAGGCGCCACTTTCAATTTCGGGCACTGCCCTTTGGTCTGGCCACCACTCCCAAGACCTCTTCCAAGGTAATGGTGGTAGTTGCGGCAGCATTGAGAAAGGATGGAATCCTGGTGCACCCGTATTTGGACAACTGGCTGGTTCACACCAAGTAGCTGGAAGAGAGCCACCTGGTAATGCGCAAAGTGATTTCCCTGTTGCAAGAGCTTGGCTGGGTGGTGAACCTAGCCAAGACCAGACTTCAGCCTACTCAGTCACTGGAATATCTGGGGGTTCAGTTCGACACACAACAGGGCAAGGTGTTCCTACCGGAAGCTCGAATTCGGAAGTTGATAGCTCAAGTCCATCTGTTGTTGAACACTCTGCACCAAACTATATGGTCTTACCTGCAGGTTCTTGGCTTAATGGCAGCGACCTTGGAAGTTGTGCCATGGGTGAGGGCATATATATGTTCTCTTCAGCACTCCCTGCTGCCTCGGTCAAATTTGCAGTCTGAGGACTATTTGATTCGACTCCACCTGCCGATGGAGGTATCCTCCCAACTGCAGTGGTGGCTGAAGCAGATCATCTATGGAAGGGAGTCTCCTGTCCCCACTGGACTGGCTAGTGCTGACAACGGATGTGAGTCTGTGAGGATGGGAAGCTCACTGTCAGGAGCTGATGGTGCAAGGGCGTTGGAGTGCAGAAGAGTTTCTCTGGAATATCAGTCGGCTGGAAGCCAGGGCCTTTTGGTTGGCATTTTTGCAGTTCAGTAACAGGCTGCAAGGTTGGTCAGTCCAAATAATGTCAGACAATACAACGATGGTGGCTTACATCAATTGGCAGCTAGGTACCAATAGTCAGCAATAGTCAGCAGGTATCACTGGAAATAGAACAACTTATGGAATGGGCGGAGCTGCATCTCCAGATGATCTCAGCCTTGCACATTGCAGGCAAAGACAACATCAGATCAGACTTTCTCAGCAGAGAGAGTCTGGACCTAGGAGAATGGGCGTTGTCAGAAAAGGCATTTCAGCTGATTTGGGATCACTGGGGTCTCCCATTCCTGGACCTGTTGGCAACTCTGTGGAACATGAAGATTCCACGATTCTTCAGCTGCAGAAGGGATCCAAAATCATTTGGGATCGATGCCGTGGTGCAGGAGTGGCCGGAAGACAAATTTCTCTATGCCTTTCATCCATGGCCCATGTTGGTCAGACTGATTCACAGGATAGAATGTCATAGGAGGATGGTGCTCTTGATTGCTCCAGGTTAGCCCAGGAAACTGTGATATGCATATCTGCAGAGGCTCCTGGTGGATTTGCCCCTTCAACTTCCAGCACACAAAAATCTGTTGCAGCAGGGACATGTCCTTCACGAAGATCTGACTTGATTTTGACTTACATTATGGCCCTTGAAAGGGCTCGCTTGCTGAAACATGGATACTCTACTGCAGTGATTTCCATCTTGCTAAGAGCCAGAAAGTTCTTCACTTCCTTGGCCTATGTGATAGTTTGGAGGGTCTATGAGGCCTGGTGTGAAGATCAAGGTACTCTCCCTTCCTTGGTCAAAATTCCGCTTATTTTTGGAATTTTTGCAGGATGGCTTGAATAAAGGCTTGGCTCTTAATTCCTTAAAGGTATAAATAGTGGCTCTTGCCTGTTTCAGGGGTCAGGTAAATGGTGGATCTGTTACAGCCCCGGGCCATGCCCTGGGTCCTCCACTCACCTTGAGGCCGGCCCAGGACAACGCGACGCCAACAAGGCCTGTCCTGGCCTCAGCCACGGCGCTCCCTCCGCGAGGGAGATGCCGATGATTCCTCGCATCTGGCCCTTGCCCCCTAGGAGCGCGCGCCCCAGTATCAAGACTACCAGGATGTCTTCTCGAAGAAGAAAGCCGAGCTCCTCCTGGAGCATCGACCCTTTGACTGTGCCATTAACCTGATCCCGGGTACCACACCCCCTCGAGGACGGGTGTACCCGTTGTCACTTCCGGAGACACAAGCTATGTCTGCATATTAGGGATGTGAATCGTTTTAGGACGATTAAAATTATCGTCCGATAATTTTAATATCGTCTTAAACCGTTATGGAACACAATACAATACAGATTCTAACGATTTATCGTTATAAATCGTTAGAATCGTGAGCCGGCACACTAAAACCCCCTAAACCCACCCCGACCCTTTAAATTAAATCCCCCACCCTCCCAAACCCCCCCCCAATAACTTAAATAACCTGCGGGTCCAGCGGCGGTCCGGAACGGCAGCGGTCCGGAAAGGGCTCCTGCTCCTGAATCTTGTCGTCTTCAGCCGGCGCCATTTTCCAAAATGGCGCCGAAAAATGGCGGCGGCCATAGACGAAAAAGATTGGACGGCAGGAGGTCCTTCCGGACCCCCGCTGGACTTTTGGCAAGTCTCGTGGGGGTCAGGAGGCCCCCCACAAGCTGGCCAAAAGTTCCTGGAGGTCCAGCGGGGGTCAGGGAGCGATTTCCCGCCGCGAATCGTTTCGTACGGAAAATGGCGCCGGCAGGAGATCGACTGCAGGAGGTCGTTCAGCGAGGGTTCCGGCGCCTCGCTGAACGACCTCCTGCAGTCGATCTCCTGCCGGCGCCATTTTCCGTACGAAAACGATTCGCGGCGGGAAATCGCTCCCTGACCCCCGCTGGACCTCCAGGAACTTTTGGCCAGCTTGTGGGGGGCCTCCTGACCCCCACGAGACTTGCCAAAAGTCCAGCGGGGGTCCGGAAGGACCTCCTGCCGTCCAATCTTTTTCGTCTATGGCCGCCGCCATTTTTCGGCGCCATTTTGGAAAATGGCGCCGGCTGAAGACGACAAGATTCAGGAGCAGGAGCCCGTTCCGGACCGCTGCCGTTCCGGACCGCCGCTGGACCCGCAGGTTATTTAAGTTATTTGGGTGGGGGATTTAATTTAAAGGGTCGGGGGTGGGTTTTAGGGGGTTTTAATGTGCCGGTTTTTCGATTTTTCGATTTTTAACGATTTTTAACGATTTTTCACGATATTTTACCCCCCCAAACGGCAACAATACGATTCCCTCCCCCTCCCAGCCGAAATCGATCGTTAAGACGATCGAGGACACGATTCACATCCCTACTGCATATATCCAGGAGAACCTGGACCGAGGGTTCATTCGACCGTCCAACTCCCCAGTGGGAGCCGGGTTCTTCTTCGTAGCAAAGAAGGATGGGTCCCTCCGACCTTGTATAGATTATCGTGGTCTGAACAGTATTACCCGATGCGACCATTATCCATTGCCCTTGATTCTGGAACTACTGACCGACTACAGGGAGCCAAAGTCTTCACAAAGCTGGATCTCCGTGGGGCCTATAACCTGGTCAGGATTCGGCCAGGCGATGAGTGGAAGAATGCATTCAACACAAGGAATGGCCACTACGAATACCTGGTCATGCACTTCGGTCTCTGCAACGCTCCTGCGGTTTTCCAAAACCTCATGAACGAGGTACTAAGGGACATGTTACATACATCGGTCATTGTCTACCTAGATGACGTGCTGATATACTCTAAGGACTTGGGCACGCACCGCTGTGAGGTCCGCAGGGTACTGCAGAAACTTTGGGATAACCGGTTCTTCGCGAAAATGGAGAAGTGTCAATTTGAGCAGGAGTCCTTACCCTTCCTGGGGTATATCATGTCCTCCACAAGTTTCCATATGGATCCCGAGAAGGTGACGGCCATCAAGGACTGGCCTCAACCTGTGGGAATCAAGGCGCTCCAACGCTTTCTTAGCTTCACCAACTTCTACCGGCAATTTATACCACACTACTCCACGATAGTGGCGCCGCTTACGGCCCTCACCAAGAAGGGGGCTGACGCCAGGAATTGGCCTGCTGCGGCAGTACAAGCATTCCAAGAGCTGAAGGCAGCCTTCCTTCAGGACACCTGTCTCCATCACCTGGACCCCCAACGTGTTCATTGTGGAAGTTGACGCCTCCCTCATAGCGGTCGGAGCTGTTCTGAGTCAAATATCCAGCAACAGCAAATCCCTGCCGTGTTCCTACATTTCCTGGAAATTTTCACCTGCAGAAAAAAATTATGGCACAGGAGACAAGGAACTTCTGGCCATCAAAATGGCCTTCGAAGAATGGCGCCAGTGGTTGGAAGGGGCCCAGCACCCAGTGGTCGTGTATACGGACCACAAGAACTTAGAATGTTTATGCCGCGCCCAGCGCCTCAACATCCGACAGGCCCGGTGGTCCCTCTTCTTTAGCCGCTTTGAATTCCTCCTCCGCTACAGACCATACGGGGGGACGCCGTTTCCCATACAGTGGAGACGGAGGACACCCCTAATCCACCACAGTACATACTTGACCCGGCTAAGGTGCTCCTCGTGGCTTCCAACGTGGTTCCTATGGGAAAGACGGTAGTACCAGTCCGTCTCCAGAAGAAGATACTCTCTTGGGCCCATGAATCCCTGACCGCAGGTCACCCAGAGGTAGCTAGAACCCAGGAATTACTCTCTGAGTTCTACTGGTGGCCCAGTTTAATAAGGATGTCCGGCTCTATGTCAGTTCCTGCCCGACCTGTGCCCAATAGAAGACTCCTACTGGCCGTCCCTGGGATCTTCTTCAGCCACTGCCTATTCCCAATGAGCTGTGGACCCACTTATCCACAGACTTCATCGTCGATCTACCTGCTTCAGAAGGGAAGACGGTGATCTGGGTCACGATTGACAGATTTTCCAAGATGGCTCACTTTGTTCCCCTTGCTAAGTTGCCCCCAGTGCCTGAACTGGCGAACCTGTTTACCCGCCACATCTTTCGCCTTCATGGAGTTCCCCAACACATCACCTTGGATAGGGGCTCTCAATTCATGGTGAAATATTGGAGTGTGCTCTGTAAAATGTTTGGGGTCCAGCTAGACTTCACGACCGCCTTCCACCCCCAAACTAACGGCCAAGTGGAACGCAAGAACCGGACATTGAAGACTTTCCTCCGGTCCTTTGTGGGAGATTTGCAGAATGATTGGGTGGCCCTATTCCCATGGACGGAGTTCTCGTACAGCCACCACAAGCACTCTGCCATCGGCAGTTCGCCCTTCTATACAGTATATGGGAAATGCCTTCAACCTCCCTTGGCCTTGCCATTGGTAGTGCCATCTCCAGCCGTACAACTCACGGCCCAACAATTGCGCCATTTCTGGAGATCCACCCGGGAGAAACTTCAACGCACTGAGGTTATCGCGAAGAAGTTTGTGTTGCAACCGTTGCTGCCCGACGTCTCCACTATGCCCACCTTACCTCTTTGGCAACTCCCTCTTTGCCTGTTGGAAGTTTGGCTGCAGCGGCGTCATCGTGCCGTTCTCCTCTGGCATCCCTGGCCCGGCTAGACGCCACACTCCACCATGTTTCCCAGTAGCCTAAGGGTACGCGTGCGGCACGGCCCCGACTCAAGTACCAGCAGTGGCGCGAACCTCAGGGGCGTCCCCCTGAGGTGACGTCATCTCCACCGGATATTTAAGGTCTCTTAAATCGCTAACTAATTGAGTTAGCAAGGAGTTGGAGTTGGAACGGAATGTTTTTCTTACGCTCCTAGCTACTCTGCCTCCTTGGACTTACCAGGGATACCCGCTCCTCGGGGGCCTCGTTTCTCTTTGCCTTTCAGGTCACAGTCTGGAACCAGTACTCGCTTCTCGAGGGCCCACATACCCAGACTTGCTACTGAATACCACTTCTGCCAGGAAGTCATCGCTGCCTACAACACCAATGAGTTACCATCTCTCTCTCAGAGCGTTCCCTGGAACCAGGTACTCGCTCCTCGAGGGCCTACTTCTTTCCAGCACCTGGGCTGCTTCTAAGAGACTATTAGAGATGTGAATCGGAACCGGAATCGGTTCCGATTCCGGTTCCGATTCACATCGTGTTTTTTTTTTTTCGTCCGGCCCGATCGCGGTTTTGTTTATTGGCTGCGCCCGAGCCGATAAACAAAAAACCCAACCTGACCCTTTAAAACCAATCCCTTAGCTTCCCCCACCCTCCTGACCCCCCCAAAAGTTTTTTACAGGTACCTGGTGGTCCAGTGGGGGTCCCGGGAGCGATCTCCCGCTCTCGGGCCGTCAGCTGCCACTAATAAAAATGGCGCTGATGGCCTTTGCCCTTACCATGTGACAGGGTATCCGTGCCATTGGCCGGCCCCTGTCACATGGTAGGAGCACTAGATGGCCTGCACCTGTCACATGGTAAGGGCAAAGGGCCATCGGCACCATTTTGATTAGTGGCAGCTGACGGCCCAGGAGTGGGAGATCGCTCCCGGGACCCCCACTGGACCACCAGGTACCTGTAAAAAGTTTTTTTGGGGGGTCGGGAGGGTGGGGGAAGCTAAGGGATTAGTTTTAAAGGGTCGGGGTGGGTTTAGGGGTTATTTTTGTGTGCCATTTTTCCCACCCTCCCCCAAAATGATAAGAGAACCCCCACGAACAATTTTGTGGGGTTTTCCTATCGTTTTGGGGGAGCCCCCGATTTCTGACGATTTTGAAAATATCGTACGATATTTTCAATCGTCCGAAGCCCAATTCACATCCCTAAAGACTATTGTGTGAGAGTTACCATCAAGGTTCTGTTCCTGAACTCTGCATTACTCTGCCTACTCACTATATTCAGTTTCTCTACAGCTCAGTTATCCAGGATCGCTGTTCCAATATCTGAGGGACTACAGCCCAGCTGGGCATTCCAGCTCACTGCTGCCACCTCTGGTGGTTCTATATACTGTCTAATAAAAGAACTCGTGTGTGTCTGTCTCCATACTCTGAGCCTGACCGGCTGTCCCTTTCGGGATCTTTCCCCGGGGGCATGGTCATCTGCCACCGGCCCAAGGATCCACCCACAACTACCTAAAACACCAACAGTTTGCAGACCGCCTTCGTCGGCCAGCCCCGTCATTTCTCCCCGGGGATAAGGTGTGGCTAAGCACCAAGCACCTCCGCTTACGGCTTTCTTCAATGTGCCTGGCCCCAAGGTACATTGGCCCATTCTCGATCATGGAACGGGTAGGGGCAGTTTCCTACCGCCTCCGTCTCCCGCCTATGCTCAGGGTACACAACATCTTCCACGTTTCCCTGCTGAAGCCATTGGTTCTATCCATCTTCCATAGGAAGACTCCTGCACCGGGCACACCTGAGGCACACGAGGATACAGTCTATCAAGTCAAGGAAGTACTAGATGTGCGGTTCCACCTCAGACTCTGGGAGTACCTCCTCTCTTGGGAGGGTTACGGCCCTGAGGAGAACTCCTGGGAGCCAGCCTCCCACATCTTGGACAAGGACCTCCTCCACCAGTTCCATGTGGATCATCCAGCTAAACCCAGGCCCCCGGGAAGGGGGCGTAGGAGGGGGGGGGGGGTACTGTTATTGTCCTGGGCCGTGCCCCAGGTCCTCCATTCACCTCGAGGCCGGCCCGGGCCGCAGCGATGCCGACAAGGCCTGTCCTAGCCTCAGCCACGGCGCTCCCTCCATGATGGAGATGCTGGCGATCCCTTGCATCTGGCCCCGCCCCCTAGGCGCGCACGCGCGCAGGGGCTCGGGACTTAAAGGGGCCAGTGCGGGAAATGACAAGGACTGCCTCCCGATGATGTCAGACGCTGCAGGCCTACTTAAGCCCTGCAGAGTGGCTCCTTCCCTGCCTTGCAATGAGGTTCGCTCTTCGGAGTTGCTAGTTGCTGTCCCAGGACTCCCGTCTATCTTTGGCTTCGGACTTCTGGCTTCTGACCCCACTTCATCCATTGACTCCGACTTCAGCTTCCGCCCCTAGTTTTGGCTTCTGACTTCTGACTTCTGGCTTCTGACCCTGCTTCATCCATTGACTCTGACTTCAGCTTCCGCCCCTGGTTTTGGCTTCGGACTTCTGACTTCTGGCTTCTAACTCTGCTTCGTCCATTGACTCCGACTTCAGCTTCCTCGTCGTCTACAGGTATCCAGTTCTTGCTTGCCCGGAGGATTCTCCTAAGTCCCAGCGGTTCGGGCTATCATGGTCTCCTCCCGGGGGAGCCGTGGGCTTCCAAGGGTGAAGACTCTTCTGGCCTCCTGGGCTCAACCACTCCCATCAACCATCTCTTCGGCCGCTTCCTTGATCCTTGGTCACATAGGGTCACTTCTAAGTCCAAGAGGCCTGGGTCCCTACAGGTTCCTCCTGGGGGGACCTCGGGCTTCCAGTGGTGAAGCCTTCTTCAGAACACCTCTTCAGCGCCGCCTCCCAGCTGCGACGCCCACTGTGGGCCCCCACAGTGCAACACCTGCAGTCTCAGCCGGCCCAAGGGTCCACTACCCTAACAGGATCCCGTTTTCTGAAAGGAGTGAAACATCTTTGTTCTCCTTTGCAGTTTCTGGTGCCCCTGTGGAGTCTTAATTTGGTCTTCGATTTTTTTGGCAGGCCCTACGTTTAGACAGCTACCAGCTCCATCCCTGCGGTTGCTGACTTTGAAAATGGTGATCCTTGTGGCAATTTGTTTGGTATGTAGGTTTTCCAAATTTCAAGCCTTGTCTTGCCGGGAGTCATTTCTCCAGGTGACTCCAGGTACTGTTCCTTCCTTTTCACGAAAGTAGTCACTAGGTTTCACTTGAATAGGACCATCTCCCTGCCGACGCTGGACAAAAAAAGAGATGCAGAGGAGTATTATCTGTGGCCACCCTTAGATGTCAAGAGACATATTGTCAGGTATCTGGAGGTTACTGAACCTTTACGGAGGTCAGATCGCCTTTTTGTCCTTCATGGCAGTACTAGACAGGGAGAGCCAGCCTTGCGGGCTACAATGGCTCACTGGATTAAGGAGGTAGTCACGGCTGCATACGTGGATGCTGAGAAGCCATTGCCTAATCAGGTTTGGACTCATTCCACTCGGACTCAGGCAGTGTCATGGGCAGAAGTTAGATTGTTGTCTCCCATCAACATTTGCCAAGCTGCAACGTGGTCCTCCTTACACACCTTTTCCAGGTATTATCGCCTGGATGTTCAGGCCCGGGAGGATGCAGCCTTTGCGCATGTGGTTTTGTCTGGATAGCGGGCAGCTTCCCATCCTATTAGGAAGTAGCTTGGGTACATCCCTTTTGTTTTAGATTCATCTGACTGAACGCTAAGAAATGAGAAATTACTACTTACCTGATAATTTTCTTTTCTTTAGGACAGTCAGATGAATCCAGCTTCCCTCCATTGGCTGCCATGTGGTTGCATATTGTTCCTCCTGTGTGCCTACCTGTTAAAGGGATTACTGGTAAGTGTTACTCCAGTCCCTAGACTTGTATTATTATGATCTTATCAGAGCTCAGTGTAGTCTGTTGGCTGAGTATTGACATGGTTAGTTGTTTTTAATTAAGATTTTTGACTACTCTGTCCACAATTGCTTTTGAAGAGAATAATGGCAGACTGAGTTCACTGCAGTTTGCTCCATCTCCATCTGCTAGTAGGAGTGCATAACCCACTTGTTCTGGATTCATCTGATTGTCCTAAAGAAAAGGAAATTATCAGGTAATTAGTGATTTCTCACTATGTAAATATGTGTAAATGTTTTTAACTCAGCTAATTTAGTTTTCTCTGTTAATTTCTAGGCATACTTTGTGTGGGAAAATACAATGTGTGCATACATCCAGTTCACCAACATTTTCCGTAAAAGGTGCCATCTTATACTATCGTCCTAAAAATACTCTTTGCAAATCTGTGGATTTTCTGTTATCAAAGAATGTGGTAGATCAAGCCTGGGTAAAGAATGGCACAAAGTGTGCTGAACAGAAGGTAAAAATCTTTTATGGTCCTTCACACTGTATTAGGTTTATTGAAAAACTGTTTGGTGCCAGCATTATGATTCACCATTTCTTCATTGATGAGCAAGATGAATCAGCCACACAGATGGAGATGGTGTCATCTGATGGTGCTGATATGGAACAGCTCTCTGAGGGGATTTTCTGCACAACCACTGGCTAAAAAATCCCCCATATCTTTTTTTGTCTGTTTTATCACCCAGATTTGGATTTGTTCTCTCTAATTTTTTTGTAAAACTGTTGCCACTCAAAGGAGTTCTCTCTCCCCCTCCCCACATTTCTTCTCATTAAACATTTTTTTATTATAAATAATTGTTTTTGCATTAAGTAGGCTGAATTAACCATTATATGTGAGTGACATCATCCAGTGGCACCAAATGAACTTGTCCCTCCTAGCTAGTAGAACTTTAAGCTCTACTGAGCATGTGTGGGATTTTCCATGTGGAAATTGCATCCTGAGCCTCCTCAGTCATTTTTTGTCCGAGCACAAACACAGACATGTACTCAGTCTTTCCAGATATTTCTCTCCATAATCTTTAAATTTTGATATTTTTATATATATTTTCCTCAGCTTTTACCTTTTCCAGTTGTCTTTCTGCCTCTGCAGCACACACAACACTTTTCAGTGCTAAACAAATACACAAACTTGCCTCTTCAACATATCTATTATATCTGCCTCATTAGAGGCTTCTAAGAAAACTAAAAAGTCATGGGATAGGAGGCAATGTCCTTTCATGGATTACAATCTGGTTAAAAAACAGGAAACAGAGAGTAGGATTAAATGGTCAATTTTCTCAGTTGAAAAGGGTAAACAGTGAAGTGTCTCAGGGATCTGTACTTGGACCGGTGCTTTTCAATATATTTATAAATGATCTGCAAAGGAATACAACAAGTGAGGTAAACAGATTTGCAGATGATACAAAATTATTCAGAGTAGTTAAGTCAGAAGTGAACTGTGATAAATTGCAGGAGGACCTTGCAAGACTGGAAGATTGGGCAACCAAATGGCAGATGAAATTGAATGGACAAGTGCAAGGTGCTGCATATAGGGAAAAATAACCCATGCTGTCTTTACATGATGTTAGGTTCCATATCAGGAGCTACCACCCAGGAAAAAGATATAGGTGTAATAGTGGAATATAGATTGAAAATATCGGCCCAGTGTGCTGCAGCAATCAAAAAAGCAAACAGAATGTTAGGAATTATTAGGAAGGGAATGGTGAATAAAATGAAAAATATCTTTATGCCTCTATATCGCTCCTAATAGGGGAACCATTCCATCCTCTTTATCATTTTAGTGGCCCATCTCCAGTACAACAAAGGGTAAACAGTGGAGTGCCTCAGGGATCTGTACTTGGACCAGTGCTTTTCAATGTATATATAAATGATCTGGAAAGGAATACGACGAGTGAGGTTATCAAATTTGCGGATGATACAAAATTATTCAGAGTAGTTAAATCACAAGCAGACTGTGATACATTACAGGAGGACCTTGCAAGACTGGAAGATTGGGCATCCAAATGGCAGATGAAATTTAATGTGGACAAGTGCAAGGTGTTGCATATAGGGAAAAATAACCCTTGCTGTAGTTACACGATGTTAGGTTCCATATTAGGAGCTACCACCCAGGAAAAAGATCTAGGCATCAAAGTGGATAATAGGGATGTGCAGGCAAAAAGTTTTCGTTGCATTCGTGATACGTATTCGTGGGGGGTCAATTCCGTTTCATGCGGAAGTATGGAGAATTCCATAAGTTGTCGATCTGTAAATACGTTACTACGGCGAGTTAAATTAGTGTCCCAGCTAAAATTAAAATTAACTACAACCCCCCACCCTCCTGACCCCCCCAAGACTTACCAAAACTCCCTGGTGGTCCAGCGGTGGGGTCCGGGAACTCACTCACACCCTCGGTGCTAGTTTCATCATGGCGCCGATAGCCTTTGTCACAGGGGCTACCGGTGCCATTGGTCAGCCCCTGTCACATGGCCATCGGCGCCATCTTGTGCTCCTACCATGTGACAGGGGCTGACCAATGGCACCGGTAGCCCCTGTGACATAGTATGAGCAAAGGCTATCGGCGCCATTTTGAGTCCTGGCATCGGATGGCAGGTCGCTCTGGGACCCCGTTGGACCCACAGGGACTTTTGGCCAGCTTGGGGGGGCCTCCTGACCCCCACAAGACTTGCCAAAAGTCCAGCGGGGGTCCGCGAGTGACCTCCTTGAACGCCGGCGCCATTTTGAGTATTGGCATCGGCCGATCGCCTTTGCCCACACATAGTGAGGGCAAAGGCGATCGGCGCCATTTTGAGACTCAAAATCGCCGACCGATGCCAATACTCAAAATGGCACCGATCGCCTTTGCCCTCACTATGACAGCGATCGGTGCCATTTTGAGTATTGGCATCGGACGGCGATTTTGAGTCCCAAAATGGCGCCGATCGGCTTTGCCCTCACTATGACGGCGATCGGCGCCATTTTGAGTATTGGCATCGGACGGCGATTTTGAGTCTCAAAATGGCGCCGATCGCCTTTGCCCTCACTATGTGTGTCACAGTGAGGGAAAGGCGATCGGCGCCATTTTGAGTATTGGCATCAGACGGCCAGCGTGCAAGGAGGTCACTCCCGGACCCCCGCTGGACTTTTGGCAAGTCTTGTGGGGGTCAGGAGGCCCCCCAAGCTGGCCAAAAGTCCCTGTGAGTCCAACGGGGGTCCGGGAGCGACCTGCTGTCCGATGCCAGGACTCAAAATGGCGCCGATAGTCTTTGCCCATACTATGTCACAGGGGCTACCGGTGCCATTGGTTAGCCCCTGTCACATGGTAAGAGCACAAGATGGCGCCAATGGCCATGTGACAGGGGCTGACCAATGGCACCGGTAGCCCCTGTGACAAAGGCTATCGGCGCCAAGATGAAACTAGCACGGAGGGTGTGAGTGAGTTCCAGGACCCCATCGCTGGACCACCAGGGAGTTTTGGTAAGTCTTGGGGGGGTCAGGAGGGTGGGGGGTTTAAATTTTTATTTAGGAGGCCGAATAAAACAGAAATCTGTTTCATACGTGGGGAGTCGCGATGCGTTTCGCCTCCCCACATATTTAACAGATAGCAAAAAATAAGATGCGGATTACAAATCCGTGGAAAACAGATGCACACCTCTAGTGGATAATACTTTAAAACATCTGCTCAGTGTGCTGCAGCAGTCAAAAAAGCAAATAGAATGTTGGGAATTATTAGGAAGGGAATGGTTAATAGAACGGAAAATGTCATAATGCCTCTGTATCGCTCCATGGTGAGACCGCACCTTGAATACTGTGTACAATTCTGGTCGCCGCATCTCAAAAAAGATATAGTTGTGATGGAGAAGGTACAGAGAAGGGCAACCAAAATGATAAAGGGGATGGAACAGCTCCCCTATGAGGAAAGGCTGAAGAGGTTAGGGCTGTTCAGCTTGGAGAAGAGATGGCTGAGGGGGGATATGATAGAGGTCTTTAAGATCATGAGAGGTCTTGAACGAGTAGATGTGACTCGGTTATTTACACTTTCGAATAATAGAAGGACTAGGGGGCATTCCATGAAGTTAGCAAGTAGCACATTTAAGACTAATCGGAGAAAATTCTTTTTCACTCAATGCACAATAAAGCTCTGGAATTTGTTGCCAGAGGATGTGGTTAGTGCAGTTAGTGTAGCTGGGTTCAAAAAAGGTTTGGATAAGTTCTTGGAGGAGAAGTCCATTAACGGCTATTAATCAAGTTTACTTAGGGAATAGCCACTGCTATTAATTGCATCAGTAGCATGGGTTCTTCTTAGTGTTTGGGTAATTGCCAGGTTCTTGTGGCCAGGTTTTGGCCTCTGTTGGAAACAGGATGCTGGGCTTGATGGACCCTTGGTCTGACCCAGCATGGCAATTTCTTATGTTCTTATGTTCTAGCTATATCTTTTTTGAGATGGGCGACCAGAATTGCATACAGTATTCAAGGTGCAGACTCACCATGAAGGAATATAGAGGCATTCTAACACTCTCCATTTTACCATTCCTTTCCGAATAATTCCTAACATTCTGTTTGCTTTTTTGACTGACACAGCACACAGAGCCAACAATTGCAATGTATTATCTACTATGACTCCTAGATCATTTTCAGGGTAGTAACTCCTAATATTGAACCTAACATGGTGTAACTACAGCATGAGGTTTTTTTTTTTCCGTATATGCATCACCTTGCACTTGTCCATATTAAATTTCATCTGCGATTTGGATGCACTGTCCTCCAGTCATGCAAGGTCCTCATGCAATTTACCACAATCTGCATGTGATTTATTCTAAATAATTTTGTGTCATTTGCAAATTTGATCACCTCACTTGTCATATCCCTTTCCAGATCATTTATAAATATATTGAACAGAACTAGTCCAAGTCAGATCCCTGAAGCACTTCATTGTTTACCCTTTTCCACTGAGAAAACTGACCATTTAATCCTACTCTCTATTTTTTGTCTTTTAACCAGTTTGCAGACCACGAAAGGAAATCACCTCCTGTCTCATGACTTTTTAGATGTCTCTTCTAAGAGATCCCTCAGACTGGAGCCCCAGTTTTGCCTATTGGTGTGAACACATCACTAGAACCCTTGCTGCAAGGTTCTTCATTATCCCATTCAAGTGGAATTGAGTCAAATCATTCGGAGCTTGCAGACCAGGGTGTTTCTCCTGCAGTGCAACAGGAGAACCCTCTGTGTTGCTGTCTTCATCACTGAGGGCCTAGATCAACAAACCCTTGCTATTAAGTTCAGAAGAGGGGTCTGCAGGTATTCTTTCTAACCTACATCTGGATCTTTCTGATCATACTTCCTTTCCTGAAGACCTTGCCTACTCAAAATTCATAGAAAAATAGAAAGATACTGGGAGTCAATATATGAAAGGATAAAGACCCCTGAGCAGAAGTCTTTGGTTTCCTTCAAATAATGGACAAGCCATCAAAACCCATGGCTCTTCCAATTGATGACCTTTTCAATGTGTTACAGATGGGAATGTGGGAGATTCCTATTTCAGGAGATCCTTGGCCAGAAAACTAGATCTTAAGTTCAGAGTGCAGAATTCTCCAGGCTTTGGAGTCATCGAACTCCCTCACCAATCTGTTGTTGTTGAGTCTGTACTAAAGGCAAAAAAAACATAAGAATTCATTCCAATTTGACTCCAAGCAAAAACCATAGGTTGCTGGATAATTTTGGAATGAAAGCTTTCCAGAGCTCCATGCTTACCGCTTGTATCTGTACTTACCAGATACATATTATGCAATATTTCTCTGATTGAATTCAGAAACTAAAGACTTTTCTACACCTGTTAAAGGCAACACATACACATATTACCCCCAACCATTGTGAGATGTGGAAGAATGCATCAGATACATTCTATGTTCTGTCTAAGAATCTTATGATTCCATCGCATGTACCTCAGCAGCTTCCATTGGAGGTTGTTGAATGGCGTGGCTTAGGGCAAGTAGTATCTGAGAAAACATACATGACAAGTCAGCAGACCTCTCTTGTCTAATGGGACAACCTGTTTGGCAAAAAGCTCAGAGAAACCACAGGAAAAGGGGGAAAAAATGAACAGGGTCATGCATGAAAGTGCGTTATGGCGTTTTTGCATGCAAAAAATGCAGTACCGCACAGTGCAAATGCAAATTTTTGGGGTGGGCGGGGTTGAGGAGGAGCAATGGTCAGGAAATAGTAAAATTAGGGACCATATCGCACAGTTTTAATGCTGTGTTAAGCTGTGTGATATGGCCATAATACAATTTATGATACATTTTTGGAATTTTGGGGAGGAGGGAGTGGAGTGAGAGAGAGAGAGCCTCTGGGGAGGGCCTCACATTTTGTACCATGTTCTCTCAGATGGGAATGTGGCCGAAATTTGGTAGTAAACGTTGTTTGTCTGGTATGCCCTGGAGTCCATCAAGCTAGGGTGAGAGAACATAGTAGAAATTTCAGCTGAAGGACATCAAGGAACCTGGAACATCAGGAAGCGAGACATCAGACGACGAGACATCAGGAGACCTGGACGAGGACCTCAGGCGATGAAGACATGGCACAAGAAGTAGACGACACTTGGAGCTCCAACGAGAAAACACAAAGGACCTGATGGAGCGCTGGAAGGCAGGAGCTACCAGAGGCGAAGTAAGTCCGATGCAAGGCGAAGACGAAATGCAGGAGCAGCCCTTTTATAGGGCTGATACAGGAAACAGTCCATAGGAGGGGCCCAGGGCATATCCGGCTGTGGGCCCTTTAAATCTTGCAGAGAGGCGCAGCCGTGCACCTAGAGGCAGGAAGAAGGAAGCTGTGCAGGACCGTGGACAGCGGTCCTGCACCAACGTCAGCGTGGAAGAAGCAGGGCTGGGCCTAGAAGCAGGTCCCAACGATGGCAGCGGCTCCTGCCGCTGCAGGAGGCCCCGAGGGCGGCTCTAGCCACCAAGCCAGCTCAGGGCTTGCGGCCTCCAGCCACAAAGATGGCAATGATGTCGGCAGCGGCTATAGTCGCATCGAGGACAGACAGCAGAGAAGTCCGAGGCTCCGGCTGCGGTGAAGAGAGCAAGAGGAGCAGCCTCCAGGCCGTGTGAGGAAACAAAGTCCACGGCTCCGGCTGTGGTGAGGGCCCGACTTCGGCGGCGTCCGGCCACATCAGGCAGCAGCAAGCAGCAAGAGGTAAGGTGCCTGCTCACGGGGGACCGCGGGCAGGATTCATAACACTAAGGGCTAGATTTTCAAAGGGGTACGAGCGTAAGATACATGCGTACCCCCTGAAAACCTGGCCCAAACTCCCCCTGCTCACGCCGAGCCTATGTTGAGTAGGCTCGGCGGCGCGCACAAGCCCCGGGATGTGTGTACGTCCCGGGGATTTCCTGGGGGAACGTTCCGGGGGGCGAGTCGCGGCCGGCGCGTCATTGGGGGCGTTCCGGGGGTGTGGCCAAGGCCTCCGGACCAGCCCCCGGACTGGACCCTGATGCACTGGCGGCCGGTCCAACGCGTGCAAGTTACGCCTGCTTTGAGCAGGCGTAACTTGTTCAACAAAGGTAGGGGGGTTTAGATAGGGCCAGGGGGTTGGGTTAGGTAGGGGAAGGGAGTGGAAGGTGGGGGGAGGCCGAAGGAAAGTTACCTCCGAGGCTGCTCCGATTTCGGAGCTGCCTCAGAGGGAACGGAGGCAGGCTGCACGGCTCGGCGCGCAGGCTGCCGATTTTGGGCAGCCTTGCGTGCGCCAACCCCGGATTTTAATGGATAAGCGAGGCTACGCGCGTATCTATTGAAATCCCACATACTCTTGTTCGTGCCTGGTGCGCGAAGAAAAGTACGTGTGTGTGCAAATTTATAAAATCTACCCCTAAGAGTATTAAAAAGCCATGGAATAGGAGACAATGTTCTTTTGTGGTTTGCAAACTGGTTAAAAGATAGGAAACAGAAATAGTATTAAATGGTCAGTTTTCTCAGTGGAGAAATGTGAACAGTGGAGTGCCTCAGGGATCTGTACTGGGACCAGTGCTTTTTAATATATTTATAACCAATTTGGAAAGGGGTAGGATGAGTGAAGTGTTCGAATTTGCAGATGGCACTAAATTATTCAGAGCTGTTAAATGCCAAGCAGATTGTGATAAATTGCAAGAGGACCTTGCAAGATGGGAAGACTGGCCAAGTGCAAAGTGATGCACATAAGGAAAATTAACCCACGCTGAAGTTACACAATGTTAGGTTCCATATTAGGTTCTGAGTGGAGTTACCATCTAGAAAAAAGATCTAGGTGTCATAGTGGAAAATACACTGAAATTATTGGCTTAGAATGTTGCAGCTGTCAAAAAAGCAAACAGAATGTTGGAAATTATTAGATAAGTAGAATAAAATGGCAAATATTATAATATCTCTGTATCAGTCCTTGGTGAGGCCACATTAAGGGGCGGATTTTCAGAGCCCTGCTCGCGTAAATCCGCCCAAAACCGGGCGGATTTACGCGAGCAGGGCCCTGCGCGCCGGTGAGCCTATTTTACATAGGCTCACCGGCGCGCGCAGAACCCCGGGACTCGCGTAAGTCCCGGGGTTTTCGGAGTGGGCGTGTCGGGAGGCGTGTCGGGGGGCGGGGCCGGAGCGCGCAGCGTTGCTGGGGCGTGTCGGCAGCGTTTTGGGGGCGGGTACGGGGGCGTGGCTACGGCCCGGGGGCATGGCCGCGCCCTCCGTACCCGCCCCCAGGTCGCGGCCCGGCGCGCAGGAGGCCCGCTGGCGCGCGGGGATTTACGCCTCCCTCTGGGAGGCGTAAATCCCCCGACAAAGGTAGGATGGGGGTTTAGACAGGGCCGGGCGGGTGGGTTAGGTAGGGGAAGGGAGGGGAAGGTGAGGAGAGGGCAAAGGAAAGTTCCCTTCTAGGCCGCTCCGATTTCGGAGCGGCCTAGGAGGGAACGGGGGTAGGCAGCGCGGCTCGGCGCGCGCAGGCTATATGAAATCGATAGCCTTGCGCGCGCCGATCCAGGATTTTAGCCGATACGCGCGACTACGCGCGTATCTACTAAAATCCAGCGTACTTTTGTTTGCGCCTGGAGCGCAAACAAAAGTAGGCTGTTCACGCTCGTCTGAAAATCTACCCCTTAGAGTATTGTGTCCAATTCTGGTCGCCACATCTCAAAAAGATATAGTTGCACTGGAAAAGGTACGGAGAAGGTCAACCAAAATGATAAAGGGGATGGAACGGCTTCCCTATGAGGCTTGGAGAAGAGACAACTGAAAGAAGATATGATAGAGATAAATAAAATCATGAGAGGACTAGAATGGATAAATGTGACTCGGTTATTTACTCTTTCATATAAGTCAAGGATAAACGGGCACTCCATGAAGTTAGCAAGTAGCACATTTAAAATTAAGCTCTGTAATTCATTGCCAGTTGATGCAGTTAAAGCAGTTAGTGTAGCTGGGTTTAAAAAAGTTTTGGACACGTTCCTGCAGGAGAAGTCCATAAACTGCTATTAATCAGGTTTACTTAGGGAATAGCCACTACTTATTACCGGCATTAGTATCATAGGATTTACTTGCTATTTCGTATTTGCCAAGTACTTGTAACCTGGATTGGCTACTGTTGGAAACAGGATGCTCGGCTTGATGGACCCTTGGTCTAACCCAGTATGAAAATTTCTTATGTGCTTATAAGAACATAATAACATGCAATACTGGGTCAGATGAAGGGTCCATCAAGCCCAGCATCCTGTTTCCAACAGTGGCCAATCCAGGCCATAAGAACCTGGCAAGTACCCAAAAACTAAGTCTATTCCATGCTACTGTTGCTAGTAATAGCAGTGGCTATTTTCTAAGTCAACTTAATTATTAGCAGGTAATGGACTTCTCCTCCAAGAACTTATCCAATCCTTTTTTAAACACAGCTATACTAACTGCACTAACCACATCCTCTGGCAACAAATTCCAGAGTTTAATTGTGCGTTGAGTAAAAAAGAACTTTCTCCGATTAGTTTTAAATGTGCCACATGCTAACTTCATGGAGTGCCCCCTAGTCTTTCTACTATCCGAAAGAGTAAATAACCTATTCACATCTACCCATTCTAGACCTCTTATGATTTTAAACATTTTGGTCCCCTTCTCTGTACCTTTTCCATCGCAATTATATCTTTTTTGAGATGCGGCAACCAGAATTGTTCATAGCATTCAAGGTGCGGTCTCACCATGGAGTGATACAGAGGCATTATGACATTTTCCATTTTCACCATTCCCTTTCTAATAATTCCCAACATTCTGTTTGCTTTTTTGTCTGCCGCAGCACACTGAATCGACAACTTCAATGTGTCATCCACTGTGATGCCTAGATCCCTTTCTTGGGTGGTAGCACCTAATATGGAACCTAACATTGTGTATAGCATGGGTTATTTTTCCCTATATGCATCACCTTGCACTTATCCACATTAAATTTCATCTGCCATTTCGATGCCCAATTTTCCAGTCTTACAAGGTCTTCCTGCAATTTATCACAATATGCTTGTGATTTAACTACTCTGAACAATTTTGTATCATCTGCAAATTTGATTACCTCACTCGTCGTATTTCTTTCCAGATCATTTATAAATATATTGAAAAGCACCTGTCCAAGTACAGATCCCTGAGGCACTCCATTACCCACTCCCTTCCACTGAGAAAATTGTCCATTTAATCCTACTCTCTGTTTCCTGTCTTTTAGCCAGTTTGTAATCCACGAAAAGACATCACCTATCCCATGACTTTTTACTTTCCTAGAAGCCTCTCATGAGGAACTTTATCAAACGCCTTCTGAAAATCCAAGTACACTACATCTACCAGTTCACCTTTATCCACATGTTTATTAACTCCTTCAAAAAAGTGAAGCAGATTTGTGAGGCAAGACTTGCCTTGGGTAAAACCATGCTGACATTGTTCCATTAAACCATGTCTTTCTATATGTTCTATGATTCTGATGTTTAGAACACTTTCCACTATTTGTCCTGGCACTGAAGTCAGGCTAACCAGTCTGTAGTTTCCTGGATTGCCCCTGGTGCCCTTTTTAAATATTGGGGTTACATTAGCTATACTCCAGTCTTCAGGTACAATGGATAAGAACATAAGAAATTGCCATGCTGGGTCAGACCAAGGGTCCATCAAGACCAAGGGTT
This sequence comes from Rhinatrema bivittatum, assembly GCF_901001135.1. Lineage (NCBI taxonomy): Eukaryota > Metazoa > Chordata > Amphibia > Gymnophiona > Rhinatrematidae > Rhinatrema > Rhinatrema bivittatum. The sequence goes on from NC_042619.1 coordinate 264,670,072, forward strand.
TCTAACAGAGGCCAAAACCAGGCCACAAGAACCTGGCAATTACCCAAACACTAAGAAGAACCCATGCTACTGATGAAATTAATAGCAGTGACTGTTCCCTAAGTATAATTGATCAATAGCCATTAATGGACTTCTCCTCCAAGAACTTATCCAAACCTTTTTTGAACCCAGCTACACTAACTGCACTAACCACATCCTCTGGCAACAAATTCCAGAGCTTTATTGTGCGTTGAGTGAAAAAGAATTTTCTCTGAATAGTCTTAAATGTGCTACTTGCTAACTTCATGGAATGCCCCCTAGTCCTTCTATTATTCGAAAATAAATAACCGAGTCACATCTACTCGTTCAAGACCTCTCATGATCTTAAAGACCTCTATCATATCCCCCCTCAGCCGTCTCTTCTCCAAGCTGAACAGCCCTAACCTCTTCAGCCTTTCCTCATAGGGGAGCTGTTCCATCCCCTTTATCATTTTGGTTGCCCTTCTCTGTACCTTCTCCATCGCAACTATATCTTTTTTGAGATGCGGTGACCAGAATTGTACACAGTATTCAAGGTGCGGTCTCACCATGGAGCGATACAGAGGCATTATGACATTTTCCGTTCTATTAACCATTCCCTTCCTAATAATTCCTAACATTCTATTTGCTTTTTTGACTGCTGCAGCACACTGATAGGTTACAAATTTTTACTAATAGGTCTGAAATTTCATTTTTGTGGTCAAGTACCGCCCTGGAGACAAGAATATCAGAGATGACGCTCTATCTCGCTCTTTCCTCTCCGAGGACATACCTGAACAACCGCAACACATTATTGACCCTGAGAAGGTCATATTGGCAGCTACCCACTCAGTGCCTGCAGGAAAGACTATCGCACCCAAGAACCTCAGGAAAAAATTATTGGCTTGGGCCCACGACTCTAAACTTTCAGGACATCCTGGTCAACGTAACACTCTGTCTAAACTTCAAACCTATTACTGGTGGCCTACCATGAGGGAAGACTCATTCTCTTACGTAGCTTCCTGCGCCAACTGCACTAAACAGAAGATGCCACCAGGTCATCCATGAGGTCTACTCCAACCCTTGCCAGTGCCAGAAGAATCATGGACACATATTGCCACAGACTTCGTGGTAGATTTACCATCTTCAGGCGGGAACAACACCATTTGGGTAACCATAGATCGGTTCTCGAAGATGGCTCATTTTGTGGCTCTCCCAGGTTTACCCACCGCCATGGAGCTCGCCAAGCTATTCATTACGAACATCTTTCACCTGCATGGCAATTCTAAGCACATAGTCTTCGATTGAGGAGTCCAATTCACAGCTAACTTCTGGAAGGCACTATGTAAGAAGTTCAATATTTCTCTTGACTTTACCTCCGCATACCATCCACAATCCAACGGACAAACAGAGATGATGAACAGGACTCTCAAGCAGTTCATTCATGCCTACATGAACACTCACCAGAATGATTGGAGTGAACTGTTACCCTGGGTGGAATTTCCCATAAATTCTCATCCAGCAACATCCACTGGTGTAACACCATTCAAAGTGGTCTACAGACGACTACCACCTCCACCACTGCCACTTCCATTATCAGTGTCATCCTCGGCAGCTCAATCCACTGCCAAAGATATCCAACAACTTTGGACTTGGACAAAAGAAATGCTTGTTAAAGCAGGACTTCGAGCAAAGAAAGGATATGATGCACATCACTGTAAGGCTCCAGACTTGAAGCCTGGGGATAAAGTCTGGCTTTCCACAAAGCATTTCTTTCAGTTCGTTTCGCTCCTCGCTTCGTTGGCCCATTTCCCATTATCCGATGACTGGGCAATCTCACTTACAATCTGAAGCTACCATCTACTTTAAAGATCCACAGTGCATTCCATGTCTCACTATTGAAGCCATTGATCCTTAGTGAGTTTTCCAACAAGATACCTGAAGCTACACCTATAGATGCAGAAGAAACATCGAATACAAGGTAGATGCAGTTCTCGATGTGAGAAGACGAGGCAGAGTATAGGAATATCTCCTGTCATGGGAAGGGTATGGCCCAGAAGAAAACACTTGGACACCAATGTCTCATAGCCTGGATAAAGAGATGATACAGGACTTCCATCACTTGCATCCTCAAAAACCAAGACCTGGTAGGAAACAGCGTGGACGCCCTTTGAAGGGGGGTACTGTTGCGTCTGTCGGTCCTAGATGGCTTCACCCCATTTGCCTCACCTTATTCACGGCTCCTCCCACTTACCTGGGAAACATGGGTACCGCCGAATCTACAAGCCGACCTCTCTGGTGTCCCCAGAATGGTTATGGTGCAGCCTCCCACCATTGCTCCTCCCAGGTACTTGATAGGGTGCGCGCGCGTAACCCACGTCTTTGTACCACCCTTGGCGCGAACCTCGAAGGCGTTCCCTCATGCTGACGTCACGCCATCCGGTATATTACCTTCACTGATTTGCTAGCTCTTTGAGTTAGCAAGGATTCGAATCCGTTCCTGTCTACGCTACTCTGCCGCTTCCGTGCTGCCACAGGAAGCTCTCACTCTGCCCTTCGGGGTAACTGCTAACCTGGCTACCCACTCCTCAGGGGCCCTCTGCTTTATTTCAGGTGCCTTATAGGGAACAGGTATTCGCTCCTCGAGGGCCTGCTCTCCCTGCCTCGGTGCCTGTACCATCTTCAACATACTTGGTGGAATCGCATATCAACAGCCAACACCTAGTGAGTACTCTAACTCTCAGTCTATCTCATCCACAGTATGTCCTCGCTGGGAGACCTGCTGTAGAACCTCCTGACGTCATCAAGGAGAGAAGGGTTCCCTCTGCTGAGGTCCCTGAGACTGCCTCACTACTGCCACCTCTGGTGGATATCTTCAAGCTGTCTAATAAAAGAATATTCCTGTGTTTTGTGTATACGAGTCTAGCCCAGTGCTGTGGCTCCTCACGGGGCTCCTCCCTGTGGGTGTGGTCATCTCCACAGCACACAAGGATCCACCAAAACACACATAACCATAACAGTCTCTACTGAGCAAATCAGGAAAAAATGATAAAGGGAATGGGGAAAGACTAAATAGATTAGGACTTTTCAGCTTGGAGAAGAGACGACTGAGGGGGGATATGATAGAGGTGTTTAAAATCATGAGAGGTCTAGAACGGGTTAATGTGAATCGGTTATTTACTCTTTCAGATAATAGAAAGGCTAGGGGGCACTCCTTGAAGTTAGCATGTGGCACATTTAAAACTAATCGGAGAAAGTTCTTTTTCACTCAATGCACAATTAAACTCTGGAATTTGTTGCCAGAGGATGTGGTTAGTTAGTTAGTTAGTTAGGCATCTAGACCAGCACAGAGAAGTCTGCCTAGGCAACCAAGGACACCTAGGCCTCAACCTCCGCCTCAGATGGGCCCTGCATCAGGATTTTGAGAACCTGCCAGAGGACAGTAGCCACTCCACCAACCCAATCCCAAATCTACCAGTGGGAGGTTGGGTCTCTTTCTTTCAACCCAATTGGTCAAACATCACAACAGATCAATGGGTACTATCCATTATAACACACGGTTACCAACTGGATTTTCTCACAGTACCAAAAGACTCTCCACCAAAGTCTCTTTGGATACACAAGGATCATATCACTCTCCTGAACACAGAATTATCCACCTTTCTGAGAGCCTGGGCCATGAAACCAGTTTCCCAACCTCAGCAGGGCAGAGGATTCTACTCCAGTTATTTCCTCATTCCAAAGAAAACAGGAGGCCTACGTCCCATTTTAGACCTCCGCAATCTCAACAAATTTCTACGAAAAGAAAAATTCAGGATGGTCTCGTTAGGCACCATGCTTCCCCTTCTTCAAGCAGGAGACTGGCTCTGTTCTCTGGATCTGCAAGGCGCTTACACTCACATTCCAATATTCCCTCCTCATCGCAAGTTTCTGTGTTTCCTAGTGGTTCATCAACATTTTCAATACTGGGTTCTGCCATTTGGACTTGCCTTAGCACCCGAAGTATTCACAAAGTGCCTAGTGGTAGCAGTGGCTCATTTGCACAAAGAAAGTGTACACGTTTTTCCTTACCTGGATGACTGGCTCCTCAGAAGCCAGTCAAAGCAAGGAACTCTCACCTCTCTCAGGCTGACAATCAATCTGCTCCAGTCATTGGGATTCCTAATCAACTACCAGAAATCCCATCTCATACCATCTCACCTACTGCAATTCATCGGAGCAGAACACCATAATATCAAGAGCCTTCCTCCCAGAGGACCGTGCAGAGACACTCTCCTCATTAGTGAAATCTCTGCAAACAAAGAAACATGCGACAGCCCATCAGTTTCTAACTCTGCTCGGCCACATGGCCTCCACAGTTCATGTCATTCCTATGGCCAGATTAGCCATGAGAATAACCCAATGGACATTAAGATCACAGTGGATACAAGCCATTCAACCACTGTCGTCTCCAATTCAGATAACCCACCAACTACGTTCATCTCTCTTCTGCTGGGCGAAGAAGAACAACTTGCACACAGGCCTACCTTTCCAACAACCAGTTCTGCAAGTAACTTTAACTACAGATGCATCCACCTTAGGTTGGGGAGCACACATAGGCAATCTCCAAACTCAAGGTACTTGGACAAAACTTGAAGCAACATTTCAAATCAATTTCCTGGAGCTTTGAGCTATACGTTATGCTCTACATGCTTTCAAGCACTGCCTTTCACACAAAACTGTTCTTATACAGACAGACAACACGGTAGCTATGTGGTACCTGAACAAACAGGGAGGTGCGGGCTCGTATCTCCTTTGTCAAGAAGCCGCACAGATTTGGGACTGTGCCCTCACGCATTCCATGTTTCTCCGGGCCACCTATCTAGCAGGCATCTACAATGTAGTTGCAGATCGCCTCAGTCGTCAGTTCCATCCCCACGAGTGGTCCCTGGATCCTTTGGTAACGACCAGAATATTCCAACGCTGGGGCCAACCAACCATATTCCTCTTTGCAACCGAACTGAATCGCAAAGTGCACAAATTCTGCTCCCTATACAAGCGGACCAGCAAGTGCACCAGGGACACCTTTGCTCGCTCCTGGAATTCAGGCCTTCTATACGCGTATCCCCCGATACCGCTAATAACCAAAACTCTAGTAAAGCTACATCAGGACAAAGGGTTAATGATACTCATAGTCCCATATTGGCCTTGACAAGTGTGGTTTCCCATACTTCTCGACCTCTCAATCAGAGAGCCAATTCGTCTGGGTACAGCTCCCACTCTCATAACTCAAGATCAGGGGAGGTTGCACCATCCCAACCTTCAATCCCTATCTCTAACAGCCTGGATGTTGAAAGCTTGATCCTGCAACCACTCAATCTTTCAACTAATGTGTCTCAAGTGCTGGTAGCTTCACGTAAGTCTTCCACACGAAAAACCTATTGGTCTAAGTGGAAATGATTCACCACATGGTGTGCACAGAAATGTATTGACCCCTTTTCCTGCCCCACATCATCTTTATTAGACAATTTCTGGCACCTTTCAGACTCTGGTCTCCAGACCATGTCAGTAAGGGTACATTTAAGTGCTATCTCAGCTTACCATCATACAATAGGGGATGCACCAATATCAGCGCAACCTCTTGTCAGTAGGTTTATGAGAAGTTTAATTCACCTTAAATCCCCGTTAAGGCCACCAGTCACAGAATGGTACCTTAATGTAGTACTAACAAGACTCATGCATTCTCCCTTTGAACCCATGGATTCCTGTGATATTAAATTTCTTACATGGAAAGTTCTCTTCTAGCTATTACATCTGCTAGAAGGGTTAGCGAGTTACAAGCACTTGTCACATACTCATCCTAAACAAAGTTCTTACATGACCGAGTGGTACTCTGTACTCACCCAAATTCCTTCCCAAGGTAGTTATGGAATTCCACTTGAATCAGTCCATAGTCTTGCCCACATTCTTTCCAAAACCTCACGCTCACCAAGGTGAAAGAGTTTTGCACACCTTAGACTGTAAACGTGCGCTTGCATATTACCTAGACCGCACTGCAGTCCATAGGAAATCCACTCAACTCTTTGTTTCTTTTGATAAAAACAAACCGGGTAATGCAGTGGGCAAGCAAACTCTCTCTAACTGGCTTGCATATTGTATAGAGTTCTGCTATGAGAAAGCAGACCTTCCCATACAGGGACGAGTAAAGACGCACTCGGTAAGAGCAATGTCAACCTCAGTAGCACACTATCGTTCAGTACCAATTAGAGATGTGAATCGTGTCCTCGATCGTCTTAACGATCGATTTCGGCTGGGAGGGGGAGGGAATCGTATTGTTGCCGTTTGGGGGGTAAAATATCGTGAAAAATCGTGAAAAATCGAAAAAACATAAAATCGCAAAACCGGCACATTAAAACCCCCTAAAACCCACCCCCGACCCTTTAAATTAAATCCCCCACCCTCCTGAACCCCCCCCCCCCCAAATGCCTTAAATAACCTGCGGGTCCAGTGGCGGTCCGGAACGGCAGCGGTCCGGAACGGGCTCCTGCTACTGAATCTTGTTGTCTTCAGCCGGCGCCATTTTCCAAAATGGCGCCGAAAAATGGCGGCGGCCATAGACGAACACGATTGGACGGCAGGAGGTCCTTCCGGACCCCCGCTGGACTTTTGGCAAGTCTTGTGGGGGTCAGGAGGCCCCCCCCCAAGCTGGCCAAAAGTTCCTGGAGGTCCAGCGGGGGTCAGGGAGCGATTTCCCGCCGCGAATCGTTTTCGTACGGAAAATGGCGCCGGCAGGAGATCGACTGCAGGAGGTCGTTCAGTGAGGATTACATCCTGCTGTCCTGGGATAACACCTATTACAGGTAAGCAATTTTGCTTTACCTTTTATTGAAGCATCATAAATAAAGAATATAATACATGAGCTTTTGAGGCCACACATGAACCTTTTTTAGATTTTAGGTTTCTTCAGAACCAGTATGGCCACTAGAATCGTTTCTTGCTCTGTTACTGCGTTTATGTTACATACTGTTATTTGTAAAGGCTTTGCCTATATATCTTTTGGTTGTAAGTTACTTGTAAACCGGCACGATGTGCAAACGGTTGTCGGTATATAAAATTAAATAAATAAAATAAAATAAAATAAATTTTAGTGTAACCCTTTACTTTATTTATTTATTTTTATTTAACAGTTTTATATACCGAAATTCTTGTATAAGGTTACAAATCAGTTCGGTTTACATTGAACAGTAACAGTGCTTCAGAAAAATGAAAGCAATTACATTGAACAGTAACAGAGCTTCAGAAGAGAGCAATTACAAAGAACTAGGGATTCCAATAAAATAAAACAAGCAGATAACATTGAGACAGAAACAGTGTCTCGGAGAGAGTAAATATAATACACACGTGATAGCAGAGGCTCAGATCTTGAACTAAGAAACAGAAAACTAGGGATTGACGACAACAATGGATTGCACAAAACTAATATCATGGAACTGAGGGGCATATCAGGGTGTCACTCTACAGTATAATACTTTACTTTGAAGTTGCTTGTATCTTCAAAGGCACACAAAGGAATTTATATCTCTGGGGCAGTCCACAATGATTTCTTCTTTCCCTTCCTATATCCCCAGTATGTGGGTTCTTTCTATGGTGGAAAGCTGTATCTTATAGCCCAGGCAGTGAGGTGTGTTTTTTCTCAAAACGTGTGTGCAATCACTTCTGAGCTCTGTGATACTGTAAAGCTACAGGGACAAATTCACTGGCCACAAGTCTGGGTGTTCACATTATACTTTACTGATTTGGCAAAAAGGCAAATGAATGTTCTGTTCTAAATAATGAGTTTACAGCTGGCTGTCTTCTTATTGTTGTGTAAATATCTCTGACTAAGGTTCTTTATGAGAATCTTACCACTCCTACTCTGAGTGCATAAGAAGTGCAGTACTTTGGAGAAATCCTACTCTGTGTGGGGTCCCTAGAAAAATATAGAGCAGTCCTACCTGAATACCCAGTTGTTATGTCCTTTTTCCTAGCCTGTGCTCATGTCCCTGGGGGGGGGGGGGGGGGGGGGAATACATCCTGTTGAAGGTTTTTACATCTGATCGTATTTCCTTTTAGTTCTTGGCTCTCTCAAATGGAGGGGACAGATGGTAAAGTTCAGAGCTGTGCTCTTCCAGCCTAGCTCCACCAAGGAGGGATGGACAAAAACCTCCTGCCAAACCAAAAATAGTTTACTCTCACAGCCAAAAATGTTATCTGCAGTGGACTCATTGTCCTGCAGCTCTGTCTCTCTCCTAGACAGGACTCTGTTAGGCCTTCAGTGCCCTGGCATCTGGATGAGGGGATCTACCATTTCACAAATGACCAGGCTTCCACTCCAGTGATATTTTCTCTTCTTCAGACATGCAAGTAATATCTAGAAGGATTAGCCTCTAAAAAATATAGAGCAATGAGGGGAATAGGCCTCACTCTCAAAGAAACACACCAGAGCTCCTCGCTCGTCAAAAGCTGAACTAAAAAATCACAGCTACTCTTATCTCAATCCCTGCTTATAAGAAAGGTCCAAGCACTCAAATAGCCAGATGAAGAGCTGAACTGTGGTATCCATTCTAGTGCACTGATGGGATGCGACATCTAATGGCTAACCAGTAGGGGGGGCCATATTAGTAATTTATGTTTTATTGTACACCGCTTAGTTCAATTTTATTTGTAATTTGCGGTTTATATATTTTTTATTTTTATTTATTTATTTATTTTTTGTAATACAATTTTTATTGAGTGATCCTCAGACACATAAATAAATACTTAGTACAAACTATTAAATACTACTGAATTGTCTTTGTGACTAAATGCATTTGTTTTATAGATGTGTATAAATTACCAGTGTGTACATTTAAGAACATTCCAATTTTCTTGTATTCCCGAGGTGGACTGCAATGGACGTGGCGTAAGTTAACAGAAGCTTATAAATACATGTACCGGCATATATTTATTGTGCATCGGAGGGGTGGCTGAAAATTTATCTAGCTGTGTCAGAAGTAGTCCAAGGGCATTCTGGAGCAAAGTGGCATTATTCAACTAAAGGGCTCATTCACAAAGTTGCAGTAAGTGATCTTGCTCTTGCTGCTTTGTGACTTTCACGGTATTTATCCCTACGGGAAAAAATCTGCTCCCCACCCTAGGGTACCTCCCTGACATCCCTTATAGGCAAACAGACCGCTAATAGTCCAGTGGGCCCTATCACCCCCACCCCCAATCCCTCTGCTTACACATACTCGGGCGGATTTTAAAAGCCCTGCTCGCATTAATCCTCCCGGATTTACGCGAGCAGGGCCTTGCGTGCCGGTGCGCGCAGGTCCTGGGGTTTTTGGAAGGGGGCGTTTCGGGGGCGTGTCGAGGGGGGCGGGACCCGATGACGCGACATTTCGGGGGCGGGACCGGGGGCGTGGTTTTAGCCCGGGGTGTTTCGGGGGCGTAGCCGCGCTCTCCGGAACCGCCCCGGGTCGAGTCTCGGCGCGCCAGCAGCCCGCTGGCACGCGTGGATTTACGTCTCCCTCCGGGAGGCGTAAATCCGTGGATAAAGGTAGGGGAGGGTTTAGATAGGGCCGGGGGGATGGGTTAGGTAGGGGAAGGGAGGGGAAGGTGAGGGGAGGGGAAAAGAAAGTTCCCTCCGAGGCCGCTCCGATTTCGGAGCGGTCTTGGAGGGAACGGTGACAGGCTGCGCGGCTTGGCGCGCGCCGGCTGCCCAAAATCGGCAGCCTTGCGCACGCCGATCCAGGATTTTATAAGATACGCGCGTATCTTATAAAATCCAGCGTACTTTTGTTTGCGCCTGGTGCGCAAACAAAAGTACGTGAACGCGCTTTTTTAAAAAATCTACCCCAAAGTGATCACTGTTGGTTTAGTGGATTCCCAACCCCCAACCTAGTCCACTTCCTGGACCCATCCGTTACTTCAGAAAGTGTCCCAGGTAGTCTAGTAGGGGTGTGCATTCGGATTGACCGCATTAGTAAAACGCAACTCATATTTTTTTTTTACTTAAAAAATTGATTCGACATAAACGATCGGATTTCCCACATATCGAACATAGATATGTTCGATATGTGGGAAATCGCGATTGTTGAGCCAAAATAAAAATATAAACCCCCTCACCCTCCTTAATCCCCCCCCCCCCGACTTACCACAACTCCCTGGTGATGGAGCGAGGAGTGAGGACGCCATTTCTGCAATCCTTGGCGAGAAGCATGTGACGTCGGCGGCACGTCGAGTGACGCCGGCGTCACGTGATTCCCGGCTCGTTCGCGCCGGACGGCTCGTTCGGCCCAAAAAGAACTTTTGGCCAGCTTGGGGGGGCCTCCTGACCCCCCCAAGCTGGCCAAAAGTTCTTTTTGGGCCGAACGAGCCGTCCGGCGCGAACGAGCCGGGAATCACGTGGCGCCGCGTCACTCAGACGCGACGTCACGTGATTCCCGGCAAGTTCGCGCCGGACGGCTCGTTCGGCGCGAACAAGCCGGGAATCACGTGACGCCGACGTCACGTGATTCCCGGCAAGTTCGCGCCGGACGGCTCGTTCGGCCCAAAAAGAACTTTTGGCCAGCTTGAGGGGGTCAGGAGGCCCCCCCAAGCTGGCCAAAAGTTCTTTTTGGGCCGAACGAGCCGTCTGGCGCGAACTTGCCGGGAATCACGTGACGTCGCGTCTGAGTGACGCGGCGCCACGTGATTCCCGGCTCGTTCGCGCCGGACGGCTCGTTCGGCCCAAAAAGAACTTTTGGCCAGCTTGGGGGGTCAGGAGGCCCCCCCAAGCTGGCCAAAAGTTCTTTTTGGGCCGAACGAGCCGTCCGGCGCGAACGAGCCGGGAATCACGTGACGCCGCGTCACTCGACGTGCCACCGACGTCACATGCTTCTCGCCAAGGATTGCAGAAATGACGTCCTCACTCCTCGCTCGATCACCAGGGAGTTGTGGTAAGTCTGGGGGGGGGATTAAGGAGGGTGAGGGGGTTTAATTTTTTTTTTGCACATATGTACATATACCCAACTCATTGGATTTTTTTTATGTCCATATTGGCCGCAAGTGGGACCCCCTTTCGGACATAAAAAATATGAACATAAAATTTTGCTCTGCACATCCCTATAGTCTAGTAGGGGCCCATAGCACCCCTAGCTTCCGGGCCTCCGCTATACCACCAGGGACACTTTCTGAAATAAAGGAGAGTCTGAGGAATGGGGGTCAGGGATCCACTGGACCACCAGGGATCAGTATGGGCCGGATTTTAAAAGGGTTGCGCGCATAAGTTATGAGTGTAACCCTCTTAAAAGGCCCCTGCGCGCGCTGAGCCTATTTTGCATCTCGGCGCGCGCAAGCCCCGGGATGCACATAAGCCCCGGGGCTTTGCAAAGGGGGCGTGTCGGGTGGGCGGTGCAAATTTTGGGGTGGGGCGGGAGGCGTGTCGGGGGCGTGATGCTGGCCCGGGGGCGTGGTCGAGGCCTCCAGACCAGCCCCCGGGTCGGGTGATGACATGCCAGCATGGTGCGTGCAGATTTACGCCTGCCTCTGGCAGGCGTAAATCTGCCGACAATGGTAGGGAGGGGGTTTAGATAGGGCCGGGGGGTGGGTTAGGTAGGGGAAGGGAGGGGAAGGTGAGGGGAGGCGGAAGGAAAGTTCCCTTCGAGGTCACTCCGATTTCGGAGCGGCCTCGGAGGGAGCAGGCAGCACGCGCAGGTTGCACAAATGTGCACCCCCTTGCATGCGCCGACCCCGGATTTTATAAGATACGTGCGTATCTTATAAAATCCTGATGCGCGAACAAAAGTATGTGCGCACGCTCTCTTTTAAAATGTACCCCAGCATGTGTGTGTGGGAAGGTCCCCTGGACCAACAGGGATCCGTTTGTCTGTAAGGGAGGGTCTAGGAGGTGGTCTAGGTGGGGGTGGGCTCCTAGCCTCCGGTGCTGGATTTTTAGAGTAAAAGGGAGGAGTGGGAGGGGGGTTCCCTAAGACACGCAAGCATACATGTACGCATGTATGCCAGCTAGGGCCAATGGACGCAGCCATTTTATGGCGTACAAATGTCTATGTATACATGGTATAAAATCTGCTGTATGCGCAAACATGTGCATGCAATTTTATATGGACACGTATGCGCAAATGCCACCTCTACTGCGTAAATTGGGGAATTTTAGTAGATAAGCACGACAACGCAATTATCAATAAAACCAGTTCACCCAGTTAAAGGCCTGGACTTCCTAACCCCCCCTATAAATTAGCTTCTCTTTTACCCTGTTAGTCCAACCCATAAAACTTCACTAACCTTATTAGGTTTTTTTTTGTTTTCTTATTTACACACCTTCAATAGCAGAAATAAAGTTACACGGTATTGGTCACCAGTACATGCTTTTGTGAGTAAATACTTACACCCAGATTTCATTGAGGAATTTATGAATGAACATGCCCATCCCAGACCATGCCCCTCCCAGACTATGCCCCTGCCCTGCCCCTTTCTCTGCAAAAAATGTTTATGCGCGTACCAGGAGATATGCCCATACTTGCATGCCTTTTAAAATCTGCACAGCGAGCCTTCCCGACTTCTGCACATATGTCCTGCCTTTAGTGCGCGGAGGGCTTTTCAAATTCACCTGTAAGAGCATGAAAACTTTTTTTGTTATTATCAATAACTAGCCGCCTACAAAAGTGGTGAAGGGGCAGGTGGGATAGGGGGTTTATGCAGACTCCTGGGGGTTTCCACTCTTTTTGTGGAGTGGGAGAGGGCTTACTCAGGAGACTTGGGAAATGTGTTAATGTCTTGAGCATTCCATGGGAAGTTAGCTACAACCTGAGTTATAGCTAACTTTAGATCAAATAACTCAGCTTGCAAATTTTTAGACACATTGCATTGTTTGATTTGCATAGTTTAGAGTATTTCAGGTAAATTTTAAAAGTCCAAGTGGATTTTAAAAGCCGCCAGGTACATGTATATATCTCCCACTGTGCCTACAAATAAAATGTTTTCAAAAAAGGGTGGGGCATGGTCATGGTCTGGGCGGGGCGTGGACATATTGAGCCTGGCCAAGAGATGAGCATGTAAATACTTACACGCACTGGGGTCCCTGCCATGTAACTTTACTTCTGCTATGGATGATGTGAAAGGATGTGAAAGGACCTAAAAACACTAATGTTCCGCAAATTCTACACTGACCCTCAGACATCTGATCATTCCAACTCTCAACTGAACTCTTAGTTATAAACCTCTTAATACATTATCTTCACCCTGAACTGCATACCCTCCTCATCCAATCTAATAATGCTCTCTGGACTTGATATGCTTATTTCTGATATTGTTCAAATTGTTTTTTACTGTTGCACAACTACTAAGAAAATGTATAACGTTCATATTGTTTTTTCTGTTACACAACTGCTAAGTTTTATATACCGAATGATGGTTTATAAAACTCAACAAATAAATAAATAAAAGAAATAATAAAAGAAAAAAATATATAGGCAGATCAGCGGAGTTTTAAAGGTTGGGGCTAACAGGGGGAAAGAGAGGCTATTAAACGAAGGGGTTTGGAAGTCCTATTCTTTTACTGGGCAAACTGGGAATGAACTGGGAAAATAGCCAATGGCGTTAGAACATAAGAATTTTAATAGCCATGCATTGATGCGCATGGCTATAAAATTCCTCAAATTATATGGTAGAAGTGAGATTTGCGCACACATGCATGCACCCACTTAAAATTGAGCGCATGTGTGCATGCGGCAAGGCTATTTTATAACTTGTGTACATATATGCATGTATGTTATAAAATAGCTGTGTCCCTGTGCGCAGAGAACGAATGCTCACACATGTGGGTTCGTGTGCCACTTTGAAAATTACCGTCCCTATGAGCTCATTAGCATGCATGATAAGAATTTTTACTGGCCAAGTGGTTGAATGTGAGAGTCTTTTGGTTTTCTTAGATTTTAAAGAACCTATCACTATCTTTTTATGGTACTTTCCACCTGGTGCTTCTCAAGTTTTAATTGATTTGGTCATACTATGAATTCTGTGACTAATCGTTGAAATACCCTTTTTTATTGATTATGGGGGACTTTATACACAAATATTATGGTTTCCTCTCAAGTTACAAGCTTTCTCTCTACTTTAGCTGCTAGTGGTCTCTATCAAATTGTTTTTAGTGTAATCCATGATAAAGGGCACACCCTGGATTTACTTTTTGGTTCTGAAAAGGCTAGGAACCAAGGTAATCTGATGTTTGATGGATCAGAAAAATTACCATAGTCAGATCATTTCCTAGTTAATTTTTTATTTAATTATGATAATTACATGCAACAGAGGAGAAAACCAATTAAGTCTCAAACCTAGAATTATAAAAGTAGACTCATCCAGCTTTGTAGATATTGTTATCAATCTAGTTCAGGATAACTGGAAAGATCCTCTAGACACACCTGAAAACTGGGCTAGAAAATTGAATTCAATACTTGGGGAAGGTATGAAATTGGCCACCTTAGGGCCTCAGGATGGAAGTAAAATGGGAATAAGAACTTGGCTCCTTAGTATACAATCCAGTTATTAGAATTAAAAAGAAGTTTACATTGCCTTGAGCAACGTTGGAGAAAAACTAACTTAGTCAATGATTAAAAACATTGTGGAAATCCACTTCGGGCGAATATTTCAAAAAGGTGCATTAGCCAAAAAGAATTTCTATTTGAATATCATTATTGAAGCATACCATGATCCCAAAATTATTTTTAAATTAGTTAACTCACTGTTAGGGGATGACAATCTTCAGAAGCTAATTTACGATGACTTACCTGACTCTGATTCTCTTCTTACTTTCTTTGAAGAGAAGATCTTCAATTTAAAAAACCCTCTTATCCCAGGACCAGCAGGATGCTAGTCCTCACATATGGGTGACGTCACTGACGGAGCCCTATCGCGGGAAAACTTCTGTCAAAGTTTCTAGAAACTTTTGACTGGCAGCCTGAGGCTACTGAGCATGCCCAGCATGCCATGATATTCTCTGCCACAGGGGTCTCACTCCAGTCTTTATTTCTCCGCGCTGCTCTCAGCATCACGGTGACAGGAGCCCTGTGAGTTTTCTCACCTTTTTGACTAAAAACGTCAGTTATATTTCTCATATTTTCCCCACTTCAGGTCTCACTTTACATTTGTCACCGGACGGTGCCAAAACTAATAGCGAATTTTCACTTTTTCATTACTTCTTTTTTCTCACAAAAATTTTTTCATCGACAGCCGTCGATACCAACATGGCTTCGAGCTTCAAAAAATACCTGGTCTGTAACTGAACCCTGTCGGTAACAGATCCACATCTTGAATGTGTGATCTGTTCTCTGTTTAGGAGAAAAGCATGATGTTTCATCATGCCAGCAATGCCAGGAGATGACCCCGAAGGGTCGAAAGCTTAGGCAGGAAAAGATGGCTCATCTTTTCCATCTCCAGCTCATTCCCTCACCATCTACTTCAACGAAGTCATCTCCAACAGGAGTCACGAAGAAACTCCTGCTTAAAAAATGACACCTCGAAGGATCCGGAGACGCTTCATCGCCAGCCCCGTCGACAGCATCGACCAGGTCAGTCTCAGAACCGAGGCCTAAACATAAACATTATCATCGTAGATCCTCGGCGTCCCTGTCACCCCCCCCCCCCCCCCCCGGAAGAACAGACTGCAAAGCAGCATAAACCCACCGATGCTCCGCTAACCTCCGTATCTACGGTGTCCTCGTTTACACCATCGACGTCGACACCCACATCGACATCATTACCATCGACTACTCAGGACTTAGCTGTTCTTATCAAGCAGATGGTGATGGAGGCCTTACAGGCACAAGTTCTGGCGACATCGC